>NC_140560.1:37777730-37865230 GCF_057381845.1 Rhamphochromis longiceps | reverse complement strand
ACGTGAATTCTACTTTGAGTTTCCGTGTTTCACTCCAGCTGTGAACTGAATTGTGGGATGCAGATCCTGACACGGAGCGGCTCTCGTGTGATCTGATTGGTTGATTTGCAGCATCAGTATTTGCAGACAGTCTGAGTGTGTGTGCTGGTTAGCAGCAGTCGTCCTCAGCTTTATGACAGTCGTGCATGCAGGACTGCCATAAAGTCCGCCGAGCTCGTTTGCTCAGGTGTGTTTTCTTACCTGCATGAGTGTAAAGGTCTTTGTTCAGCAGCTCAGTGAGTCACTGACGTGTGACAGCAGGGAGTCGCCGCTCTGCGATGCACTTTGTTGAAAACACGCAGTTCTTTGAATCTTTGGGCTGAAGGAAGGACAATACTCGGTGTATCAATGCTCAATCAACAATCATTTATTTCCATACAATTCAACAATAAGAGCATTACAACGTCCGGACGGGAGAGATGCTACCAGAGGGTCAGGCACATGTCTCAAAATGGTGACGGGTTGCTCAGCTTTTTATAGTCTCTAGTGGCCCCCGGCTAGTCGTAAAAGCCAAAACATCACATTTTTTCTCTGTTACAGCGCCTAAGTTATGACCTCGGCAGTTGTTTCTCTGCTTTCTGTAAGGTGGGGGTGTGGAATGTGGTCTATCTATCTCCCCTGTCTTTAGACACAGAGTCTCCTGCTTACAACCTTCTCTTCATGATTCAACAATTAAGCATGTCAAGAAAACAGTGTAACACATTCCCAGCAGATCAAGGATACAGAGTGATGCACATTTATCTAATGAACTAATATGTGAATATGTTCTGTTAACTCAAAAGTATAATGAGAACTAAACTACATACAGATCCCACACTCTATATTAAAGGGTATAATATGATCTACAACAATATCATAATTCAACTATTTTGATTACATCTATAAGGTAACATATAATAACAGAATAATATCACAACTTCAACAGAACTGATCAGACTTCTTTCAGTGTGACTAACAGACCAGCACAGGACCGATAACACCGATAAGATCCACCAAACACATCCAGACATGTTTGTTCAGAGCTGCAGCTCTTTGTGTACTCATTACACATGAAGGGAAATATCTGAAACCTTTAGAAACAATCGTTATTGATTATGGCTTCTAGGTCGTGAAAAACTATTACAAGATTTTCCTCATTTGGATCAAAAATGTTTCTGGAAAGCACATTAATGCTCTCGTGTTCGGTTGGGGCTCCTTTAATACGAAGCATAGCATGGAGGCGATCAGCTCACCTGGATGTTACCTGAGTGTCTCAGACTCTGTGGGGTTCAGGAGAGTTGCTGGAAAATCAAACACAGTAAGAACATCTGACCTCAGGTCTGACGCTGTGAGCAGCTCATAGGTGCTGCTGCACGAGGAAATCAGCAACTCCAGAAAGCTCGTCAGTGGATGAGCGCACGAAGCCCTCCGAGATCTCCTGACAGATGTTTCACTGACACCACGAACCAATCACCAGCACATGACCCCAAATCCATCTGTGCCTCTCTCGACTTCCTCTGGTGTCTCAAGCCATTTTGTCCTCGCCCAGGTAAGCTTCTCCTGCCGCTGTCTCTGGTTCAGGTGTGGCTTGATGTCATCAGTATGACAGTCAGAGCTCCTTTCCTTAAGATGTGTGTGAACTGTGACGCTCTGACCCCAGCACTCAGCGTTTGGTGATCTTATATGTGCAGCACTAAACTTGCTTTAATTTATGGACCACACAGCTCAGATTCCCACAGAGCATCAGATACAGAGAGTTCTGTCATTTATACTGATGATCAACAAAGTGCCAAGAGAAGTACGCCACGAGGAGTCAGGAAAGCATAAATAACGTGATTTAGAAACGGCACGACGGGTGTGACTGAAGAGAGGTCGCTGAAGGAGAACGACGGTGTTTATATAACAGAAACAGTTTTCATTCATAAATAAACAGTGACTGTGTGGTTGAGCTAATAGTTTCTGGATAAATCTGGCCCTCGGGCAGCGCTGGGCTGCTTAAATTTAATTCTTCTGCTCTGTGACGATGAAGATATTTAATAAAGTCAAAGGAAAGCAGCTCACTCGTCTGTCGGCAACAAGCAAAGTCTTCGGTCACGATGCTTCGTCAACATCTCTGACAACACGAGGCTCACCAATGATGGCCTGAACAACCACCTGGACTCTTACCTGGAGAAGATCCTTGAGCTCCAGGAGGCCCTCGCTGAGCAGGAGCAGAAGATCAGGAAGCTTTTGCATAGCCTTCACCAGAGAGCTGCAGAGCCAGGCGAGGCCACATCAGCCTCCCTGGCAGCCCTGAACGTGCCCAGCTCAGTTTGGGTCGGGTTCACGGTTAGCTGAAGAGCCTACAATATTCGCTCTGGTGTTGGTTCCACCAATCACACATCAGCCATTTCAACAAAAGTAATTTTAAGCCCAAACAGCATGTTCAGAAAAAAGGAATCGATTCTGCGGGAAAAACAGAAATCGTTAATGTGACTCAGTCCAAATGAATCCCAGACCCATGGTATGAATGGGTATCAATTTTAAAATGATAGTTGTTGTATTAGAAAGCTCAGGTGCCAACGCCACCCACCCAGCAGGGTGACCCCCCCCCCAACCATCTGTTTGTGGGTTAACTCCTGTGAAAACTAGCTGCTGATGTGACGATCGCTTTGACTCCACGATGTGCTCCGAACCTGTTTGCAGGAAATGTTTGAGATGCAAACAGGATGATGAGTGTTTGCAAAGCAAACAGCAAACTGGTCTGCTGAGGCGTGCGTGCTGGGAAAGGTGTCAGGTGTTCCTGATGATGTAAACAAACACCAGGGCCCTATTTCAGGAAGCCGGTTTAGAAAACTCAGAGTTAAAAATGATACTCAGGGTTGAGTAACCCCGAACTGTCCAACTCGGAATATTCGGTTTCAGAAAGGCTGATAACAATTAGTTCAGTCAACGCGGAGTTGCTTTAACCCCAAGTTAAGCGCGCGCACGAGGATACATAAAGCCCTGATTAGTGGAGCACAGATTAAGCGAGTCACCATGGAGACGGAGGGAAAGAAGGCGCGGTCAATGTATTTCACAGCGCTTGAGGCCGAAATTCTGATGGCAGCATATGCCGATAACATGCAAATTTTGCAGAAAAAAAGTAACACAGGCTCAGCTGCAAAAGAAAGGGAGCATGCATGGCAAAACATAGCCGACAGAGTCAATGCGTGAGTGTTAATTTAAACATTGATCGAGGGATTTCCACCCATTTAACACGTTATTTTATTACATTTTATTTTTTATTTCATACATTTTATTTTGTGATGTGATGTGAGCGCAGGTGCAACCCAACAGGCCCCAAACGTTCCTGGCAGCAAGTAAAAATGAAATATAAAAATATAGTCCAAACAGGTAAGGTGTAATTGTATTATGAGCCATAGTGCTTGGTCTGTTTGTCCCATGTAAATCAATTGCAGTTAGAGGCTACATTAATTTCCCCTCTGTAAGCACTTATTGAAATTATCTGAGCACATTACAAGTACATATTTGCTTACTCTGTGTGCTCAAATGTGACCCGTTATAGCCAACAGAAAAAAAAAGCGGAGGCCCGAAAAACAGGTGGGGGTCCTCCACCACCACCACTCACAGAGGCTGAGCAGTTGGCTTCCACATTTGTGATAATGTTGGCAGCATCACATATGATCTTCACAGTGCAGAGAACACAAATTAGCATCCATTACTATAATGAAATAATTTGTTAGTTTGAAATGCTACAGGGAACCATGTACCTGCACATTAATGCTGTGGAAAGACTTCCTGTTCACATAGTCTCCTTCATTTACTGAAGGAGCAATGATTGGAATGTGAGTGCCATCTATACAGCCAATCACGCCTGGGAACCGTGAGAATAAATGTAAAATTTAAGTAGTAGTCCAAGTATCACCACATCATGAATTAAGTTTCGTTCATCCTGATACCTGCAATTTTGTGGCATCCCTCTTTGATAAATCTTGTGGGTCTATGACCGGGGAACACCACAGACGAGTACAGGAGACGTTTCAGTGCAACTGTAACATTCCTGACTGCCCGACAGACGGTAGCCTTGGAAACGTGCTCAGTGTCACCAATATTATACAGAAAGCTCCCGTTTGCAAAAAACCGAAGTGCAATACAAATAATATGCACAGAACTGAGAGCATGTCCGCGATGTGTCACATGAGCAATATTAGGCCTGAGGATGTTATTCAAATAAATTATAGATTGTGCTGAAAAACGGTAACGTTCACACAGGAAATCATCAGGAAATGATAAAATGTCCAAACGCGCTCTAATCACTCTCTCCCGGCGGAGAGCTCTGCGGAGAATTTGGGCTTCAACATCTACTGGCTCTTCAAGGAAGGAGCACGCCATGTCTGACACTTCCTACAGTCAGGTTTCTGACAAAGAGGCGGAGACAGTCAGGGTTAGTTGAAGTAAACCTGCTAGGGGGCAGGTTAGCTTCACGGAGTGTGTCGTCATAGTAACTCACTCAGAATTAATCTGAACTCGCTTTGTGAAACCGAAAACCCAGAGTTTTCGTTAACTCAGGGTGTACTTACTCAGAGTTTGCACTGAAGCGGCTTCCTGAAATAGGGCCCTGGGCTCTGCAGTCTGTTCACACCTACAGGCCAGTGGACACTCTTTCAATGATGAGGATGTAACATCCTGGACAGGGAGGAACGCTGGTTTGAGGGCGGAGTCAAGGAGGCCATTTACGTGAAAAGGGAAAGACCATCTCTGAATGGAGGAGGGGCCTAAGGGTACATCTGTCACCATCTTACATGCTGTGATTGCAGCCATTCCCCAACTCTCTGTGAATGGTACTCATGGTTATTGATCAGTGGTCATGAGAATTTGCATAATTAAGATTAAGGAACTGACCTCACAGCCCATTGTTCCTTCAGTGGGCTGGTTTCAGTCATTATGTAAATGTCCTGTTTATAAGGTTGAAACCTGCGGTCAGCTGAGACTGAAGACGTCACCTGATGGTTTACGACACCAACTCTCTGCCATCTATAATCCAGTTTTGAGATCCTTCCCAGACGCCTTAACGCCCACTCACATCCTGGGCCATCTGACCTCAGGAATTCGCATGATAAGGTGGGGCCAGGTTTCACAATGAACACACCCGAAACTCTGGCTGATTGGGACCCACGCCCAGTTTCCCACCTTGGCTCAGGCGATTAGAGGATCATCAGGGGGTCCTTTGTCCCTCTGTGGGGGGTCACTCCCACTAGGTTTATATCTGGGACTCTCCACCATTTGACCTTAGAACTGAAGAAGCTTCTCAGATGAGAGGTGAAACGTCTTCAAGCAACTTAAAGAAGTCCAGACGCTTTTCTTTGCAAGCTCCTTTGACTACGATGACCTGGATGACTGAGAACCTTCACAGACATGATGACGAAACGTTTCTCCCTCTGAAGACGTCCAGATGAACAGAATCAACTTTTGGAGATTCACATATGATGTTTTTTGTTTAATCCCAGATATGAAAAATTTGCGACAGCAGGTAAAAAAATATGATTTTAAATGTATTAATTTAAAAATGATCGATAAATGTATTTACTGAGGTCTGAAAGCAGGACCTGCAACCTCTGCACCACCAGACCTCAGCCTGCATGTGGTAAAACACTGACCCCTAGTGGGGAGTCTGCTGTTATTACAGTTAGTTTTTCAATGATTTGCGGTTTTTTGTTTGTTTGTTTTTACAAAAACAACAACAAACAAAACAAACAAAATGTCCCCCAAAAATAAATAAATGACAACAAATAATTCAATAAAATGGAAGGATAACAAACTCTCATTATCTGAGTGAAAAGGCTCGATTTACATACTGACTTTTATGCCCGGCAACACTTTCATAATCAGATTTCACCAAAACAAAGATACAATAAATTATAGATAAATGAATAATGATAATCTCTTCCGTTTCACATTTTTCTGATTTTCAAACCTTTTTTAACATGTCTGCAGAGTGCAGCACGTCCTTCATGAGTTTTATTTTTAAATTTATTTATTTATTTTCAGATTTTTTTTAACTATTTGATTCTTTTAAAATATTTCCTCCAAGTTAAGAATTCATCTCCCTGATTTCAAACAATGGAAATTCTTTTGAAAATCATCAGAGCAGAACAGCTAGATCATACAAATCTGCATAAAAAACAGATTATTAGCATTAATTTAGATGAAGTCCGCCAGCAGAATTGATCACAAACAAAAACCCATCTTCATTCTCTTAATTTAAACATTACTCATCAGTATTTTATCAGTATTTCTTTTGTTATAATTTATTAATTATTTGTGTCAAATGATTTGACCAAGCTCCCACTAGAGGGCGCTGTCAGGTAACTTTAGCCTTCTGCAGAGCTTCTTAGCTTTAGTTTCACTTCAGATCAAATCAGCGTGTTTTAATTGCATCCATTTCACTTGGAGTAAAAAGGAGTAAAACTGTAACAGAGCGGAACAGGCATCGCAGCAGAAAAAGACCTGATGAAGAAGAAGAGAAAACGCACAATTGTTGGGCCCTGATGAGCTCGCCACCCTCTGATGTGGTCGCCGGCCTCAGGGACCAAACTGTGACTCACAAAGTGAAGCAGGAGCTCCATTCAGCATGAAGACAGTAAAACATCCCAGCAGAAACAAACTGAACATGTTTCTACTCACAGCAGAGTCTCAGAGGTGAAGCTGTTCAGTGAAACGCTGCCCTCTGCTGCTCACAGGAGGAAACACAGCCTCCAGCTTCAGCCTCTCAGAGCTGCAGCAGAGCACTGACACAGGAATCTATCCAGAGCTGGGAAGTAACTAAGTACAAATACTTCAAGTATTTGTAGAATTTTCAGGTATCTGTACTTTAGCTGGGTAGTTTTTCTCTGACAACTTTTTTATTTTTACTTCCTGCATTTTTTTGTAATGCAATGTTTATTTGTTTTTAGGACAAATGGAAACTGTCTTATACAGCAGCGGTCCCCAATCCCCGGGCCTCGGACCGGTACCGGCTCGCAGTTATTTCGTCACTGCGAGCCTTCAATCATCAAAGCAACTTCGGCATCTGGCTACTGCTGCAGGAGAGGAGTGAGCACAAAGGGAGTAACGTTTTCAAGTGTCAACAAACACCAGCAAACACACAAACTGTGTGTGTGCAGTTTGTCCCACAGTGTGCTGCCGCTAAAGTCCAGCTGCTTATTTGACAGGGACAGAAAAGACAGAGAGCTACGTTCACTCAGAGATGGAGACAGGTAAGAAAGGAGGAGAGGAAGCAGAGAGCTTAGAGTCACAGGAAGGATGCTCGTTTAAAGCTCACATGGAAGTGTTGTTAAATCTGTACGTGTCACATGATGTTTGTTCATAAAGCTGCTGCTAAACAGACTGACTGTTATTTAAAGGCTGCAGGTTAGTGCAGGATGAACAGGTGAGTCTGCTGCACAGTGATGGTTTAAAGTAAAGACCAGTGTGTGACTGTCTAATATAAAGACAGCATACACAGCGTGGAGGATGAAACCAGCCAGGACAATTGAAACATCTGCTCACATCTGGTTGAATTCAGGTGCGAGCACACCTGTGTGTACAGCCTGCACTAAGAAAACTTAGCTCCACTGGAGCTCTCAGTAGATGATTGTGAGCTATGATTATTTTCCCACACTGAGACATTCGGCTGATTTCAGGTTCCCCCACCTGCTGAATCCACTTTAACCTCTGACTGCTCACATTTTCCTGTTTGGAGTCAAAGTCACAGGCAACAGGAAAAGCTCATGTTCTACGTAACCGACTCAAGCTGAGCACATTTACATCTACTGATATTATTTTGTTGTTACATTAGGCTCAGGGTTCAGTTAGCTTTGCACAAAAATGGAAACCTTCTCCAAAGAGCTACTTTTACTTTCTTACTTTGAGTACATGTCAGAGCCGCCATCAGACCTCCACTCGGTGTGTGCAGGTCCTGTTCATGGTTCAGGTCAAAGAGACGTTTGCAGAATAAATATTGATAAATATTAATATTATTATTGGTTATTAGCTCTGTAGTTGATTCAGTTTTCTGTGTTTTTAAGGGAACAGGGAACGTGAGCGCTGCACTCAAAAAAATGAATGAGGTGGATTGTTCAGTGTATATTAATTATTTATTTTCATTTTACTTAAAATATATGTTTTTGTTAAGTTAACATATGTTTTTCTAATCAAGTCTACGTAATTGTGTCTATTATTCAACGTACATAATACTAATGTGTTACTTGATCGCATAACATTTAAGTTAAGTCAATTAGGATCGATATACCTTGTATATCCACAAGGTGGCAGTAATGCAAAAACAGTTGTAATGAAACCGCGCAGAACAAGAAGGTTTCACGGCTTGTGCCTGCTCATGCGCAAGACTTCAAATTTAACTGAAAAAGGCTGTTTTGGCGCCAAGCTGCTGTTTCTTTGAGAGGTAAGACCACTTTTTTCTTTGACTATGTTGTGTAGTATCTATATGTCCAGCATGGTTATATTTTGCGTTTGTCTTACAAGACATGTTATATCGTTTGCGTGCGCTTGTTTTACATTAGTTTTACTGGGTCCTGGACATGCTTATTTTGTGGACTGTGTAAGAAACATTTTTATTGTTTTTTGTTTTATTAAGGGATTAGCTACAGGGGTTCATGGGGTTATTCTTTCAAGGGGTTATTTTTCCATTTGCTTTCTTGGGATTCCTTTTCTGTAATCCGAGAGTCGGAAATATCGAATAGGATAGCAAGGATAGCATAAAGTGACATTTAAAATCCAAAAAGTCAAGGGCGAAAGCCACTGTGACACCATTGTTCTGCTCTATCAGTAATCTGTATTATGTAAAAATGGTCTGTAAATACAGCATGTTTCCTAGCGGAGTTATACATATCAATGTAGTTATAAATTACAGTTTGTGAAAGTACACACTTAATTTTTTTAATAAAATTATTCAAGACATATGAGTGGACAGACAATCCGGTTGTTCAGTGATGACGCGACGAATCCTACTTCCGGGTCTAAAGTAGTCTGCGTTTAATATGGCTTTTGTGTTGTTAACATGTTTAATGTTATGTATTTTCTTCTATTTGATCTCAAAAAGCTCCTAAAAAAGTCAGTGATCACTGTTGACCTCCCTCGGCTTTTATTACCGCTAATCATTTATTTAAGCTCAGTTTTTAAAACCTTAGGATGTAACTACAGCCCAGCCCATGCAGCAGTATATGAACGACTAACCTCATATGTGGATGGATTATCTCAGTTGTTCTCCTGGCTGAAGTTTGGTCCTTTTACAGCATCCTGCCATGCGATTACATTTGTTCCTGACCACCGAGAACACTCACATTAACTTTTATCGAGTGGAAAAAAAGTTAGCTTGTTTATATTATGCTAACATAGCTGTGTCGCTAGCGGTCACGTAGCACATCATTATATACCAGCTAGCCCAACTTCAGTAACCCTACAAACGTCACTGCTGTTTAGTTTTCTGTCTTCATTTATGCTGGAAGTGATAGCAGAGCTGTACGTTTTAATTTGTTTCCAAAACCCCGCAGTCAGGACATGCTATATTGTATTTAGATAGAAGCTAGCGAGCTAACTCCCTGCTAACTTCTAACTCCGTTAAATGTCATAAATTCCGTTTTCATGGATGCCTGGATGTTAAACTCCATTGTTACACCTGGTAGAGCAGAACGCTGATCATTTTATTAAAGATGAAAGACTTTAGACAGTTTTTCAACTCTCAGTAATGCCACAGTGATCGTTTGATATATGGACCTGCAGCGGAGTTTAGGCCCAGACACGGCTAGTGACGTCAGACTGAACAACCGGATGGAGGTCGACAGACCTGGTGATAATTGCTTCTATAGAAAGTTAGCACATGGCAGTGTCAATCTCTTGCTTTTCTTCTGAGTAGTATTTTATTTAGTTGTAATTCAAACAATAATTTGCTTCTTGAAATTAAGGAATTAATTTTTTTTTTCTTTATAAATCTCAGATCCTGCCTTTACCTGCTCCCTCCTATACTGATGTGGTGTATGTGGTATTGCTGAGCTTGTATGTGGTATGTGAACTGTTATACTTTTAAAAACAAAACTGTTTTATAAGTTAAGTTTTCTTTTGTGACCCATCCCATGCCCCTGTTATTTCTTCTCCACATCTGAACCATGGTTGCAGTTCAAGGGCCTGAGGCATGAAATTCTTTTCAGATCAGCTGTGATCAATATTTTTTGGAACTTGATAAATAACAATAAAAGCTGTAATGGCTCCATTAGCATTTTGTGTAAATGTTTGTGTTAAAATTATAGCTTTAATGAGGTCTTACTACATTAGTTTTAGTTTGTATATGTGTACATATAGTATGTATATTTACAGTACAGTATGTTGTGTTTGTTGACATATTTTCAGGTGGAAGCAGAATATGTGAGGATTACTACTGCTGCACATGTTCCAAGGCTTTTTACACAACTTGACCAATACACTGACCAGCTCATAAAAGTCTTCAAGAAAAAAGGAGGCGTTGCAGGGAAGAAAATTAGACAAACTTTGGCCCCAGCCACACAGGTGCGTTATTCTGTTGGTAGCAAAATATTATGGCTAATAAGATCATTTTCAAATTTAAACAGCTAGTGTATGGTAGCTGCACAGTGCACTTACATTTATATTAAGCAAGACAAAGTTTGGTACTCAAAACATTGGAAAATTTAAATTACCTAAACATATGTAAAATCTGATCCCTTGATTTAGGTTAAACCAGAAGTGAATGTTTTTATGTTATGTTTTGAATGCAAAAAAGATGATGTATTAGTTTGTCTTTACCTCCATTATGGACATATATAATGTGGTGGAAACCCTGCCCAACAGGTTAACTATTCATGTCCATGTGATGATTAGTTGGTCTTGTGTACATGTCTATCTGTGCAGTGGATATGTCATTCATTTTGCGTATAATGTGAGTTTCTGTCATCCTAAAGTATATCTGTTTTCTCTTCCTGTATCTCTGCCACTCTCTACAGAAGGAAACTATTGAAAAGGGGAGGGAGTGTGTCCTCAGGGCACTACCTTTTTACCTGAATGAAGACCCAAGCATCCTCTTCAAAGAATAATTGGTTGGTAATTTTAGTTTAGTTTTTTATCTGTATTAAACCAAATTTTGAATAACTAATGTTGTTGCATGTTGTTGTTGTTGTTGTAATTTGCATGGAACCTGTTTAAATGTTTTGGGAAATCTTCTTGTATACCCAAACTATTTATATTTATCGTTGAATCTGTAGTCTGAAATAGTGGCGCACTGGGGTGCATGTTCCTAATATTGTGTTTACGTCATTAAAGGGTAGCTTTGGCCCTTTTTCTTTCTTTTTTTAAAACTGGATGCCATTTTTCTATGTTTTTGTGTCTAAGCTACAGCTGTTCAGAGGGAGCTGGAACAAATTACCCTTGCTATCTTTACCATCGAAAGAGCTGATGCCAGCACTCCTCCAGCCGATGTGGGTATAACCATCTAGTGTGTCCTGCATGACCTGGAAGACCTGGCCTCTGCATGTGCACTCTTAATGGGTGGGATATATGCACTGAATCTCAGTTAACCTCAAGACTGAAAGCTAAGAGACAATCAAAAGCATTGAGATTTAAAGGATTTAATTGAGAGATGATACTGCACCAGAAATGTTGAAGGGTGGTGTGTATATTAGCGTTCAAGGCATATTGTTATGAGGTGGAAATATGTTCATATTCAGTTTGTGTTACATTGTGTGCATTGTAAAGGTAATTGCAATACATACTAAAAATAAGGGTAAGTTAGGAGGTTGATCTGATATCCTCGTGTTGGTGTTGTTCCCAGATCATCATACTAAATGTTGTTCCAGGATCAACATTGCAAGTGACCAATCAGAATGTTGTGACGTCATACTTTTGCGACTTCGGGAAAAACCGGCGTAAAACAAAAAACTGTACTTAAGCTGCGTGAAACCGCCTCTGTCCGCCGATCAACTGACCCTAACCCTAACCGTAACCCTTTAATAAACAGTAAGCAGAATTGATATTGTCCTTGCAACATTGGAATTTCATAAATGCACGAATGGCTTGGAATAGAATAACGTCACAACAATGTGATTGGTCACTTGCAATGTTGAACCTGGAACAACATTTTCATGATGGTCTGGAAACAACACCAACACGAGGATATCAGATCATCCAAGTTGGGAATGCAGGATGAATGTATATTTTGTGGACTTTTAAAGACGAACAATTGTTTCCATGTTAAAATGTTTACATCTGAAGTTTTTTGCCCAAACACTAGTAAAATAAATGTTGACAGTGGCGAGTGTTAAATGGTTACTGCTGTGCTGTTGCAAAAAAACTGAACGCTGACAAGCTGTTTTATTGTTAGACCATAATGTTGGCATGTTTTGTTAAAGTTTTATTTGGGATGGTGATGTAATTTTCTTTGATTGCTAATATCAGTGGACTATTTATTATCATTGTTGTTGTTGTTGTTACATTTTTTTTTTTATTTTTTTTTTTAAATTGTGGCTGTTGAGGTGGACACTTCACTTTGCATTGTTAAAGGAAAGCACTTCATTGGCATTGTGTTACTGGACTGACCCTAAGCAATCATTGCAAATAGCAACTTTGCTATCCATTTTAGACACTAAAAGAAAAAAAACACTCACAGACCTTACTAGCATCACATGTGCATAACTCAAGTGTCATCTTATCAATGTGTTATGTGATCTTCAATGCGTTTTTTTTTTTTTTTTTTTTTTTCTTCTATTTCTGGTAGATACAGACATTTAATTTAAAGTCTTGATGTTGCATCTGTCTACATACTGTTAATTACTAACCCTAATGAGCTGTTGTGTTTTATTTTGGACTGGGTTTACACAAATGCTCACTGAATGTGTTGGCAATAAAATAAATTTTAAAAAATAAGTTGGATGTACTTAATTCATTTGTGTGGAACCTGTTGACAAAATAGATTTATGTAAAACTAATTAATAAAGCACAAGGTGGCTGAAAATATAATATTTGAATTAATCTAACTTAAATTTAACATTTTACTGCCACAAATAAGAAATGTGTTGAAGTAACTAATCTAAACTATCTAACCTGAAAATATATCATCTTTGTTCATACAACATAACTTGATTTAGTTAGTCTTAAATATGTCTTGTTAATCTTAAGTAGTTTTTTTTAAATTAGATGAACTAAAGATTTTTGCTTTAACATAATTCAATTTCGTGGAACCTGTTGACAAAATAATTTTAATTAAAGTCAACGTTTCATTTTTTTGAGTGTGTGGTGCATACAGGGTGTCCCTCACGTCCACATCAGGCTCTGAGGCAGTCTCAGCGTCAGCTGTTTGTTACAGTATTCATCACTGTGAGATTCACGGTTTGGTGAATTTATCACTCACATATCTCGATTCCCTGCGTGGTTGTTGTATTGTGACACACACAGCTCTGAAATTCATATCTAATGAGGTCGTCCGCAGTAATAACTGAGTTCACAGGTTCACCAACACTGCACAAACGGGGTGTGCTGTGGCTGAACTCTGACCCAGTCCTCACCCTGCACGTTCACAGCCCTCGATAACAAACCACGGCCCACACCACCTGAGCACGCCCGAGCTCGCCGGATCTAAGCCGGGCCCGGTTACTACTTGGATGGGAAAACCTGGATTTTACTGAAACTGAGTTTCAGGTTTTCAGTCTCATTTCTGCGCAGATGCAGAGACGTTTGATCCTGAACTGATCTTCTCTGTGAACACACCTCTACAGGTCGTTTATTTGAACGTGTGCCGAGCTGCAGCTTTAACGTGACTGTATCAGCGTGTCGGGCTTTAATAAGCAGGGAAACCGGAGCGACGCACACGCGTGCGCAGTAACGGCGCCTTCATTAACGTCTGGACAGCTCTGAGGGATTTTTAGTCACAGACGCAAACTCTGCTTCTTGTTCACTCGGTTTTACACTTTCTGCATCTTCACCGGTTCAGAAGCTTCTTTCTGAAACTCCAACAAAGATGTTTCTGTTTCAGTGCTCTGAAAGCTGCCGTGGTTGCTTCAGTGTCTGTGGCTGAATGATTGTGCGTCCTTTGTGTTGCTGAATCAGTTGAGTGAGCACACCTGTGGGACAGCCTGCACAGTCAAAGCAGGACTCACGTAAAGAGTTGTGATGTGTGCATTTGCTCCTTAAACTGAACTAATGGGAAAGACTGAACTCCTGATAAACAGCAGCAGTGCTGTTCACACGTGCGGCCGTTGCTCTGGGCCTCGTTTCTGTCACACTTGTGTTTGTGTAACTGCTGGTTGTGCTATTTGATGCTGGAGTGAGTCCAACAGCCCTGAGGCTTAGAAACTGCTGGAAGGCTTTGCGTCTGTTATTATCAGTGAGGTATTTGAGGCTTTTTGATACCAGTGAGACTCGACGAGTTCTAGGAAGAGTGAACTCAGAGGCCACGATAGTAAAAATATTCAGCAGAGTGATTTCAGCTCGTCTGCTGCTCTGCAGGGATAAACCACATCATGCCTGGCAGGAAATAAGGAACCAGAACCAGGTCTGCAGAACCAGCTTCAGCTCCAGTAGCTGATATCCGTTTCTATCACGAACCCATGTTGTTGCTGCTCGATGGGAGCCATATTTGTAGTTCCCCGTTGATTCTGTCTTCAGCTCTGCGTCCTCCATAGTTCTTACTCCAAACTTCCTCTGAAATAAGCTAAGCTGGTGCCACAACCACGGCTTCATTGATGTCTGCAAAGACCCTGTATATCCCTCAAGCTATCGTCCAATATCCCTTATAAATGTAGACCTTAAAATAATCTGCAAAGCTCTCTCAAAGAGACTGGAGAAAATAACCCCCCTCTTAATTCATCCTGACCAAACTGGTTTCATAAAAGGTAGGCACTCATCAACAAATACACGTAGATTACTTAATTTGATAGACTACTCATACAGTAAAAACCTAGAAACTACAATATTCTCTTTAGACGCAGAAAAAGCATTTGACAGAGTTAACTGGAAATTTCTATTTGCAACTTTACACAAATTTGGTTTTGGATCCTCTTTCATTAACTGGTTAAAAATATTATATAATTCCCCAACAGCTTGTGTCAGAACAAATGACCAGACATCCTCCAGCTTCTGTCTCTTGAGGGGCACCAGGCAGGGATGCCCACTCTCCCCTTCACTGTTTGCAATTTTTATTGAACCACTAGCAGCAGCAATTAGACAGAATTCAGTAATTAAGGGCATAAAATGCAAGAACGTGGAACATAAAATCAGCCTTTATGCGGATGATGTGTTACTCTTTCTCCAAAATTCACAAACCAATATCTCTGGGGTGATTGAATTGATAAACTCTTTTGCAAGAATATCAGATTACTCAATTAACTGGTCAAAATCTACAGTTCTACCGATTAATTGCTCCTTCCATAATTCCTCTTCTACACCACTGCAATCGGGAAATATAAAATATTTAGGTATTAATGTTTCTCCCAAGCTTGCAGATCTAACTAAATTAAACCATATCCCACTTTTAAAGAAGGTAGAAGGTGATCTGGCTAGATGGAAATGTCTACCCATATCACTCATGGGAAGGGTTGCCGCTATAAAAATGATGGTCTTACCAAAAATAAATTATTTATTCTCAATGATCCCAACTAAACCGCCACAAGATTGGTTCAGATCTCTAGATTCATGTATGTCCAAATTCCTTTGGAAAAATAAACCCCCACGTATGAGCTTAAAAACACTACAAAAGACCAAGGATAAAGGAGGACTAGAACTGCCTAACTTTCAGCACTACTTCTTAGCCAACAGGCTTCAGTTTATCTCAGGATGGCTAAAACACACCCTCTTAGATGAACCTTGGCTAGATGTAGAACAAGCACTCTGCAATAATCTAGAGATCTCAGACCTACCATTTATCAGCTCAAACATCCAACGACATGAATGCTTTAAAAGCATCAACATCAGCTCTTCTCTGACAGCATGGTGGGAGTTTCTAAAATTGACGGCGTCTTCATTAATCCCATGCAAACGTACACCTATCTGGAACAACCCTGACATATTACAAAACAATAATATGATAAACTTTTCAGATTGGAGTGATAAAGGAATCAAATATTTAGAACATATACTAGAAGGAACAGAATTTATTTCATTTGACGGACTAGTTACACAATATGGGATCAACAAGAAAAGATTTTTAGAATATCAACAAATTAAATCCATAGTAAAAAAGAAATTTAAACCGGGTCAAGTTGAACTACAAACACCACCAAGTGTGGTTCAATTTCTTACTCTTAAACCCCCCAAATTACTTTCCAAAATATACAGAATGCTTTCTAAAACAGATGAATCAATATCACTTCCTATTGCAAAATGGGAAGCGGATTTATCAGTTAACTTAGACCTAAACTTCTGGTCTCAGATTTGCTTAAAAACCTTTCATCTAATTAGAAATCCCAGTCTTCAATTAATTCAATACAAAATATTACATAGAGTGCACTATACAGGTCATCGGATGTTCAAGATGGGCTTTACGTCTACCAACAACTGCTCACACTGCCAAACCAATTCACCGGACAATTATATCCACGCTCTTTGGTTCTGTCCACCAGTTCAGAAGTTTTGGCGCGAGATATGTGAAGACTTATCAAAGTGTCTGAAATGTAACATTCCAACTTCCCCTTTAGTGTGTTTGTTGGGCAGCTTAGATAATGTCACTTCAGAAAAGAATATAGCCCATATGGTTTTCACTGCCCTATGCATAGCCAAGAAAACAGTCCTCATGAACTGGAAAAATAAAAATAATCTTAATTCTAACCAATATAGAAATTATCTATTAGATTACATTAGTCTTGACACAGCCTCTGCCACCACATCAGATCAATTGCTCTGGGCTCCTTTGATCAGCTCCATCACCTAGTGGGGGTGGGGGGTCATAGTTTGGTCCCGCCTTCACTGTTGTGATTGGTGTGGGGGTAGGGACAGGCTTAGGGCGTCGGGGGGTTCCCCGGAGGCATCTTCCTTGGGGGGCTCAACCCGGGGTAGCGGTCATGTCCGGTTAGGGGCTCTGTTGGCTCTCCAGTGACTGTTTCCTCGCGGCTGCGTGCAGCGGGGCTAGGGGAGGGTCTGTGCTGACGGACGTGGGTTACTGACCTGGTAGCCTGGCTGGCCCTGGGTGGGTCCGGGATGGGCGTGAGGTTCTGGGGGCGCTCCGTCTCTGGGCTGGGACCCGGACTGGGCCTCGGGGGCTTGGGTCCTGGTTGGTGTGTTGCCGGGGTTGTGGGCGGGTGGGTGCATGGGGGCCCAGCCCTGGAGCAGAGTGCCGCCGGTGCGTCGAGCCACCTGGGGGGCTCTTCAACTGGTGGGGGAGATTGTCACACGTTGCAGGAGCTTTCCTCTCCTCAGGAACTCTCTGCAGGAGGGGGAGATACAGGAGAGGTGGAGGAAGATCTCAGCCTGGGTGTTTATTGTCTTATGTAGTCTGGAAGAAGAGTGGATGGTGGGGTGGGTGCAGTTTTCTCTGTGGTGGGGTTGGGTGGACTGTCCCGGGCTCTGTGGGGCCGGGCGGCGCTGCTGCACTGGGCCCGGTCTGGATGGGCCTGGGCCCCCTTTCCCTGGCGGGTCGCAGAGTATGGGGGTGCCTACTGGGGTCAGCGGGGGAGCTGGCCCCAGGGAGGGGTCACCTGCCCCTCCCTTCCTTCCCTCCCCATCTCCAGCTGCCTCCCTCTTCCCGCTCCACCACAACCACCCACACATGCAGCGCCTTGGAGTAGGGGTATGTCACCAGGGTGCAGAGGAGGCTACCCCCCCCCCCCCCCCTCCCCTTCTGGCTGCCTCTGCCTCAATTTTATCCCACAACTTAGACATTCACATTATTCACACTCTCATTACACATACATATAGGATCTTGGGGGTGGGCACGATACACGGAGTCCAAAGTACCATCAGGGTGTACACCCCACCCCTGGCATCGTTGCCCACCTCTCAATTTTAAATACACGTAGACATTGAGGGCCAGCAGGAGGGACCATGCACTTACCTGCTGCTCTCTGGCAGGTAGCTCCATGCCCTCCTGGGTTTTAAATGCACCTTAGAACACACATGCATCAACACTACAATGAGCGGGTGGAGGGAGGTTTGGAGTCTTCTCTCACCCCCGTTCTCTGCGACCTGCTGGAGCAGGGGGGCTAGGAGGAGGAGTTGGCCGTCCGACTGCGGTCTGGAGTGTGGAGCCTTCCTGCTGCTGCGGAGTCGGGGCGGTCTGCCTCCCCCCACCGCAGGGAAAAGGGAAACACCACCTGGGTCTGGGTGCAGTTCCCCCCTCCAGGGGCAAGGGCACCTAGACCCGGTTTGTAGAGTACGCTTGGGGAGTGTGATTGTGTGTACAGCGTCTCTTTATGTCTGTCTCCACGTTGGTTGAGTGTGGAGTGAGTGCATATGAGAGCATGAGGGTGGGAATGGATGTTTGTGTCTGTGTGTGCCTGTATGTCTGTGTCTATATGTCAGGTTGGGTGTCAGGCGCCACCTCTCTGGGGACATCTCAGGCCCTCCAAGGTTTGGAGGCCTATCTCCCCCCACCACCACTTCCCCTGCCAGTGGCGGACTCCCTCAGACATCGGTGCGTTGGTGGTTCTTTGTGTCCGGGGATGGGCGTCCAGGTACACACCGGCTCACTCCTTGGCGGCCGCTTATCGGGGCCTGGAGCCTGGGGCTCGCTCGGGCCACTTCGGAGGTGGGGTGCCCCCGGCCTCTCGGCCTGGGGCTCGGTCACTCAGGCGCAGCTGGGGGCCGGCGGAGCTCACGGGCGCGTCACTGCAACCCCCCCTGGCTTCTGCTCCGCGGCTGCTGAGTGAGCCCTCATCTGGGACTCTCCTCAGCTCTTTCTGGGACAGTGGCGCGGCTGCCCCTCTGTTGGTCTTCCTTGGTCTCTTGTGTTCTGGGGGCCTCTGGATGTCTGGAGTTTTGATCTCCTCCACACCTGCTTCACGCCCTGGAGGACGGGGCTGTGGCCCCCCCACACCCTCTAGCAGATCATTACATGAAGGAACCTTTTAAAAAAAACAAAAAACAAGCGCGTCCATGCTCACAGGTGTACACACGGGTGATCACACCCACAAACTACACCCTTTTTGGCTCCTACCTCAAAGCACACTGTGTTCTGTTGATCTTATGTGCTGCACAATAATGTTTAACATTTAGTATTTACTGTCATATTCCCATATATCATTGTGATGTTGTTTATTCTATTACTCTTGTTCTCTTCTGCTTGTTTTCTTTTTTCTTTCTCAGCAGGTGATCCAGGTGATTGATATATGCATTTTTTTTTCTCTGCCCGTTCTGTTGGTTTTTGTTTTTTGCCCTTCTCCCCCGTCCCTCTTCTCAGCTGTTTCTCTTTCCCTCTTTCTTTCTCCCCTTCTTTCCGCCAGTCAAGTCTGTCCCGTATTCAGTAAGTGAAAATAAAATAAACAATAAAAGGTGAATCAAATGGACCATTACGGCAAGGCTGGGATGGTCAATTTGGTAAAGTAAATCCGTTGGGCATCTTTCTTTGCCTTTAGACAACAATTCTGATGCAAAAGAGCCAAACGGGACAGGCAAAAAAAAAAAAAAAAAAAATAACTGAGTTCACAGGTTCACCAACACTGCACAAACGGGGTGTGCTGTGGCTGAACTCTGACCCAGTCCTCACCCTGCACGTTCACAGCCCTCGATAACAAACCACGGCCCACACCATCTGAGCACGCCCGAGCTCGCCGGATCTAAGCCGGGCCCGGTTACTACTTGGATGGGAAAACCTGGATTTTACTGAAACTGAGTTTCAGGTTTTCAGTCTCATTTCTGCGCAGATGCAGAGACGTTTGATCCTGAACTGATCTTCTCTGTGAACACACCTCTACAGGTCGTTTATTTGAACGTGTGCCGAGCTGCAGCTTTAACGTGACTGTATCAGCGTGTCGGGCTTTAATAAGCAGGGAAACCGGAGCGACGCACACGCGTGCGCAGTAACGGCGCCTTCATTAACGTCTGGACAGCTCTGAGGGATTTTTAGTCACAGACGCAAACTCTGCTTCTTGTTCACTCGGTTTTACACTTTCTGCATCTTCACCGGTTCAGAAGCTTCTTTCTGAAACTCCAACAAAGATGTTTCTGTTTCAGTGCTCTGAAAGCTGCCGTGGTTGCTTCAGTGTCTGTGGCTGAATGATTGTGCGTCCTTTGTGTTGCTGAATCAGTTGAGTGAGCACACCTGTGGGACAGCCTGCACAGTCAAAGCAGGACTCACGTAAAGAGTTGTGATGTGTGCATTTGCTCCTTAAACTGAACTAATGGGAAAGACTGAACTCCTGATAAACAGCAGCAGTGCTGTTCACACGTGCGGCCGAGGTCAGTAAATAACCCGTCTGTCTGCCTATTTTCAGCCTCGTTTCTGTCGCACTTGTGTTTGTGTAACTGCTGGTTGTGCTATTTGATGCTGGAGTGAGTCCAACAGCCCTGAGGCTTAGAAACTGCTGGAAGGCTTTGCGTCTGTTATTATCAGTGAGGTATTTGAGGCTTTTTGATACCAGTGAGACTCGACGAGTTCTAGGAAGAGTGAACTCAGAGGCCACGATAGTAAAAATATTCAGCAGAGTGATTTCAGCTCGTCTGCTGCTCTGCAGGGATAAACCACATCATGCCTGGCAGGAAATAAGGAACCAGAACCAGGTCTGCAGAACCAGCGTCAGCTCCAGTAGCTGATATCCGTTTCTATCACGAACCCATGTTGTTGCTGCTCGATGGGAGCCATATTTGTAGTTCCCCGTTGATTCTGTCTTCAGCTCTGCGTCCTCCATAGTTCTTACTCCAAACTTCCTCTGAAATAAGCTAAGCTGGTGCCACAACCACGGCTTCATTGATGTCTGCAGCATGAACATGAACACGAGTGAAAACGGAATAGAAACAAATTCATATTTTAAAGAATAAAGAAAACTGGGCTGGACTGGAGCATCTTTCAGTCAACGATGAGTTCAATCTGAAGGCAGTTTGCTTTCTCAAAATATAAATCAAGTTACCTTAGTAGGTGCAGACGGAGGTGCTGCTCAACCAGTGTTGGGGAGTAACGGAATACATGTACCGCCGTTACGTATTCAGAATACAAAATATGAGTAACTGTATTCCGTTACAGTTACCGTTTAAAAAGGTGGTATTCAGAATACAGTTACTTTGTTGAAATAAATGGATTACACTGCGGTACTTTCCTGTTTCATATTGTCGCGGGTCAGGACTGTTTGGGTTTTGTTTGACAGCTACGTTCTGTTGTTCCAGGCGGCAGCGTTACGGTTGCCATGGTTACAGGGCGACGCTCTCTCTCTGCGACTGTGTGTTTCCTGGGTGAGAGAGCGCCTTTTCGTTGTTGTTGTTGTTGTTGTTGTGCTAAGCTAACAGGCAGAATGCTACAAGCATAGCTCTAAAGAATGTAGCATCATGTTCAGTGTAGTCCGTGTTGCAGGGAGAATGGACTGCCATACACGTTATGTGTCTGTGAGCGAGGAGGGAGAAAAAGGGGAGTGGAAAGGTACGAGTTGTCGTCGAGGAAAAACGGGAGCTGGAAGCATGTAAATATAATAATAACCACTGCAGCCAAGAAGAGAGCCTGACGAGCCCAGTTGTAAGTAAGCTGTTAAGACTCGACTGTACGCTGTGTTCGTGTTTTCCTCCGAAAACAATAAGTTCCGTTGGAGCCTTTCAACGCCTCTCTCTGTCTCTGCTAGCAAAGTTGACCCACACAACAAAGTAAAGCTATTTTTCGGCTACGAGCCGACAGGGACCCCGCCGTATTAGTCAGAGGTCCCTTTACTACAGTTCGGAGTCGCGGACCTTCAGTAATAGTAATAAATCACACAGCAATAGTACATTCACGTTGTTGTAAAAAGCATGATAATATATTAAGTAATCCAAAGTATTCAGAATACGTTACTGTCATTGAGTAACGTAACGGAATACGTTACAGAATACATTTTGGGGCATGTATTCTGTAATGGAATACATTTTAAAAGTAACCTTCCCAACACTGTGCTCAACAAATCAGAGCATAATCTCGTCCCAGGATTGCTTACACCCCTACTCATCGTCTTCACCTCCTCATCACCTCCATTCGTTCATGCTGCAGACATCAGTCAGGAAGTTCATAACCTGTATCTGAGTTTAGAGAGGCATTTAGTCCCAGCTCAGCAAACAAACAGTTCTGTGAACTTTGGACAAACAGAGGCGGGAGTTCGCCGGACATGTGGCGCCTCCACCCAGACAGCCGGAGAAACAACAAGAGGAAGATGATTGTTTTCAGACGTGTCTTGATGCTCAATCATCCATCAAGACACGAACTGCTCAGTAAATTCAATCTTAAATATGAAGTTCTAACTCGAGTTGGATGTTTTAATATTTTAACAATATTTTTATTCAGATGGTTCAGTTCATGGTGAACCATCACTGGAGGCTGAGGAATGAACAAATCGCCTTCACCTCCACAGGCCCCACACGGATACTTTACTCTTTTAAACACCATGAAACAGTTTCACCCTGTTAACAGCAAAGACCTGGAGGACATCTTAGGTCAACTGAACTCCTCCTCCTGCTGTTTAGATGTCCTGCCAACAAGTTTTTTCAAAAAGGTCTCAAAGACTTTAGAGTCAGACCTGTTACAGATCGTCAACTTTTCCTTAATGTCAGGTGTGTTTCCAGAATCACTAAAAACTGCTGTAATCAAACCTATACTGAAAAAGGACAATCTTGACAAGACACAAATGAACAACTACAGGCCGATCTCAAACCTCCCATTTTTAAGTAAGATCATTGAAAAAGCAGTTTCTCAACAGCTCAGTTACTTCTTAAAACAGAATAATTGCTACGATGCCTTCCAGTCAGGTTTTAGACAGAACCACAGCACTGAAACCGCTCTGACCAAAGTGTTTAATGACATATGTCTGAATACAGACAGTGGAAAAATGTCAGTCCTAGTTTTACTGGATCTCAGTGCAGCATTTGATACAGTTGACCACAACATATTACTCAAACGACTGGAGAACTGGACAGGTCTTTCAGGAACTGTACTAAACTGGTTCAAAACATACTTAGAAAACAGGAAATACTTTGTATCAATAGGTAACTTCACATCTGAGCAGACAAGTATCACATGTGGAGTTCCCCAAGGTTCCATCTTGGGACCCCTTCTGTTTAACATCTACATGCTCCCACTGGCACAGATTATAAACAACAACAAAATAAACTACCACAGCTATGCAGATGACACACAAATATATATCACAATGTCACCAGGAGACCGAGGCCCTGTACAGGCTCTTGGTAAATGCATTGAGGAAATCAATGACTGGTTGTGCCACAATTTTCTCCAGCTAAACAAAAACAAAACTGAGGTAATAGTCTTTGGCGCCAAAGAAAAACGATTACAGGTCACCAGAGAACTTCAATCTATACATCTAAAAACCACAAACCAGGCGAGAAATTTGGGTGTAGTGATGGATGCAGACCTAAACTTAGAAAAACACATTAAGACAATAACAAAGTCAGCTTACTATCACCTCAAGAATATATCAAGGATAAAAGATCTGATGTCTCAACAGGACCTGGAAAAACTAGTCCATGCATTCATCTTTAGTAGGCTTGATTACTGTAACAGCATCTTTACAGGTCTACCTAAAAAATCAGTCAGACAACTACAGCTCATTCAGAACTCTGCTGCTCGAGTCCTCAGTAAGACCAAAAAAGTGGACCACATCAGTCCAGCTCTGAGGTCTTTACACTGGCTGCCTGTCCGTCAGAGGATAGACTTTAAAGTTCTGATGCTGGTCTATAAAGCTCTGAATGGTTTAGGACCAAAATACATCAGTGACCTCCTGACCCAGTATGAACCATCCAGATCCCTCAGGTCATCTGGATCCGGTCTTTTATCAGTTCCCAGAGTCAGAACCAGACACGGAGAAGCTGCATTCAGCTTTTATGCTCCTTATATCTGGAACAAACTCCCAGAAAGCCTCAGATCAGCTGAAACACTCAGTTTATTTAAATCCAGGTTGAAGACTCACCTGTTCTCAGCTGCATTTGAATAAAGCACCAAATCCACACTTTAAGCTTAAATTTCAAAACTTACATTTAACTACTGATTTTATCTACTGTTCTGATTTTATCTGTTTTGATTTTATATACTGTTGTTTGTTTGTTAATTAGTTAGTTTGTTTGTTTGCTTGTTTTAATCAATTATAAATCATGCTTTTTATTTGTTTTTGTTGCTAATGTCTCTGTAAAGCACTTTGAATCACCTTGTTGTTGAATTGTGCTATACAAATAAACTTGCCTTGCCTATGTTGGATGTTTTTGAGTTTTTGTAGTGGGTGACTGATGGTTCATGTGTTCCTGGTGATTGAGTAAACTCTTTTTACTAAGTGTGTTTCAGCTGGGTGGCTGTGCTGCCCTTCCATCGAAGTATGTGCATTTATTATGTATGATTGTAGGTCTACCTTACAATATAAAGCACCTTGAGGCAACTGTTGCTGTGATTTGTTGCTGTATAAATTAAATTCTTTGGTTATCTTGGGTGGGGTACACTGAGGAGTTTGGTAGCTCGCTCCCGAGTTTGGGTTTAGTTTCCTCGAGCCCCGTGCGCCTCTGATAAAGTGAGGTTACTGTTGTTGGTGTTGTGTATCAGATTATTGGGAGTTGCTCAAAGTAAACCAGTGGCTCTGACCTCTGCAGGGAACTGGGAGCAGGTTGAGATCCTTCATTAGTTATGGTTCTGAAGCAGGTGGGCCTTTGGTTGAGTTGGTGTAGAGGGTGTAGTTGTAGCCGTGCGCTGATGGTGTAGGACCACATGGTACACGACTGTCTGTGGGGTGGAGACAAAGATCACTGGGTGTTGCTACTTTTGGTTTTTGTAACTGTCTTGTTGTGCTTCTGTGTGCAGGTCACATGTGGCTTTGGTGTGTTCGCTGTAGCACATTGGGATCCTCGTGCAGAGGCGTCATGTGACAGCATTTAGCTTTGCTGTAAGACGTCTGCTGGTTATACGTATCTGCTTTGCTCAACGGCATTTACAGAGATGCCTTTTACTTTAACTGGTGATTTGGTCTGTTGGAGTTGTGTCGTTTGAGACTGGAAGAAAGCAGTTTCCACATCGTTCAGGTCTGGAATATCAAAGACCCGAGACTTCAGAGCGGCTCGTGCATTTGTTCAGGGCTCCTGGAGGAAGCCTGTTGAGGGGAACACTGCAACAGCTGTTATTTATATTCTCAGCAGTTGTTGTTGTTGTTGTTGAGAATTTTTATTGTAATTTTTGTATTATAGTGTCTCAACAGTACTTGTTTGTTTTAATTTCTTTACTGGTTTGCAAGCATTTTTATTTAAGATCCCCCCCCCCCCAAAAAAAAAAAGATAATATTCATTTTCTATTTAATTATGAACTTTGTCCTAATTATGTCCTGGGGTTTAACTATTTAAAATAAAATGGATCACAAAAAACACTCAAGGTCATGGAAATTCATTGAGATTTGCAATTCAATGACGCATCCACCTTATTTATTGAAAAGTATCTGCGATACTGGCCCGTATTTATTTGGTATCAGATCGATACCAAAAAAATGCAGCATCGCACACCACTAGTATCCAGTTGTTAAACTGTTTGCTCACATGGAAACGAAACACTCTCAGTACCACAGCTGCATGTTTGTGGAAACCTTCAGTGAGGCCATACTGTGGTTTAAGCTAAGAGCTCTGGCAGAACAGAATAATCCTTTAATTGTCCCACAAGGGGAAATTTGGTTGGAACAGCAGCAGAATAAAAGCACATTTACACACAGAACAGAAACACAAACCATTTCTACAGAAAAAATATTTACATCATGGACAATAGTTACAAAAACAGAGTACTGTACAGTTATTAAGATTAAAGTAAAGGTTTTTTCATATACTCTGAGAAAAATAATATGCAAGTTACAACAGTAGTAGTTGTTTCATTGATTAGTGCAAATTACAGCATTGATGTAAACATCTGTGTTTGTTGGGAGCAGTTCTGATTGTGCAGTCTGACAGCTGCAGGGAGGAAGGACCTGCAGAAACGCTCCTTCATGCATCGAGGATGCAGCAGTCTGTCACTGAAGCAGCTCTGCAATTCAGCAACATCTACATGCATGGGCTGGGAGACTCTGTCCATCAGAGATGCTATTTTGGCCAGAGTCCTTCTGTCTCCCACCACCTGCACTGGGTCCAGGGTGCATCCCAGAACAGAGCTGGGCTTCCTGATGAGTTTATCCAGCCTCTTCCTCTCAGCTGCCGATAAACTGCTGCTCCAACACACCACACTGTAAAAAATGACAGATGCCACCAGAGTCATAGAAGGTCTTTAAAAGCGCTCCCTGGACTCCAAATGACCTCAGCCGCCTCAGCAGGTAGCGTCTGCTCTGACCCTTCCTGTACAGAGCATCAGTGTTGTGGCTCCAGTCCAGTTTATTATTCAGGTGAACACCCAGGTACCTATAAGAGTCCACTATCTCAATGTCCACTCCCTGGATGTTCACCGCTGTCAGTGTGGTGGGTCTGCGTCTCCGGAAGTCCACCACCAGCTCCTTGGTTTTCCTGGCGTTGATCAGCAGGTGGTTCTGCTGACATCAGTCCACAAAGTCCAGAGTCCACTGTCTGTACTCTGAGTCGTCCTCACCTGTGATGAGGCGACTATGGCAGAGTCGTCAGAAAACTTCTGTAGGTGGCAGCGTGGGGAGTTGATGGAGAAGTCTGCAGTGTAGAGGGTGAAGAGGAACGGTGCCAGCACAGTTCCCTGTGGGGCCCCCGTACTGCAGACCAGCGTGTCAGACACAGCCCTGTGACCTCACATACTGTGGGCATCCTGTGAGGTAGTCCAGTATCCACTGGGACATGTGGTGGTCCACTCCTGATAGCTTCCAGCTTGTCCCTCAGAAGTCGTGGCTGGATGGTGTTGAAAGCACTGGAGAAATCAAAGAACATGATCCTCACAGTGCTTCCAGGCTTCTCCAGGTGAGTCAGAGCTCGGTGCAGGAGGTAGATGATGGCGTCCTCCACCCCGATGCCAGGCTGGTAAGCAAACTGCAGCCGATCCAATGAAGACCTCACCAGGGGGCGCAGATGGTTTAGAACCAACCTCTCGAGGGTCTTCATCAGATGTGCTGTCAGGGCTACCAGCCTGTAGCTGCTGAGGTCCTTGGGATGGGAGGTCTTTGGTACCGGTACCACACAGGAGGTCTTCTACAGCTGTGGTACTTTCCCCGGTGGGATGGTATGTGCGTTCCTTCTCAGGAAACACTGTCACCTGGTTACTAAAAGTGTAACGCCCTGCACACCTGTCGCTCCTGACAAATCGCTGTTTTTTTTCCAGGTAAGCTTAGCTGGAAATGAGTTCTTCAGTTAAATACAAACACAGCAGCTGTTCGGGTCTGATGGAGGATTCCAGCTGTGCAGCAGTCCTGGCTCTGCTTCACCCTGTTGTTGCATTCACGGACACTCAACAGCGCTGTTTCTCCATCGTGGCGACGTGTGGCTTCTCTGCCTGATGGCGCTGTAACCTGCACGTGTGGGCGGCTCACTGAGCTGCTCGTAGATGCCGGTTTCTGGAAGCGGAGTTTGAAGGTCACGGTTATCGGCCTCGTCCCTGCGCACAGAGGTTCTGCTGATGATGTCGTGTTGTGTAGCTGATGAGATGTTCACAGTGAGGAACATGATTCAGTTTGTTATTGACGCTCTGCCTCTCTGATACACTCTTTTGATACCCGATCATGTGACCTGTCAGCAGGTCACATGATCGGGCGTTAAACAGCAGAAACAGTTTCCTCCAGCTGTTTCTTTAGCACTGCTGACCGTTCCAGACTTTTTGCTTCCATCTCAACCTTTTAGAGACATTTTGATGTAATCAAACTGAAAAGTTCTTAAAATGTTTCTTAGTTTAAACGTTTGACATGTTTGCTGTTCTTTTGTTAATAAAACACGTCTTCTGTTGTGTCGTGTGTTTGTTAAGAAACATAAATTAAGAACATTTTGATAATTGTTGCCATGTCGAGTTTTGGAACCTCAGCTCAGAGCGATCAGCAGAGACCGGCTCGGCTTCTCCTGCGGGGCGGGTCAGAGACGTCTCGGTGAGTGACGGCTGTCATCGTGTCATACAGTGAAAGTCAAGCATCACGCTGGGAGAAAGCCAGGAAGGGTCAGAGGTCAGCTCAGGGTGTAGAAGCAGGTTAGGCGACATTCACTGATGGCAGCGAACCGAGAGGGCAGTTTCACTGTGATTTTAATCCCCTCCCCTCGCTGTGTGAAACGGGCAGGTTTACAGTCCTGAGGAGGGCGTGATCGGCTCCGAGCCCTGGGCGTGGGGTTTCACAAAGGAATGGGGAGGGGTGGTCATAAACACAGCGACAGTCAGAGTAATGAGCACGTTCAAAGGGCAGGAGATTAAAGTGTTCCAGCTCAGGATGTTTCCAAAGAAAAGTGATGACATTCAGCTGGCAAACACAGGCGATTGTTTGAGAGCAGAGAAAGTCTCCTCTGAGGAAGAGAGACGCTTTTTGTTCTTGTCCCGTTTGGTTCTTTAGCACACCTGGGTGCACACAGGTGTCACACAGGTGTCGAGGGTCACCCAGCACCCACGGAGCAGAAGCCAGAGTGAGCCAAGCTGCAGGCCCATACCTTCCTCCTCCCGCTCATGTAGTGTTGCTGCGTGTTGTTTGTGCAAGAGACAATCTTCTTATAACGGCCTGAAAACAGAGGGTTACATGAAGGATACTCACAGAGCAGCTTTAAATAAAGTAAAACATGTTGTTTTGGCTTTAATTAGAAATTATTGGTGCGTTTCTCTGAGTGAACGGCGTTCCTGAACGCCCACGTGTGTGTTTGCTCTCCTTTTACTCCCACGGCAGCGACCCTCGACCTGCTCGGACTCCACAGGTGTGTTCGCACCTGATAACCTCAGATCATTTCTCACAGAGCTCATCGACATGTCGGCCGTGTTTGGATTTCTCAATCCTCAACTGCCTCATGAAACAGTCAGCGATCAGCTCACTGCAAAACGTACCTGCGTTCATATCCCGAGTTCTCAGTACACAGCTCTCTGTGAGAGTACTCTGATTACTGCTGCTGAGGAAAGATAGAAAATAAAAAATATGATAACACATACAGAGGTGATGTCAGAGTCTGCAGGAGCGACTTGGAGAAGGTCCCGGGTGGATTTGGACTAACCTTTCCTAAATCCCTGCATAGATTTGATGTGACTGAATAAAGGATGTTAGGGTGTGTTCAGATTAAGAGCTTTAACCTTTAAAGGTTAAACGCGTGTTCGTTCTGACACCTTCAGAGGCTCGCATGATGAAAGTGGGACAATCTGTCCTGCAGGCAGCTCCTGAAGTATCCTGGAGAGGATACAGCTGGTTCAGTGTTTTGGTTCCTGAACACGAGGTTGGGCTCACAGGCGGAGCTGCTTTCAGGTCCAGAGACCCCGACCTCCAGCTCGAGGATCTGGAGATTCTTCGCTGCCTCTGTGACCTCAGCCCACCGAGCCATGTTTAGAGCAAACTGTCACATTTTACAGCTTTCATTAAAAACATCCGAGCTCTGAACAGTTCCCTGGTTATCTGATGAATATCTGATGATCTGCACTGATTGTAACTTTGTAGATTCATGTTTTTGTTTGTGTTAAGCTGCTTCACTGTCATCGCTCC
Source organism: Rhamphochromis longiceps (assembly GCF_057381845.1). Lineage (NCBI taxonomy): Eukaryota > Metazoa > Chordata > Actinopteri > Cichliformes > Cichlidae > Rhamphochromis > Rhamphochromis longiceps. Next base: position 37,835,504 of record NC_140560.1, on the reverse strand, counting down.
TCTGCAGGGTGCCTCCTTGGTCTAGCTTTGGCCCGTGTGTGCAGCAGGGAGCCTGATCGCAGCCTGCTGTTGCTGTCGGGCTGTTCCTCGAGCTGTTACCACCCCCTCCACACCCGTCATTCCTCAGGAGTCGCTGATGTTTACTGAGGCTTTGGCTGAAGCGTCGTCTGCTCATTAATCTCCCTCCTTTCAGGATGCAAAGGTCGTGCCAAGCCTGCAGGTGAAGCAGGGTTGATAAAAGCATCAGTGTGTTACAGGTTACATTTTTCCGTGACCCCCCCCCCATGCCTCGCCCAGCCTCACCTTCTGTTTGAGTGACAGCTCTTAGGCTGCAGGAGTTATAAAAAGGAGGAGAGCTCTGCAGCTCCTCACTCTGCTCTCTGTCGTCTTCAGCTACAGCAGGAACGCAGCATCGACCATGGCCTCCTTCACCCGCTCATACTCCCACTCCGTCAGGTCCTCCATGGGCAGCAGCGGCTCCATGAGGGCCAGCAGCGTGTACGGTGGAGCTGGAGGCTCCGAAGTCCGCATCTCCTCCTCCTCTGTGGGTGGAGGGCTCAATAGCAGCCTCGGCGGAGGACTCGGCGGAGGCTACTTGTCCTCCGTCAGCTACAACGGTTCTGGCATGGACGACAGCCTGATCGGCAACGAGAAGTTCACCATGCAGAACCTGAACGACCGTCTGGCCTCCTACCTGGAGAAGGTGCGCAAGCTGGAGAAGGCCAACACCGAGCTGGAGCTGAAGATCAGGCAGTTTGTGGAGAACAAGGTCGGCCCCTCCACCCGGGACTACACCACCTTCTTCGTCACCATCAGTGACATCACTGCAAAGGTAAAGCTTCCTCACCCTCCCTCTGACAGCTGGTCCCACAGGTGCTCTCACCTGCGCTGCGTTTTTAACCCTCTGTTTATTTCATGTTTACGTTATTTTGAATGATGATGTCACTGCGAGCTTCGTCCTGTTCCTTTGAACGTCGTTCATCATGATCTGCAGGATCTGTTCCTCTGCAGAACTTTAGTTTTCTACACTCTCTCCAAGCTGTGACACAGAGCGCCCTCTACAGGCCATATCCAGGCTTTACTTCTCACTCATCTTCAGTTTGTTTCTCACAGAAACTCTTTGTTAATGTTTTTCCTCCGGACTCGCTGAGCGGTCCTTGGTCTTTAGATCTTTAACTTTCTGCTAACCTGTCCTTCAATGAAGTCATCATCCCCACAGTCACATCTTTTTAAATCTGAGGATTACGCTCGCAGGACGCTGCTTTTAGTTCATGAAGGGACAACAAAAGGCTTCATTCAGCAGCGCTGCACCTCACCCCGCATCCGAACAAAACCCAGAAAGAGCTGCAGACAAAGGTAGCAAATCTCCCGTTTAACTGGAGCGGTGCCTTCAGAAATCAGAGGACTGAAGGATGTCTGATCTAAAATTAGAAAAGAGAACATAAACCTACACGCTGTAGCTCAGTTAATACAAATTAAATGTAAAATAATGCATTTATACAACTGTCAAATCTAATCACGCAGGAAGTCTCCAACTGGGTGAACCAGCACACAGTCTGAGGAGGTTTTACTTTTCTGATCTGAACCTCAGTCATCTCTGACAATCTGGGTTTTCCTCACAAAGATGAATAAAGTCTGTTTTAATTAGAATAAATTTTTGGTTAATTAAAAGTTCTGAAATATCTGTAAAATGAAAAGTGAATAAAAATGGAAAATGGGAAAGTATCACTGCTCTGTCTGATTGGTTAGAACTGGCAGGGGGCGTGGCAGTAATCAGTAATCCTGTGGCCCCGCCCCCTGCTGACTTTCACTGGCAGCCAAGTATTTATCTTGATTAAGAAACATGACCTTGTGTTTCCTGTAGTACAAACACTCTTCAAACTAAAAGACCTGCACTGCATCGGTAATTACAAAATAAAAGCACCTTAATGTGGATCAATAAAGTTTCATCTTCATCCATTACGATGTTTTTTGTCTCCAGATTCAGGAAGCCACCAAGAAAAACGGAGCCATTCACCTGAGCATCGACAATGCCCGGCTGGCTGCTGACGACTTCAGGACAAAGTGAGTCTGCAGGAACCCGCAGAGCGGGTTGCAGTTCCTCTGACGCCCAGCAGAGGCTGCTGCAGCCATCAGTCCACATGTCTGAGATCACGTGCTACTTAATGTTAGCACATAACTTCGCATTATGTTATTCCTCCCCACTGTCGCCACGTGGTGCTAATATGAGATGTTTTGGGTTCTCGAGACAAAATGAGGCTTCAGGTGGAGACATCGACGGAGCATCGGTGACGTTCTGATAGAGTTGCCAACTGGGAAATTCCGTATAATCAGCAAATCTGGTTCAATCTGGGGGCGATTGTGGCTCAAGAGTTGGGAGTTCGCCTTGTAATCGGAAGGTTGCCGGTTCGAGCCCCGGCTCGGACAGTCTCGGTCGTTGTGTCCTTGGGCGAGACACTTCACCCGTTGCCTACTGGTGGTGGTCAGAGGGCCCGGTGGCGCCAGTGTCCGGCAGCCTCGCCTCTGTCAGTGCGCCCCAGGGTGGCTGTGGCTACAATGTAGCTGCCATCACCAGTGTGTGAATGTGTGTGTGAATGGGTGGATGACTGGATATGTAAAGCGCTTTGGGGTCCTTAGGGACTAGTAAAGCGCTATATAAATACAGGCCATTTACCATTTACCATTCTATCTGCGATGTCACACACAGTGCATATTTACACTCTGTTGTGTCCCTTATTTGATGGTTAAAAAATTGGCAGCCCTAGCTTCAGATGATGCTTGGAGTCTCCATCAGCAGCAGTAGATCAGAGCGGCGTGTCATGGTGAACATTTGAAATAAAGCATGCACAGGAGCAGGATCTCCTCTGATATGAGTGTCATTGTTAATACTCCTGTTACTGCAGGGGAAAAGGTCCAATGATATTAGGAAGTTTGAACAGCAGGTGGCGCCACAGCAGCTCAGATTGAATCACTGAGCCTCACCTGTGATCCATCCTCCTCATGCAGGTATGAGAATGAGCTGGCCATGCGTCAGTCGGCGGAGGCTGACATCAGCGGGCTCAAGAAAGTCCTGGATGACCTGACGCTGGCTAAGAGCGACCTGGAGATGCAGATCGAGGGCCTGAAGGAGGAGCTAATCTTCCTGAAGAAGAACCACGAGGAGGTGAGTGTGAGAGTCAAATCAGTGTTGTTGCCTGTGGAGTGTGGAGTCAGCTGCTTAAACACAGATTTTGTTCTTTTACTGTAAGAAAACTTGTTTTTAGCTGAACATGAGTGTGTGTGTGTGTGTGTGTGTGTGTGTGTGTGTGTAGGAGCTGCTCGCCATGCGGAATCAGATGAGCGGTCAGGTGCATGTGGAGGTGGACGCCGGTCCACAGCAGGACCTCACAAAGGTCATGGCTGAGATCAGAGAGCACTACGAGGCCGTCACCGCCAAAAACCAGAGAGAGCTCGAGTCCTGGTTCCAGACCAAGGTACCTACCACCATGACATCACTTCCTGTGACCGCAGACGTCTCCTGTGTATTAACCTGTGTGCGTGTTTCCTGCGCAGACTGAGACTCTGAACAAAGAGGTCATCACTCAAACCACCTCGCTGCAGACGTCCAGGTCAGAGGTCACGGAGGTGAAGCGCACGCTGCAGTCTCTGGAGATCGAGCTGCAGTCCATGTTGGGCATGGTGAGTGTCACATGACCTCCATTCTGCAGCTGGAGGAGCTTCAGGTTGTTCACTGTAAAAGAGAGAGGGGCGAGCTGTGAACAGAGGCGGGCGATAAACGTCCGATGAACTTCAGGCTGTTTCTAATCTTCTGTCTGAACACTGACGGGTCACATGAGCCGAGGTTTGAAAGCAGAGAGGAAGATCAATAAAAACTAGGTTTTAGGATAGGAACGGCTGAGATGAGTCAAATCTGAATAAGGGTCTGACTGCAGGTGTAGCTTTTGATCAGCTGACCTCACAAACGCTGCGTTCCTCTGCAGAAAGCGTCGCTGGAGGCCTCTCTGGCTGAGACGCAGAACCGCTACTCCATGCAGCTCTCCAGGTACCAGATGCAGGTGAGCCGCTGTTCATCCTGAGCTTGCGGGTTGTACCTGAGCACGCTGCTCTTCGGTCTCACCTGTGACTCTGTTGTCCTGCAGGTGATGTCGCTGGAGGAGCAGCTGACGCAGCTGAGGTCCGACCTGGAGCGGCAGGGGCAGGAGTACCGCATGCTGCTGGACATCAAGACCCGGCTGGAGATGGAGATCGCTGAGTACAGGAGGCTGCTGGACGGAGAAGCCACCAGCAGGTGAGACTCGCGCTTCGATGAGTGAAGCTGAAGCTAATGGGCGATGCAGACGCTAACCTGTGCGCTGTTCTGATTGGTCTGCAGTGTCACCACCAAGTCCTCGAGCACCACGACCAAGCGGGTGGTGATGGTGGTCGAGGAGGTTGTTGACGGGAAGGTGGTGTCCTCTTCTTCCTCCACGTCCTCCTCTGTCCTAACCAGCTGAGCCGCTGCAGCCAATCAGCGTCTCCTCTCAGAGTGCTGACAATAAACCGAGAGTCGACATAAAAACTCAGAGTGTGTCTTTATTTCAGCGCCAGCACAGCAGACCTCCACCTCTTTAAGCTCAGAGAAGAAGAGCGCTCAGGTTTCCTCCAATCAGGGAGTCAGAAGCATCAGAGTAACCTGCAGCGTACCTGCAGTGCATTCTGGGTAAAGTGTGGGACAACTGAATATGTTTTTCCTTCTGGGTCAAATACATTTTTTAATAAGGTCATTTTTTTATATGTAAAACATTCAGGGTACAAAGTGGCTGAAAAACCTGAACGGCCCGCACAGTCATGTTGGCGTCACTGTTCTCGCCCTTCATTCGAACTTTATTTAAACCCCTCGGAGGGTTTTGGCAGCAGCTGCAGCGACTCTGCAGGCTGCTTCATGCCCCGCACCGCTGCAGCCTCGGTTTCCTCCCATCATGCCTCAGGGCGTCATTGCTCAGGTTGAGTTTAGTGGCTCTTATATAAATCAGAGCGTCAGGCAGCAAAAATATGATTGCATAAAAAATGCACAAATCAAACATCATTAGTTTGACCTGTTTTTATGCTTTTTTAATAAGTTTTTGTATTTGTTAGCGAAGTCCCAGCACAGCTGTACCTGCCACCGTCACGAGGATTAATAAAGACCAACGCTGGCTCGATGTCCACACTTTGTTAAGCAAAGTGCTTTATGGCTGTAGCTCAGGCGGTAGTGCAGGCCATCTACTGATCGGAAGGTTGGTGGTTCAATTCCTGGCTTCCATTAGACTGCATGCCAAATGTCCTTAGGCAAGATGCTAACCCCAAATTACTCTCCATACTCTGATGCATCCATCGGAGTATGAGTGTGTGTTAGTTAGAAAGCACTCAGAAAATGTGCTGGAGTGAATGGCTGAATGCACAAGTTCTGCAAAGTGCTTTGAGTGCTCAGAAGAGTAGAAAAGCGCTACATCAGTGCATTTACCATAGGAAGTCATCATTTTTAAACATTTAATCAGACACTCGATTTAAAAGCCGTGAGAGGTGAACGATGAGCAGGTTTGCACTGTGTCGTCATGTTTTTGTGTTTCAACACAAGTTTTTCATAAATAAGTAAAAGTAGAAACACAAAATCTCCTGAACACAGTCGTCACGTTGTGACTCGTTTACAGTACTTATGAGGACCCGGCCTGTCCTGATAACCAGGACTTAAAACCCCAAAACAACTTCAACCTAACACTAGTTCTAAACATGAGCCTGAATCCAAATATTCGCCCTCACACGGCTCTGGAAAAACGACGGGTCTTTATTTTGGAGAAGTTCATTTCCCGGTTCTTCCCCTCCACTGTCCCGTTGTGTGTGTCACTATTTAGAAGACGCTACACAAACAAAGGTGTTCTCACCCAATTTCCATGAAACTCGCACTTTATCAAAACGTGTCCTGACAACAACAGCGTGAGGAATCAGGAACCACCTCAGTGTCCAGGAAGTCTTATCCTGAAAATATGATAGAAATAGAAAAGTACCTTCAGCGACGACCTCTACATTTAACAAATGTTGTAACTTTATGTGATCATCACAAAGTGTCCAACACATCGAGACTTTCTTAAAGTCTTTCCCAACCGTGTTCCTCCTTTGGCTGGTTTCTCCCACATAAAAGCTCGACTTTAACATAAATACGGTGACTTGAACACTGGTTTCAGTCACCCTCTGGCTCTGTGTGTGATTTTACTGCTTTCGCCGTTCTCACTGCATTTTAAAATGTTCCTCAAAGTCTTGGCTGTGAACTCGGTTCCCATAAAGGAGGATGTGAAAGAGCCCAACACAGAGTGACGCTGAGGTTTAATGGGCAGGTTCAAACATCTATCCAAGTCAACACACGTCAATAAAACTGCTCTAAAAATAGCGATAAACCGAGCGCCTGCTGTAGCTGCTGCTTGGCACTGAACACGTTTGCATCTCTAATCTGATGCTTGTGAACTCATAATGACAGTTTATGGGAGTCGGCCTGCAGCAGTGTGCTGACCTGTGCAGCACTAACACGACTTCAACACAGCGTGACAGTTACAGTGTCATTACCACTCCCACGCCGCAGGCCTGAATTTAAATGACTGCGAGCTCAATATAAACCTGCCTCCTGCCTCGGTGCAGCCGAGCGTGTTGCTAATTAGATCCAAATTAGCTGTGAGATGTTTCACAACTGTTCTTTCCTGTTGACTCGGTGAAAACTTGGCATCATATTCAAATCTCATCAGGACAAAAACATCTTTAATGACGTTTCTATTTCCAAATCAACACTTTCATTGTTTTGCAAACATTTAAAGTAGAGGGAGCATTTTTGATTGGTTGGCCATTTTTATTTTATGAAAGAAGTCAAACTCTTCAACGATGCCAACGTCAGGTTTTTGTTTTAAAGAAACTGTTGGACTAAATTTGATCTTTGTCACGTTTTCAGTGGGAGAAACGTTTCATCATCACCAGGTGACGTCTTCAGTCTCAGCTGACTGCAGGTTTCAATCTTATAAACAGGACATTTGCATAATGACTGGAACCAGCCCAGTGAGGAACAATGGGCTGGGAGGTCAGCTCCTTAATCTTAATTATGCAAATTCTCATGATCATTGATCAACAACCACTGATCAATGTCCATGAGTCCCATTCACAGAGAGTTGGGGAATGGCTGCAATCACAGCATGTAAGATGGTGAGAGATGATTGAGCATGCATCAGGAGGTTTTAGTTTTGGCTCATGTGATTAGGTAGAGGATCAATAGAGGGTCCACGGCCCTCTTGGGGACACTCCCATAGGGCTTAAACTTTCCAGGGAAAGTTGAGTTTCATGTTCTCTACACCTGTTCCTCTCACTGTGGTTAATCTCATTGTTGGAGCTGATTATACAGAATCACCGGAGAATAACCTGAAGGCAGCAACGATAAACACCGATAGGTGGGAGAGCTAGGGTTGCCTGCTACCACAAACTGCCCTTGAGCAAGGAACTGAACTGAGGCCAAACGGTGGTTTTGCCACTCTAAAGGTCGTCTACCTTTTTAATGCACACGTCGAGCCTGCAGCTGAACATGATCTTGAAGTGGCAGCTGGTCATCTGGTAATATGTTAAAACCTTAAAATGAGGCGAGCCAGTTAAGCTACATGAGACATTTCAAATTAAAATCACCTGAACTGATGGGAGTCGACTTGGACACTGATGCTCTTGTTCTGAAACAGCATCGTGTTGTCACCGAGCTGTGGACATGACCCGGGACCCGTCTCTGACCTGAACTCATTGTTGGAGCTGTTGGTTTGGTTCATCCTGAGACTGGTCTGTCTGTACATCTTTGTACTGTGTTTTACCAGGAAAGGTTGTGAGTCTGTTGGCTTCGTTCCCCCAGCAGACTGAACATGCTGCCGTGTTCAAAGAAGTGTGACAATTTCTTTTAAATTAAATTCAAATTAAACCTGAGTCGACATTTTGAAGTGGAAGATTACAAAACGAGACCTGGAGATTTGACTTTCAGCAGTAATAGTTCATAAATGGGCTCACACATGCCTGCAGGTTTGCATATACAGAAATATGAGCCTGTAAATCAGCCGTGGTGTTTTCAGCTGCAGGGCTCGGGCTGGTACATGTGGTAGCAGATCTTCAACTGCCAGCCACATCCACTTCTTGTCATTCCAAAGATCAGACCTCATTTTGCTGTCGGCCACTTTGAGCGAGTAATGGTTGCAGTCGAAGCGTTCCCCAGACTGACGCCTGAACACGAGCACCGTACATGGATCACACAGTGCAGCGATTCAGAGAGAAACATTATAAAAGAAAAAATAAAATCAAATATAAACAGACAACAAAGCGATGCGGTTACAGTGCCGTACCAAGCTCTGACGGGAAAGTGACTCGCTGTGTTGTCCAGCCACTTGATAAAATTCTTGGGTTTTGATCTTGGAGGTTTATTTGAAATGTGCTGGTTGTGTCTTTGTGGAGATTCAACCTGTTGACAAAGCTACAGAGTTTCTGGTCGACCTTTGTGTGGGCACTCGATTCAGGACACGGTGGTTCTGTTTTGGTGACTTATTGTGTTTGATTTGGGAATATTGGAGCTTAACGGTCCTTTGGACACGACTGGCCAATCACGACTCAGTTATTTTGTTATGTACACAGTAAAAAATGGAGTGTCAATATTTCAGAGTAAACCTATTTTAACCTAGATAGAGTATTTACAACTTTATGAGGAGTAAACCAGCTCTAACATCAGAGTTAAAAGTCAGTGTAAAGTTTGTTAGTCACGCAGTGAAGACTTCACACAGTGTTGATTATTACCAGTCCGCAGGCGTGTGCGGCCTCAGAGCTCTAATGCGCAGGGAATTTTCTCCGAAGAACTGCCACAGTTAACGTTCCCATACTGGTCACATTGTTTAAAAGGTATTTTTAAACTAAGTAGCTCTTTATAGTTTCACTGATGTCGAGCGAGGACATGTTAGCAGCATTTACCCATAGGTTTAATGGCATTCCAGTAGCTACATGCTAGCAGTTGCTAAAAGTTAAGATGTTCGTTATCTTCTCACTGCGTTAATATGAACCTAAAACATTTTAACTATGTATTTCTGCTGTCTAAATAATACCATTGTCACATGTCAAATCGCACAGTTTGAACAACTAAATTACCGTTTATCAGTAAGCTAATAATCGCTAATTAGCTTACATAAGCGAACATACTTTCAGAAAAAGTGGGTAACATTACCATAAAGTTAACTTTACTGGTTTATATTATTTTAAGCAAATGCCAAAGGCATACACTACTTTAGAGTTTTGCTCATTATTTAGTAAGAAATATGTATTTTGTGTAAATTAACTGATAGCAATGTTAATGACATGTTAAGTAATATTAAGTAATGTTCCTATTTTATAGAAAGGTTTAAGAGTATGGAAAAACCAAATCTCTGAGAGATGCAACCAGAAGACGGATGAGAAACATACTTGAGGCTGAGATGACAGAATGACATGGGTAAGAATCAAAAATGTAAGATATAAAGAAACATTTTAAACATTGTATTATTTTTAATTGTGATATTTAATGCCAATTATTGAATTTCTACATTAGGACATCTCCCCCTAAAAACGTAAGAGTGATGTATGCGCAGGGCATTGTTGCTCTGTCTCCATATCTGGAAGACCCATATTCACAACATGGATATGTAAGTAAAGGGAACTTTTCAACATGAAATACATAATTGCCCTCAGAAATGTTGATAACATAGTCCTTCTTCGTTTATTTAATTACATAGAAACATTACTACGATCCAGAGAGCAGTTCAGGATACATTGCATGGCGGTTGAAGACCATTCAACGAAAAGCTGTGGAGGAAAGAAGCGTCTCAGTTTGCAAATCTCCCAAAAGTAAGTTCACTTATCATTTAAATGATACCGATGTAATTTGTAGGCAGGATTCAATCATACACCTCTCTATGTTCTGTATTTTTGCATTACAGATAGAACAAGATTTCCGACTCCTGTTTTGTGAGGTCACTGGGAGCAAATTCTTGGAGAGGTGGCTCACCAATCTCAAAGCAAAGGTTGTAAAGGAAAGTCATGGACTTGTCCCGACCTCAGAGCTCTTGGAGTTAATGTGCAATGCTGAGTCAGGTACTGAAGTTGAGAATGCTATGATTGTGACTGTTTTTATTTGCCATTGTTGGTTATATAGGTAATTCTGTCAATTCAATGTATTTTTGGAGTAATTCTTTGTTTATTCGTCTGTAGGCTGGGACAGTGACTTGTCTACTATCTTGCTGCTGCTACATCTGCTACCACCATCTGCACAAGGGCGAAAGAGACCAGGAAAGATGTCTGCATCTCAAGCTGTCAATAACCTCATCAAATTCCCAAAGGTATGTTGTTTAAAATATACTTTCCATCACCTCTATTTTCATGGACAGTGAGTTGAGCTAATCTACTGTCAGAGGATAGTCACTTAATACTGTTGTTTAATGTGTTGTTGTAGGCTGGAACCAGTGTACAGCAGCATCTAGACAACATCACCCAAAGCAGTCAGCCCTACCATCTTACTCAGGGATCCACAAGAAGCAAACAAGACAACAGCGGGTCTGCTGGGGTTTCTGCAAACCCTGAATTATACTCAGTGGAGCCTGAAACACATTACTGTGACACGTCAGAAAACGAAGCACAGGTTAGCGTTCTGACCTGAGGACGGATTTACAGTGGTCACCTCTGGGTTGGTCTTTGCATGTGTTGTGAGAGCTCTTTGTCTCGATGTGCTTCATTTCGAGGTTTTAATTTCGTCTCGCTCATCATGATTTGGACTTGCTGTAAAAATTCGGGATGTTTCAGATGTTGATTAATCTGAAAGTCAATCGCAGACTTGTTGACAATAAACTGGAAAAGAGTCCTGATAGTTTTGTTTGGGGTTTTTTAACATTTATTTATTGGTTTTAACCGGTTTTACATGATACACCGTGAACATACAACAAAAACAACATAGTAACAGAAACAAAAACAAAGCAAACCATAACAGAAGGGAAGGGCAGATATAGGACTGTTCGATATAACGATATATATCTGATGACGATATAAAAACGTCTGTCGTTGCATTTCACGCTATCGTTTGTTTCGTGGTGTCGCAAAATAAACTGTTTACGGGAATTTTTTTTCATGGTTCTGATGTCACTGTAGTGGCTGTATTAATAAACTTCTCTTCCTCTTATATTTAATATAACCACACTACAGACGGACAAGCGCCTGTTTTTATGCGTTGTCGTTAGCAACAACGACGGTAACAGCATCGCGTGTCCGCTTGTTTATGTTCCACATAAACTTTTCACAATAAAGCTCAAGATCCGGTTGAGACTTTTCAAAATAAACTGAATCACGTGAAAGAGCAGATTATTTACGGATGAGAAGTAAAAAAAAAAAAAAAGACGCCAGGTGCTAAAAAACAAACAAACCTTAGACTCAAACGTTAGAACAGGCTTTTCCCCGCAGCACGCCGTGTAATAAATACTCACAAAGAAAACAGCGTTTCATGCATCGGTTAAAACACTCGACTCCAGCTACATGATGCGCAGCTGGAAACACTTCAAGCAAGTCGAGCTGCTCGAGATTCACAGAATTTACAGAAAATGTTACATTTTTGTGATTTATATGGTTATTAGACGATAGATGTCTTATATCGGGATATGAGATTCTGGTCATATCGCACAGCCCTAGACAGATATACAAATCAAGTTAGCACTTCAGGCCGTTAAGGCCACAGTGTGCACGTTGCAGTTCTCCAAAACATTGTAGAATTTTGATCATAAAGCCCCAAACTTGTACAGTTTATTTCTTAATGCATAAGTTATTTTCTCCATAGATAGTATAGATGTCAGTCTATTAAGCCGCTGAGATAGTCCACATATTTTTTGATTTTTCCAGCACATAGCAATACAGCGCTTGGCTTCCAAAAGTCCAGTCGTTAACAGAGCTCTATTGTTTGCAGCAGGTACAAAATTATTCGGGTATATATTTAAAATACATATTTTAGGATGAAGTGGAATCACATCGCTAATAATTTGACTCAACAGATTTATTACCTTTTCCCAAAAGATTTTCACACGTGGACGCTCCCATATACAGTGAAATAAAGTGCCTGTCCACTCCACACTTAATACAGGAGTCTGGGATGTTTCAGTTAAAATGATGCATTTTTGACGGAGTCTTGTTAACCATTTATATTGAAGTAGTTTAGATTGCACATTAATTGTCTGACTCTGGGCCAAGGAGCATGATTTATAGCACTCATCATCAGATATGTCCATTTGCAAATCTTTCCTCCAAGCCTCTAAAATAGACTGTGTTGATTCTTTGGAATTTTCCATAAATAATTTATACAATGCAGAAACTCGGTATTGTAGCGGCAGCCTTCGGTCCTTCTTTGCCGCTTCTGCAGAACGTAAAGTTTCTGACTCGTGCTCTTGTTCAGTCGCTTGGATGCCTTCCGGTAGCAAAAAAACGAGGCGAAGGAGAAAAGGGGCAAAACATTTATTTTCCAAACAAATCGAAAGGTACAAAACAAATGCCTCTGGTGGGCGCTCCGTTTATATTTCCTTTATGTTACAACCAAAAAATAACATTAAAACGGCGACGGTCAGAACGGCGACGGTCAGAAAACTGTTGCTCCACGTCCTGCTTGCTTACCTAACCTTTTTTACCCACACCCCTCCGCATGCGGGCCAAATACACACCCCTTTACGACATCTACCAACACTTTACAACAACAACAGACTAATAAAGCAGGATTAATTTATGGAGCACAGCATATTACATTATAACATAAAATGATCAAGATTATAATGGAAACTTAAAGATCATGACAAATACTTAAATATGGCATGATGTAACTGAGTGAAATTATTGGCCTGGACTTGGCTCCAACACTCGGCCTCTCCCATTTAGATGCTTTATAACTGTGTTCTCTAGAGAGGAGGAGGTGGGGATTTCTAAACTGTTACCTTGTGTGGTTAAGATAAAATTTCTTAATTGAAGAAATTTAAAAAAGGTTTGACAGGAATAGAAAAAGTACTTCTAAGTTGTTCAAAAGACATAAGAGTATTATTCCTAAATATATCAGACACTTTTCTTAAACCTCAATCGAACCAAAATCTAAAACCTGCATCCGTCCCACCAGGAAGAAAGCTGTTATTTCCAAATATCGGAGTAAACCGAGACAGTTGGATCATTTCTCCGAAGTAGTTATGTGTCTCAAACCAGATCATTATAGTGTTTTTTAAAAAGGGGTTCTTAGTTTGCTTATTTAGTGTCTTCCTGTCGGCTGAGTAAAGATATAAGTTCGGGGGACTTTTGATTTCTGTGGACTCCATAGAAACCCACACTGGAGTTTGCTCATTAACAAAATAAAACATTGCCGCTCTGATTTGAGCAGAAGTACCACTTTAAATTTGGAAGTTGTAAACCCCCTCTTTCATAAGGAAGGTTTAGTAATGAGATTCTGAGTCTTGGTCTTCTGTTGTTCCAAATAAAGTTTCGGAATAGTTTTTGCAAATCTAAAAAGAGTTTGGTGGAGAGAGAGATACTGATTGAAAAAGGTAAAGATGTTTTGGCAAAATTTACATTTTTAGTATATTAATACGACCAATTAAAGATATAGGTAGTTTCATCCATCTGTTTAGAAGTGTAGTAACTGACGTCGTTAAGGAATTGTGATGAGATAATTTCACACCCAGATAAGTAAACCCATGTTCAGATAGCAGAAAGGGAGTGTTGATTGGAGGATTTTGTCGTTCATTTTTATTCAAAAATAATATTTCGGATTTATCAAAATTTATTTTATAACCCGAAAATGTACTAAATGTATTAATGAGACTTAAAATGGATGGTATTGATTTGTTTAAATTGGTGCAGAACAGGATCACATCATCTGCATATGGGGCAATACGGTGGTCAGCATTACTGTAATTCCTGATATGTTTTTATGATTCTGAATTGCCATCGCAAGAGGCTCAGTTGCCAAGGTGAACAAGAGAGGTGACAAGGGGCACCCCTGTCTAGTTCCACGATATAATCTGAATGGTGTGGAAAAAAGACCATTAGTTAAAATCTCTGCTTGAGGGTTGGAGTATATCAACTGAATCCATTTAAAAAATCTGTTTCCAATACCAAACTTTTTCAAAACTTCAAATAAGAACAGCCATTCAATCCTGTTCTTATTTGACAGTGGACTCATCTCTGTGCTTGTCCTGCTAGACCTCAGTGCAGCGTTCGATACTGTCGACCATAATATCCTATTAGAGCGATTAGAACATGCTGTAGGTATTACAGGTACTGCACTGCAGTGGTTTGTATCATATCTATCTAATAGACTCCAGTTTGTGCATGTAAATGGAGAGTCCTCTTCACACACTGAGGTTAATTATGGAGTTCCACAGGGTTCAGTGCTAGGACCAATTCTGTTTACATTATACATGCTTCCCTTAGGCAGCATCATTAGAAGACATAGCATACATTTACACTGCTATGCAGATGACACCCAGCTCTATCTGTCCATGAAGCCAGATAACACACACCAATGAGTTAAACTGCAGGAATGTCTTAAAGACATAAAGACCTGGATGGCCGCTAACTTTCTGCTTCTTCATTCAGATCAAACTGAGGTTATTGTACTCGGCCCTGAAAATCTTAGAAATATGGTCTCTAAGCAGATTCTTACTCTGGATGGCATTACCTTGGCCTCCAGTAACACTGTGAGGAACCTTGGAGTCATTTTTGACCAGGACATGTCCTTCAACGCACATATTAAACAAATATGTAAGACTGCTTTCTTCCATTTGTGCAACATCTCTAAAGTTAGAAATATCCTGTCTCAGAGTGACGCTGAAAAACTAGTTCATGCATTTATTACTTCCAGGCTGGACGACTGTAATTCATTATTATCAGGAAGTCCTAAAAACTCCCTGAAAAGCCTTCAGCTAATCCAAAATGCTGCAGCAAGAGTCCTGACAGGGACTAGAAAGAGAGAGCAGATTTCTCCTGTTTTGGCTTCCCTTCATTGGCTCCCTGTTAAATCCAGAATTCAAAATCCTGCTCCTCACATACAAGGTCTTAAATAATCAGGCCCCATCTTATCTTAATGACCTTGTAGTACCATATCACCCTATTAGAGCACTTTGCTCTCGCTCTGCAGGCCTACTTGTTGTTCCTAGAGTATTTAAAAGTAGAATGGGAGGCAGAGCCTTCAGTTTTCAGGCCCCTCTTCTGTGGAACCAGCTTCCAGTTTGGATTCAGGAGACAGACACTATCTCCACTTTCAAGATTAGGCTTCAAACTTTCCTTTTTGCTAAAGCATATAGTTAGGGCTGGACCAGGTGACCCTGAATCCTCCCTTAGTTATGCTGCAATAGACGTAGGCTGCCGGGGGATTCCCATGATGCATTGAGTTTTTCCTTTCCAGTCACCTTTCTCACTCACTATGTATTAACAGACCTCTCTGCATTGAATCATATCTGTTATTAACCTCTGTCTCTCTTCCACAGCATGTCTTTATCCTGTCTTCCTTCTCTCACCCCAACCAATCACAGCAGATGGCCCCGCCCCTCCCTGAGCCTGGTTCTGCCGGAGGTTTCTTCCTGTTAAAAGGGAGTTTTTCCTTCCCACTGTCGCCAAAGTGCTTGCTCATAGGGGGTCATGTGATTGTTGGGTTTTTCTCTGTATCTATGAAGCGCCTTGAGGCGACTTTTGTTGTGATTTGGCGCTATATGAATAAAATTGAATTGAATTGAATTGAACTGTTGAAGGCTTTTTCCGCTTCCATTGAGATTAACGCATTGTCTCTTTTTTCTCATAAATGATATTCATGACCCTCCGTATACTGTGAAACCCCTGCCTCCCCTGGATAAAGCCGTTCTGGTCTGAATGAATCGTCTTAGGCAAGACTGTCTCTAGTCTCATAGCTAATAGTTTGCAAAGTATCTTGTAATCGTAATTCAACAGTGAGATTGGTCTATAAGAACTACAATGTGTTGCTGGCTTATTAGGTTTCAGTAACAGAGTGATTGTTGCCACATTAAGTGAAGGGGGGAGAGACCCAGATTCAAATGATTCCTGATACATATCCAATAAGGGCTGGATCAATTTATCTTTAAATATTTTGAATATTTCTATTGGTATTGCATCAGGAGTTTTGCCCCCTTTCATGTTCCTTATAGCATTAGTAATTTCTTCTACTGTTATATTAAGCTCTAGTTCATCCATATCGTTTTCTGGTAGTCTAGGAAAATGCAGCTGATCCAAAAAGATTTTTTGTTTTGATGTAAATGAATTTAAATGCTCAGTTTTGTATAGCTGTTTATAAAAAGTACAAAAAGAGTCATATGTTTAGGATCAGCTGTGATCTGTCCTTCATCTGTAGTTATGGAGTTTAATGTTCTTTCAACCTGAGCCTGTTTAATACGCCAAGCCAGTGTTTTACTTGCTTTTTCACCCTGTTCATAATATGACTGTTTCAGTCTTTATATGATGACAAAATATTAAATTTAGCTCTGAGTTGATTTAACTCTAGAATTCGAGCATTAGATTTGGATATAAATATCTCTTCCTCAATGTCTTTTATCTTTTTCTCCAAATGAACCAGTTCCATCCTGGATGCTTTATGTTTAAAGCTTGTAAAACTGATCATTTGGCCTCTCAGGAAAGCTTTAAAGGCCTCCCATTTTATAGTCGCCGTAGTTTGACTTGTGTTATAAGCAAAGTAATAATCTATTTGCTTTCCAATGTATTCTAAGGTAAATTATGGTAAGTTAGGTAAATTTAGTTGAAACAAAACGGTGGAGTGACCTGATATGACAACACTATCATACCAGGATTTAGTTACCATGGGTACCAAAGATGCAGAAAGTAAGAAATAGTCAATTTTGGAAAAGGTGCCATAAGTGCTAGAGTAGCAAGAGAAAGTAATCATATCCGGGTGCATGTTTCTCCAAGCATCAACTAATTGAGTTCAGTCATAAATGGTAGTACTTCCTTTCTAGACTGCTTATGAGCTGAATCGACTCCAGTTGATTTATCAACACTGATAAAGTTTCAGTTTAACCAGTTTATTCATCCCTCGAATATTCCAGGAGGTTATGTTCAGATCTGGAGCTGTCGGCATTTATAATAGGAAAGATGTAGACAAGTACAAGTCTGCCCTGAAGATAAAAAAAACAAAAAAACCCTAAACAAAGCAACACAATAGTGCAAAAGAAAACAGGTGCACAGCGCGTAACATTAGAACACCAAGACAAACTAAACCAAAGTACGTTTGTGATTCATACTGGTGTGCACCCGATCCATCCCAGTTTAAACAGGCCTGGCTAATGTTCACGGCCGATCCATCCATACCTTGCAGAGGACCAGCCAGAACAAACAAGCAAACAAACAAAAGAAAACAAAGCCGCTCTCTAATAATAAAACTAATAAAGTAGAAAAGTTAACTAAGAATGGATGGTCAGATATTATAAAATAACAACAGTAAATTACCACCACAACGAAAAAGAATTAAATCAGGCCATGACTCTTCTATACTCAAAGTATATTTGTTATTCACTGACTATATGGCCTGGAAGGAAATTACCCTTAAATCCAACATTACAATCATGACAACAGAAGCTTTACTGGTAAGTGAGCATTTGCCTTTCAGGTCGTAACGTTCTCTTGTCCATTTGGCTTGAGCTGTTGTACATATGAACTTGCCTCAGATGGATTAACAAAAATATGTCGGTCCCCTTGAAAGGTTATCAACATCCTTGCTGGGTAGATGAAGCCAAAACGGAGGTCCGGGATGCTAAGTGTTAACAGCTATTTTTTTACCGGGTCAAACAACCTTCGTTGTGTTGGATTTATTGTTGACTTTGAAACATCCCGGGGTCTCCCGATTCTGTGGGCTCGCTCAATCACTATGGGTTCTGGGAAAGACTGAATCCCAAGCACCTCTGGGATCCACTTAGTTAGGAATCCACACATATCTTTGCCCTCGTCTCCTTCAAGCGAATATTATTTCTTTGGCTATTATTCTCCAGCTCTTCTACCTTGCGTGTTAGTGTCTCCAACTTCGTTTCCAAAGTATTCGTAGCTTTCACATGTGGATTACAAACTCTCCAGGCATCAAAAAGGCCGAGATCTGAGCATAAGTCCATTGTAGCCTTTGCCATTTTTGAAGGTGGTTGAGATTTTGGTGGATTATAATCAGTTTCAGGACTCAGACCACAGTTAAAATCCCCACCAATTATTACGTGATTGGGACACACAGAGGAGGTTTCTGCCAGAAGGTTTGAATAAAACAATCTATCAAAAGTATTTGGTGCATAAACACTTCCTAATAGAATCTGTTCCCCATATAAAAGCCCAGTAATCAGAATAAATCGTTGTCTGCATCCCTTACAATAGTATTTAGAGTAATCGGTAGATTTTTATGGATCAATATTGCAACGCCTCTACTTTTAGAGTTAAAAGAGGAATAGTAAATTTGTCCCACCCAATCACGCTTGAGTGTGTTCAGAATCTGTGAGGTGAGTCTCTTGCAGTAATGCAATCTGCACTCTATCTTTTTTGAGTGAGGAAAATATTTTGCGTCTCTTAATAACGTGATTAATTCCCTTGACATTGAGAGTTTATGTTACTCATTGTAAAAGTTGTCAGTCATTGGACAAAGATTGTCAACCCGAAGCAAATAAAAAAGACCCATCATAATAAACACACTGTAAAAGATTTAACCCATGGTCTGGACTGGCCGTGAACAACACCATCATAAACGAATGGCAAAGGAACCCTTACACACACAACAAACTGCATGAGAATATAGGAATTAGGATAAACGTCAAAATATCACAAGCCAGAAACAAAACAAACAAAACGAAAAAGCCACCCACTGGGTGGTATTACAAGACCAGTGTAGCCAAAAGAAGTTTCACTCCACGGGAGAAAAAGAAAAGAAGACACCCCCGCTTCCCAAACCTGAATCAAATCGGGTTACTGTCAGTTGTGAAACAAAATTAAAGACTGAGTAAACAATCAGTACTGTATACTAGATATTGGCCCTAAAGCCACTTTAGGTACAAAGAATGAACAAATTTCTATTTTACCTTTAAACTGTCTCTTTTCCCTCAAGCTGCATTAAACACTGTGGACTTATGGCGAGCTGAACCAATGTCATGTTGTAAGTTAAATCCAACAGTGCCACAGTTTGTACGGGACAAGTATCAGTTGTCTTCCAGCGCATTGATGAAACTTTGTGCATCTTTAGGCGAATCAAACTTGTGTTCAGTGCCATTGTGATTCAGCACAAGCGTCGCTGGGTAGCGCATTCTGAAGCGGATGACCTTGTCAATTAAGGTTAACGTTTCTCACGGATCGCGTAGGAAAACTTCTGGTGTATAAAGATCCGCTGTCCGTCGTAGTGAAGTTCCGGGGCCGCTCTCACTGCTGCCATGATCTGTGGTTTGTCTCTGGAGTTGTGGAGCTTAATAATCACCGGCCTGGGGTGAGTCAATTTTAATGCGGGCTTTACCCGTGGAGCTGTTCCCCAGCCAGGCTTCAAAAAGCTGAATAGGACTCTCACCCTCTGCGCCTTCTTTCAGATTAATAATGCGGATGTCGTCGCGCCTGCTGCGGTTCTCTAAATCATCCAAGCTTTTTGTCATGATCCAGGGGCGATTCTAGGATCAGAGCTTTGGGGGTGCTGAGCACCCAGAGAGCTGCCCATCCAGGCAAGATCAACTTTACTCATCACGATGAGACGTTTTTCCCGTCTCTGTCAGTCCCTGCATCTTTAAATGTCTCCAGTTGTCCCGAGTTCCCTCTGTTCCTCCCTGTCCTCATCGTCTGTTGTCTTCGTCTCCGTTATCAGTCATCATAATTTTACAATCTCTGTGCAAGTCTGCAAATTTCTTTATTAAATCATAAGATTCTTAAATTCATCAAGTCTCTCTGTGCCTGGGTCCTCGTCACAAAACGTGACATCACTGCTTTGTACATTTTAACACAATTTAAACCCACATTTGTGCAAGAAAAGCAAAACACCTTTTTGAAAAGTCTGTAACAAAACCATCAAATCTGATCAAGGTTATTTAAATGCTGCCAAAGAAGAATGGATTGGAATTTAAAAAATAAAAACTGATGATGAAAATGATGCTCACAGTGAGTAAAAAGTGAACTGAGAGCATTTTTTGGACAGAGATTTACTTTTAAAGTGTTCGTATAATATAATACAGATATATAAAAATACACTCCAAAAATAGAAGAGTGCTTGAAATGTACAAAATATTATTAAAAAATTAGATAAATGGAGACACCTTGGCCTCTGGTACAATGTATGAAAAGATCTTTACTGCACTTCCATGGCTCTGCAGATCTTTTATTTTCTTTTATCCTACGTCGCCTCAGCTTGAGGTTGGTAAATCTGTCACATTTTGGTGGTTAAGTCTCTCAAGCATCTTTCTCAACTGACATCACAGCCAGGTGCTGGAGTCGGCTTTGACCCATGGTCCTTCTCAGCCAGGTATGGAGCTGACTCAAGACACTAAACGACCTCTCACAGCTACAGCTGCTAACTGGGTTTGTTAGGGCAACCTGAATAGCAGTTTTCAGTGTGGGGAAGATCTGATTATCCAGAAGATTGTACAATGTTAACATATCTGGGATGGAACCAGCCTCACTCTCGAGCTTCAAAAAGTTTTTGGCAACCGTGACTTCCTCTGACTGAAGCTCAGTATGGTGATGCAGTGCCAGGGCTGACAACCCAGTTTGTTTTGCAGACTCTGTATAGCAGCTTTAATACAACACAACTTCCAGATTGTGAGTAAAATTAGTTTGTTTTGTTTTTTTTCCTTTGCCGGATTAACAGTTTCTGCCTGTCACTGCTCCCTGTCTGTGTCCTCACCTGGTTCTTCCTGACCTTGTACTTTCTCCTCACGTTCCCTCTTTGGACTGACAATCATACACAAATAGATTGGATTCAATTAGATTAAAAAATACTATTAAGATCACCAACAAAAAGTCCTCTCAGTGTACTTTCAACCAAAAGGCAAATAACCAAACCACATGAACATCTAATAAAAGATATAAATATTGAAACTGATCCAACATTAATCTTTATTGACGGATGATTTGTTTTTACACTTTTACCTGACGTGGCTCCTTTTTTTGAAAAAACTTCCTCATATCCATTATGAACCTGACTGTCTCTGTACACACACACACACACACACACACACACACACACACACACACACACACACACACACACACACACACAACAGCAGTTATAAGGTTAATGGGAATCCAGTCAGTTAGCTAGTTAGTACCTTGGGTTTAATATCGGCACATATGACAAAATAAGCAGCTTCTCTCATTCCTTTTCAAACAGGACAGTGGTAACAACAGCAGGCTACAGACAATGTTACGTTTTAGATTTTAAATAGGCTGTATACATTTCAATGGGAGCAACAGGGCGGTCAAATATCACTGATTTCACTACAGAGCAGGACGGATTGTAGGGCAGCAAACATCGTGGGGAAACACGTTTCCCACACTGCAGGTTACCTGGTGTCATGTTTTTCAGCTAAAAGAAACATGGTCTGACTCCTACCAACTATATAAAGAGTAACGCAAGGTTAAAGGCAGCTAACATGTCCTGTTTTAAGCCAGGCTCTTCCACCTCCCTCTGCTGCGTCTCAGCCGCCATCGCTCTGGCAGCAACGGCGCCAGAGCCAGAGCAGGGGAGAGCTGGAACAAACCATTTTGGGAGGGGGGGTATCTATACTTTTGTTGTTAAAATGTTCCATCTCAATTAAGTACTGTATGCTTTTTGTATTTTTAGTAGTGTGTCCCACAAACAGCAAATATTGTCAAAAAAATAAGAAGTCTTTCGGGTGCTTTGATTCATTTTTGGGGGTGAAGCACCCCCAAAAATGGGCTAAAATCGCCCCTGCCATGATCTTAATCTTCTCCTCAGCTTCAGCCAGTCTTCCCGCGAGGTCAGTCACCCCATCTTCCTACATCTGAGATTCTCTGCTCTGCCTCCGTGATGCGTTTGGAGACGTTTTCCAGTGAGGACGAAATGTTGCTTGCTGTGAGGTGGAGGCTGAGCTGCAGAGGTTAACTTCACACAGAGTTTATACAACAAAGAGCGCTTCTATGTGACAAAAGAAAGTCACTAAGATGCTGCTCTCCATGACGATCCTACAAACAGACGCTAAGCCGGGGGCGTTTTCCCACAGTGAGCACCTTAAATAGGACGCTGACAGGTGATAGATGAGCGCTGGGTGCCAGAGGGCATTCCAGCTGCTGTCATCATCAAACTGAAGACTCTTTGTGCTGAGTGATAGAACACGATATTCACTTCATGTTATATAAAGTTATAGCATGCAGGCCAGAGGCACTGATGTAATCACACCTTCATACCTTTGAAAAACAGAATCTGATGGGTTTCTGCAGATGTGACTGTAAAGTGGTGAAAACATGAACATATTAATGCACTCTGCATGTTTTCCTCTAAACCATGTTTTTATGCGTAAAATGCTTTTCCACACACGCCCATTTCAACCCAACTGTGTTTACTTCAATACAGACTCGACGGCAGCTTTGAAGCTGAAAAACTAGTTCATGCATTTATTACTTCCAGGCTGGACGACTGTAATTCGTCCAGTTTTTAGGACTGTAAGTCCTAAAAACTCCCTGAAAAGCCTTCAGCTAATCCAAAATGCTGCAGCAAGAGTCCTGACAGGGACTAGAAAGAGAGAGCGGATTTCTCCTGTTTTGGCTTCCTGTTAAATCCAGAATTCAAAATCCTGCTCCTCACATACAAGGTCTTAAATATTCAGGCCCCATCTTATCTTAATGACCTTGTAGTACCATATCACCCTATTAGAGCACTTCGCTCTCGCTCTGCAGGCCTACTTGTTGTTCCTAGAGTATTTAAAAGTAGAATGGGAGGCAGAGCCTTCAGTTTTCAGGCCCCTCTTCTGTGGAACCAGCTTCCAGTTTGGATTCAGGAGACAGACACTATCTCTACTTTCAAGATTAGGCTTCAAACTTTCCTTTTTGCTAAAGCATATAGTTGTCCTTGTCCTGTCTTCCTGTCCCCAGGACTCAACCCCAGAGAAGCAGAAGAAAATGGATGAAATTAACTTTTTAAAATGAGAGTCTATAGGACTGACTCACTGCTGGAGCTTCTAGTGGATGTCAGAGGAACTGCAGGCTTAGGGAGGGGCAGCTGTGTGTGTTGATGGATGTAACGAGTGTAACGGGAAAGAAGCAAAAATTCCCCTCAAACAATGAGAGAAGTTAATAATGGAGGAATGTGCTCTCTGTGTCTCTGCAGATCAGCTGAGGATCTGTCAGAGCAGCCGGGTCAGGACGAAGATTTGGTCTCAGCTGCTGTCGTGTTCAGACAGATAACATGGAAACATGAAGCCTCTGAGCTCTGCCGTGCCTCACACGGAAAACGTCTCTCCCGTTTGTGTCTCATGAATCAGAATCAGAGAGACTTTATTGATCCCAGAGGGACACTGAGCGGTCACAGCAGCACACATACAACAAACGCCAAGCATTCATATAACATGAAGTGTAGAAACAGAGATATCAATAGATACATATTGAGCTACAGATATAGGGCTAAACATGAATATACATAAAAATATAAAAGGACAAAAATATGTGTGTAAATATATGTCATGGTGTGCAAAAGTGCCGAATGAAGTCGGAGAAAAGAATTCAAGCTGGAGGTAGGACATTGTGGACCGCGGCCCTCCCCTCCAGCCCTGCCCTCCCCGACCCTCCCCCCTAACCCTGCCCCTGTACCTGCAGTTCAGCCCACCTGAGAAGCTTTAAAAGCAGCGACCTCCTCACTCTCTCCTCACTTCTCTCCTGCTCCTTCCACCGGAGAAGACAGACTGACAAGCACCTCCTCTTTTCTGCTCCATCACTATGACTACCATGATGCTCTCACGAGGCTCCATCGGTGGAGGCTTTGGCAGCAGCCGTTCATCCAGAAGCATGAGCTCATACAGCGTTGCTGGAGGAGGCGGTAGTGTCAGGGTTTCACAGGCCGGGAGAACCTTCGCCGTTGGTGGCGGCCTCGGTGGAGGAGCTGGTGCAGCTTTCAGTGCAGGTGGAGGATTTGGTGCAGGTGGAGGATTTGCTGCAGGTGGAGGATTTGGGGATGGCTTTGGCGGAGGAGCAGGGATGGACGACAGCGTCATCGGCAACGAGAAGTTCACCATGCAGAACCTGAACGACCGTCTCGCCAACTATCTCACCAAAGTGGCGTCGCTGGAGAAGGCCAACGGCGAGCTGGAGCTGAAGATCAAGCAGTTCGTGGAGACGAAGGCTGGCCCGGCCGCCAGGGACTACAGCGCCTCCTACGCCACCATCGCCGAGCTGCATGCCAAGGTGAGGAAACGGGGCAGATGGTGTTCAGGGGTCTCCGCTCCTATTGGTCCACATTTTAAAGTTTACATTTATGAAATCACATAATGTTTTATGAAAAGACATAAAAATAAAGTTTGAAATTGCATGGAAGCTCAAGTGAACAATGTTTTGTTGTGCCTGAAAAACTCATATTTAAAGTTGGAGAAAACCTACATTTGATTTTTCTTGTTTTTAACAAATCCACTCACAGTGCAGTCCAGAAAGATGTTTGCACTGCTGGGGCTTCATTCATACTTTTACAATTTAAAAAAAGCACTCGAACCTTCTGGTGATTTTGAGAAAGAATAGAAAACCTTTGTAATCACAGCAGCTTTTGACCGAGAGGCTGGAAAGAAGAGTAGTGTCAGTAATCTGGTGGGAGGCTCCCAGTGAGGGGATGGAGATCTGAGGTGAACCACACCTGTGTGAGAGTGCTCCGAGTGAAGCAGCCACGCCCTCCAAGACTGATGTCACCTGTAAACCAGTCACTTGTTTTTGGTCTTCGTTTGGCTCCAACAGGAAACACGAGCTTTGGTTTTTCACATTAAAGAAGCTGCTGCGACTGATGGGCGTGTTACGACGTGACGAGATCTGATTGGCTTTGTTGTTATTCTCTGTAATGTTTGATTTATTAACCCTTCTTTACTGAATGGCATCATCTGATTAGCATTATTGATAATCTACCATTGATTGATTTCCCTTTTTTTGTGGCTCTGTGCTGGTTTTCAGATCCAGGATGCCATCATCGCCAAAGGTACCGTCATGTTGAGCATCGACAACGCCCGGCTCGCATCAGACGACTTCAGGTTGAAGTCAGTGGCTCCTTTTTTTTCTTTTTTTACCTTTTATTTCTCTTCATGTGTTCTTTGTACTTTCTTGCTGCCGTTTTCTTCTGACAGAAAAATGCTCTGAAATAGACGTCCTGACAGTGAAAACCTCCCTACTGTGATATTGCCTCTCTTCAGCCCCCTCTGCTGTCTGCTGGTAGAAAAACATCAAGAACAGACAAACTCCTCAGTCTGATTTTTTGATTTTCTCTCATCCAGAAAAATCCCCCAAACATCGTCCAGCAAGAGCAAAAATTAGACTTAGATTAGATAAACATGAGAACTCATTGGAGCTCATTTGTTAGAATTTAAAGATGATTTTAGCAGATGTTTCTCAGAAAGTCTAAGATTCATTTCTCTTTATTAAAGTTTATTTGAACATTTAACTGTTTAATCCGTAGAAACGAGCCTCAAGATTACTAAAAGAAAAAAATAGAGTTCTGGTTTTTGTCTCGAAATCAGCACAAACACCAAATGCTGATACCCCGCCTCTCGCCCTATGACAGCTGGGATAGGCTCCAGCGCCCCCCGCGACCCTGAAAAGGATAAGCGGAAGTGAATGGATGGATGGATGGAGAACTAACCCATTATTTTCTGTGTCTTTAACTTTAACAGGTTCGAGAACGAGCTGGGGATGCGTCAGTCGGTCGAGGCCGACATCGCCGGGCTGAAGGCGTTGTTGGGAGAGGTGGACGTGGCCAAGACTGACCTGAACATGCAGATCGAAGCCCTGACGGACGATCTGGCAAGCATGAAGAAGAACCACGAGGAGGTAAGCAGATCCGTCTCACACGCAATGTTAAAACATACTGGTATCCTTAGCCCCGCCTCCCTGTCCTTTAGGACCTGGTGTCCATGCGCACTCAGATGAGCGGTCAGGTGAATGTGGAGGTGGACGCTGCTCCTCAGCAGGACCTCAACAAAGTCATGGAGGAGATCAGAGAGCACTACGAAACCGTCGCCGCCAAAGCGCTCAAAGACGCAGAGGGCTGGTTCCAGGCCAAGGTACGTCAGCTTTCTGCTATTCAACAGAAACCTGCAGCAGCTCGTTTTTGTTCACTACTTCCTCTTTTTCTTCTTTCAGTCGGAGGTCCTCACCAAGGAGGTGGCAGCCACAGAAATGACACTGAAGACATCAACCGTGGAAGTAAAGGAAGTGAAGAGTCAGCTTCAGGCTCTGGAGATTGAGCTCCAGTCTCAGCTCAGCATGGTGAGATGAACCGTTTAACTCATAATTACATCAATACATTTTTAATAAGAACTTTATCTAATGAGAGCAACTCATTAAAAATGTCAAACGGTTAATGATGAGCTTGAACATCAGTGGTCCAAGCATCGAGCCCTATGAGCAGGTAACATACTGTTAGCTAACATTAGCCAGAGGAAAGCCAGCTCAGGGTCAGTTCTGATCCCTGAAAATAAACAAGAATACAGCAGCCACCAGTCTCTCTAATGTTAGTGCCCGAGGCTGCTGGACAGAGGGAGTTAGAAGAGGGCACAGAGGGGTCCTCATTCAAAATGTCAAAGGACAAAGTCAAAGAACAGGAATTGTGAGGGTCCTAAGTTCTGGGTTTTAGAAAATCCTCCCTGGGGAGTAACATCAGGCTGGTTCAGTTACATCTTCACATCGTGGCCTCGTTTCCTCTGATTCCTAAAATCCTGAGTCGCAGAGAGGTGGCTGAAATGTAGCCCAATGTCACGACCTCATCCACAGGTAGAGCTTCTGTCTCTGACCTGCTCATGTTTTTACAGAAAATGTCCCTTGAAGCCCAACTCGCCGAAGTCCAGGGCAGCTACGGCATGAAGATGGAAGGATTCCAGATGAGGGTGAGTTCTGCTCTCATGGGGTCGCATCCAAATGTTCCGTCAGCTGCTTTCAGCTTTTACACTCACACCGGGTTCACCTGTGCAGGTGAGCAGTCTGGAGGAGCAGCTGGTGCAGCTCAGAGCAGACCTGGAGAGGCAGGGACAGGAGTACCAGATTCTCCTGGACATCAAGACCAGACTAGAGCTGGAGATCGCCGAGTACAGGAGGCTGCTCGACGGAGAGGGAGGCGGGTAAGAAGAGCTCACCAGGACGGCCTCGGCTCTCTGTGGCCCTGCTCTCTCCTCCTTCTCCTTACAGAGGTTACTTGGAAAACTTAAATATACAGAGGAAATATCCTTAGTTTTAGTGTTACCATCGGCTGCTAACATTAGTTCAATCTGGAACGTCCTGATCAATGTACCTTTAATGGTACATTGTGTAATTCCCCTCTGTAAAATAGAAGTAAACTGTTCACCACAGTTTTCTGAATATGCAGAATTTAAGCTCCTCGTTAGCTTAGAAGAAAAAGAGTGTTTATCTAAGGAGCCTGACAGTGTCCAAACTCACATTCATGTTCTTCCTGTCCTGCTGGTCACAGGAAGTTGCACTGCCTCTTTGTGCCCTCTTGTGGTGCAAACTGGCATTACACAAAACCACCGTCTGGCACTCGTTTTTACTTCAGTTTGTAGATGTTTTGGCTTCTGCTCATTTTGGTCAACTGATGTTGGAAACTTGGGAGTTGCACTACAGCACCTACCTGTAAACGTGTGAGCGGGTTCTGCTTTTCAGACGAGCATCTCTGACCAGCTTTGTCTCATTTCCCACGCAGATCTTCGCTCTCCTCCTCTACCTCCACCACAACCAAAACAATCATCACAAAGGTTGTGGAGGAAACCATCTGAGGCCAATCACGTGTCTGCCTGCCCGGGGTTGGAGTCGGATCTCCACCTTTCTTCACCGTCCTTCATGCTGGGCGAGTGCACACCTCCACCTGAAGATCGCTTCTCACCTTCACATCATACCAGTTTCCTGCTTCACAGGAAACCACAGGCGGTCTAAAGATGGAGGGTTTGTGAGGGGAAGCATTTTCTTGGCTTATGCTGGTGAAACTTTACTGCTGTGCTTGCAGGTCTTCTGTGTTCCGCTTCAACAAATAAAACGCAACAAAACCCAAAAAGTGTCTGAAATGAATGTCTGTGCTCACAAACTTCCGCGTTACTCAAACGAAACGTCTTTATTCTCAAATATCAACCAAAGGCAGTAAAAAGTATTTTTAAAACACACCTTCACATCCTTTTCACCTCATAGCAACTGTTTCTTCTGCTTCATGAACAGAAATTCAAAACATATACATCTTTGCATCAGCTGTTAAAGAAATCGATCACAGTAAGATGAACTACTCCAGCTTATTATTCACAATCATCCATATTTTTATGGCACAGCTCTTACTCTGAGGTGGAGGATACCTGCAGGATGTTTCAAAAACTAGTTCTCAGCATTTTTGCTGGACATGTTTCGGCGTTAGAGACCGAACAACAGCAGCTCCTACCTGCAGTTCCTCTGGTGTCCAGCAGAGGCAGCAGTGAGTCAGTCCCCATAGACTCCCATGTTAAAGCTTTTGAGTTTGTTTCCATACAACCTGTTTGGTCTCAATAGATAACCCCCCCCCCCCTTCATGACTCTGTGAGGACGGCAGACTTCCTGTTTCTGAAAACAAGCCGACACATTCCAGCAGAAACAGACGGAAACTGCAACATGTATCATTAGTTTCTTTATTAACTTTCTTCCAGTACAAGATGCTCAATTGCCTCCACCTTCTGTTTCTCTTTTTTTAACTTTTATTACATTTTATTTTGTAGGAATGACATAATCAATAGATTTGTACACAGTGAGCGATCTAGACGGGAGGGGGGGGGGGGGGGGTTGGGCTCCTTTGTGCTGATGATGAATTTTGGTCCTCTGGAGCCCAACAACGGTAAAAACTGACTTTAACAAATTATTTAAAATAATAATAATAATAATGATAATAATAATAAACCGTCACGTGATTATCATCAGCAACAAAAAGACGCCTGCCGTGTCCCGATCAATCAATACTGCTCAATAAAAACGTGGAAAAGATCAAAGAGTTTAACAGTACATCCACATCCTGCGAGTACCCACACCTGCAAGTAAAATACTAGTAAACTGGCAGGAAGTACTCTCACCTGAGTTTAAGTACTTTGACTGCCAAAAACACAAATGGACGAACCTGAAGAGGTCAGACCCCGTTCACCGAGAAATGCGACGTTTCTTCTTTTCACATAAAAACTACAACGCTGTAACAGAGTCGGTCCAAGGTCAGATTCACGCGAGCTCGCAGACACGAACGTCGTACACTTATGAGAATACTGAAGGCTCTGTTAGGGGCTTCATGTTGCAGCTGTGGCTCAACCTCATGACCCACTACACCCGTTTATCGCCCACAAGGTTACCCTCGAGAATCAATGAGAAAAATCAAAACTGGAAGAACAGCGAGCTTCCCTTTCCACGAGCGGGACCGCTGATCGCTCTGCTGTCAGTGAACGCCACGCATTCAAGTCACTTCTGGCTGACAAGTATAAGAGAAAGAAAAAAAACTAAAAAAAAACAAAAAAAAAAAAACTAACAATCCCCCGGCTGGACAGAATAGGCACAGAGATTCCACCGAGTTTCAAAATAAAAGCCTAGTGTAGACCAAACCATTCCAGCTAGTTTGTAGGTTTTACTACAACAGCAACACTGTAAAAAGTTACAGTTCCTGTAAAAAAAAATCTGAGCTCTGATCAGTAACTAAGTTTGTGATCAGCTTCTATATTTCTAACTTTAGAGATGTTGCACAAATGGAAGAACGCAGTCTTACATATTTGTTTAATATGTGCGTTGAAGGACATGTCCTGGTCAAAAATGACTCCAAGGTTCCTCACAGTGTTACTGGAGGCCAAGGTAACGCCATCCAGAGTAAGAATCTGGTTAGATACCATATTTCTAAGCTTTTCAGGGCCGAGTACAATAACCTCAGTTTGATCTGAATTAAGAAGCAGAAAGTTAGCGGCCATCCAGGTCTTTATGTCTTTAAGACATTCCTGCAGTTTAACTCATTGGTGTGTGTTATCTGGCTTCATGGACAGATAGAGCTGGGTGTCATCTGCATAGCAGTGTAAATGTATGCTATGTCTTCTAATGATGCTGCCTAAGGGAAGCATGTATAATGTAAACAGAATTGGTCCTAGCATTGAACCCTGTGGAACTCCATAATTAACCTCAGTGTGTGAAGAGGACTCTCCATTTACATGCACAAACTGGAGTCTATTAGATAGATATGATACAAACCACTGCAGCACAGGTGAAGCAACTTAAAGAAGTCCAGACGCTTTTCTTTGCAAGCTCCTTTGACTCTTCAAATAAACCTCTGCAGATGATCTGTTAGCTGTTTGACAACTACTCTTTCAAGGATGTTTGATATAAAGGAAGGTTGGAGATTGGCCTATAATTAGCTAAGACTGCTGGGTCTAGAGATGCTTTTTGAGTAAAGGTTTAACTACAGCCAGCTTGAAGGCCTGTGGTACATAGCTGATCATTAGAGATAGGTTGATCATATTTAAGATTGAAGCATTAATTAATGGCAGGACTTCTTTGAGCAGTTTTGTAGGAATGGGGTCTAAAAGACAGGTTGATGGTTTGGAGGAAGTAATTATTGAAGTTAACTCAGAAAGATCAATTGGAGAAAAAGAGTCTAACTTAACATCAATGGTACTAAGAGTAGCTGTAGATAATATTACATCTGTGGGATGATTACTGGTAATTTTTTCTCTAATGATAAAAATTTATTTGTGAAGAAGTTCATGAAGTCATTACTAGTTAACGTTAAAGGGATTGTTGGCTCAACAGAGCTCTGACTGTTTGTCAGCCTGGCTACAGAGCTGAAGAGAAACCTGGGGTTGTTCTTATTTTCTTCAATCAGTGATGAATAGTAAGATGTTCTGGCTTTGCGGAGGGCTTTCTTATAAAGCAGCAAACTTTTTCTCCAGGCTGATCTCTTTGCAGGGACGGTGGAGAGCACAGCAGACTCGTGAGATATTTCACAGAAACCTGAATGAATCAGAACTGCAGCCGATATTGTTCGGGTCACATAGATTTAAGTTACAGAGGAAGGATAAAGCTTCCATCAGTTATCAGCGACAACACAGAGTGACTGGACTACGAAGCCCGATTCTAGCGCGCTGTAGAATGGGAGGCTGGGATTTTGGACCCTTTCGTGTTCCTTTAGAGCGTACCGAGATGGCGTGTCAGTGCCGTGAGTGTGCAGTTTTCGGTAAACGGGGTCACGGTCTGTCAGGAACTGCTGGTCTGAGTCAGTAAAAAACAGGAAATACAAAAATGAAGTACTCAAACTGTTGGTCTCTTAAGTATTTGTGCTTGTTAAGGTCTCCAAAAATAAGTCCTGGTACTCTACAGTCAGTCCAGTTTAAAGATTATCTACAGCCCCACCCACCCGCCACCCCAGACACACGGTATATAACGTGTATGCACACACAGACACTTGCATAAGAGCAAATGCGTCAGTCCGCCCTGCCCACAGATAAAATGCAAAAAGAGCACAAAAGGTATGAAAATGTAAGAAAAACTCATGAGGAAAAGCTTTATATATCGTATTTATAAAAAAAAAAAAAAAGGAATAATACTTTGTTTTTCCGGAGGTTAAAGGGTTTGCAGTTAGCTACTGTCACTGCCCACGGCGCTGCTGCCGCCGTCACTGCTGGTGCTCGCCGTGTCCGCTCGCTCTCGCTTGTGGATCTGCTCGTGTGCTTTGAGGTGGCCCGACTGGCTGAAAGTCTTCCCGCACTGGGGGCAGGCGTACGGCCGCTCGCCCGTGTGGATCTGCTGGTGCGCCTTCAGGTGGCCGAGACGGCCGAAGCTCTTCCCGCACTGCGTGCAGCCGAACGGCCGCTCGCCCGTGTGGATCTTCTCGTGGGTTTTTAAGACGCCCGAGTTGCTGAAAGTCTTTCCGCACTGCGAGCAGGTGAAGGGCTTCTCGCCGGTGTGGATCTGGACGTGGTTGCGGTAGCTCGTCTCCTTGGTGAAGCTCTTGCCGCAGTGCTGGCAGCAGTACGGACGCTCGCCCGTGTGGCTCAGGTGGTGCGCCTTCAGCTCCTTGGACTGGCTGAAGCTCTTGCCGCAGGTGGTGCAGATGAACGGGCGCTCGCCGGTGTGCAGCCGCTGGTGTGAGCGCAGGTCGTCGGCTTTGGTGAAGCCTTTGGGGCAGTGGGCGCAGACGTACGGCTTCTGGCCTGTGTGGATGAGCTGATGCCGCTTGAGGTTGCCCGCTTGGCCAAAGCTCTTGCCGCACTGTGAGCAGGTGTACGGCCGCTCGCCCGTGTGTATGCGCTGGTGCGTTTTCAGGTTTCCCAGCGTGCTGAAGTTTTTCCCGCACTGCGTGCAGGAGAATGGTTTTTCACCCTGCATGTTGCGAGGTTTCCTCACCGTTGGGCTCTGTGTTTTAGTCGTGACCACCAGACTCCCTCCTGCCCTTCCTGCCGCCATCATCGCCTCTGTGGAGGACTTCCCCACGTGTGTGGGCTGCAGCTCGTACAGCGCCCCCCCTCCGAACTCAGCGTCCGGTTTGCCGATGCTGTCCAAGTGCAGGGAGTCGGGGCGGAGCTTGTTGAGCTCCGTGCGCAGCTCGGCCATGTGGATGGACTCGAGGCCGTTGTGCTGCAGGTGGGCGGACATGGCGTTGGTCTCGGGGTACTCCGACTTGAGCGCGCTCAGATCGGTGGTGTAGTAACACTGTAGGTCCACGTGGTGGTCCGACTTGATGTACTCCAGAGTGTCAGTGACCTACAACAAGAAAACAGCTGCAGTCACATCTGCTCAACCTGAGCATCGAGCACATCAGGTCTGCTGACCAACATTTTATTAGTGAAGAAGTTATGAACGTTAAACGTTAACGTTAAAGGGATGGTTGGCTCAACAGAGCTCTGTTTGTCAGCCTGGCTACAGAGCTGAAGAGAAACCTGGGTTGTTCTTATTTTCTTCAAACAGTGATGATTTCTTATAAAGCAACAAACCGTTTCTCCAGGCTAAATGATAAAGAACAGCAAATCAGCCTCTGATTTCTGGTCTGCTCTCAGCGACAAAACCTCAAGGAAGACAAGAACTGTGACCTTCAGCTGCTGATGCAGCAGATGTTCATGCACTCATGTTTGATGCTGTTCTGCTGTTTTCACACTGCTGCGTGTCTGCACTCTGTTCTCAGACAAATCTTTGCATTTCTCTGCTCTTTGTTGCTATTGCTCAACTGACTCTACAGTAAACTGCATGATAAAAGACTACAGAGGAAGCATCACTGTCAGTACTAGACAGCATTAATGTGGGCGGGGATTCAATCACACCCTTTCTGTCCACACAGACCTGCAGCTTTTATGAACCCCCACTAGATCTTGGAAGACTTCCTACAAGACGTCAGTGTGTGTGGGACGTTCACATCGCGGGCCTGAGATACCTCCATGGACGGCTCTTTGTGCACTTCCAGTTTGCAGGTGCTGGATTTTATACGCCTGTGCCACTCAGGCTTAAAAACACCTGAGTTCACAGAGGCGTGGCCCACACAGTGTGAGAATGACTTTATTGTGAATTCAGCTGTTTAAAAGGACAAATTTCACATGGCTGTGATAAAAACACACTGAGAGAGTCTTGTGTGACCGACCTCCATGAAAGGCTGTCTGAGAGTTTCAGCCCTGATCTGCTTTCAGACCTCGGACAATGACGCAGCAGCCTCACCACGATTCATCAAATAACTCGATTATTCAAACTAACAGTTTTTGCTTCGATAGCGAGAATGCCGACACGCTCGACTTCCTTCATTGCAGCCACCATGTGCTTCTTTAAAGGCGCTCACACACACACAGCCAAAACTAAGGCATGCATCTTATTTTAACATCACTGTACTTGTAATTTCTTACGAAGATGTTTTCTTTAAAAGAAACATAGCAGATAAATACAAAATGAAATGTTTTTTATAGATAACACTGCATTTTCAAAGACAAAAGTATCCAATTACTCAATCAATAGAATACCCGATTACTAAACTGATGGCTAGCCTCAGGGCTAAAGCTCAGACTCTGCTTCATATCAGGGGTGGGCGATATAAACAATATAAATTTGGCCAACGATAGAAATTTTGACTATACCGCTCTATCGCGATAGCACATGTTGATGATGTCATCAAGCTGCGCTTGTTTTGGTCAAAAGCATCGCAGCGGTTACAACCATTATCATCTGCAAATGATGGCGGGCGACAGTCATAGCAAAGAGATGAAGCACATTTGAAATATGGGGAAAGCCAAAAACTGCGCTTCCTCCACTTCCGTAACATTGATTCATTAATGCTGAATTCTCTCGCAGCTGCTCTATTCCCATGTTGTTGCAGTATATTAATGACTAACCTCGTATTGTGGATGAATAATCTCAGTTGTTCTCCTGACTGAAGTTTGGCCCGTGTACAGCATCCTGCTATGCGATTGCATTTGTCCCTGACCACCAGAATCCCTCACGTTAACTTTTATCGAGTGGAAAAAAAGTTGGCGTTCATCCTCCAGCTTCACTGTGCTAATGTTATGCTAACATAGCTGTGTCGCTAGCAATCACGTAGCACAACATTATATACCAGCTAGCCCAACTTCAGTAACCCTGCAAACGCCACTGCTGTTTAGTTTTCTGTCTTCATTTATGTTGGAAGTGATAGCAGAGCTGTACGTTTGATTTTTTTCAGAAATCTCTCAGTCAGAACATGCTATGAAATGTTTAGGTGGAAACTAGCGAGCTAACTTCCTGTTAACTTCTAACTCCGTTAAATTTAATAAATTCTGTTTTCATGGATGCCTGGATGTTAAACTTAATTGTTACACCTGCTAAAGCAGCAACGCTGATGATTTAATTAAAGATGAAAGAATTTAGACAGTTTTTAACTCTCAGTGTTCGTTTGACTTTGGGACCTGAAGAAGACGGAGTTTTGGACCCAGATTACTCTGCGAAGCTCCTCCCTACGGCAGCCGTAATGCTCTGACGATCCATCAAACAGTGCGGCTTACCAAAGTTGTACTAAAACATTTTTTAACAGATTTCTGCCAAAATCGGTTCGAGGTCAGTAAGCACAACCAGAATTCATACATAAGGCACACTCTCGATTTTTGAGAACATTAAAGGATTTTAAGTCCTTATAGTGAAGAAAAGAATATATCGTGATATATATCGTTACCGCACATGCTTCAAATTATATCGCGATATGGATTTTAGGCCATATCGCCCCTACTTCATATTCAAATAAGTGTTCAGAATGATGCAGTGTGTGGTTTGTCCCTCTGAGCTTTTAAATGAGATAAACAGGAGTGGGATCAGCTCAGGTGTTTGCTTTAAAAGGATTTGCAGTCGTGAGCCCGATGATGAGGAGAAGCTGAGAGTCCTCTCGGAGCTCCTCGCAGCGACGGCTCCCAGCTTCGTCTAACAACAGTTAGACGACAGTTTGGTATAACCTCAGCTCCCTCCATGCCACAGCAACAGACCTGCAGCGGCTCACTGAGGTTCTTCCTGATCCGAGGAAAACAGCATTTTCTTACTGAGCAGCTTAAATGTGGAACCATCTACACGAAGAAGGAACCTTCATCATAAAAACATCATCATGAACACAGTGAAGGACACCAGCGGAGGGAAGCCACTTCATGTTGTGGGTCATCTACGATTTCCTCCATCGCTGACCCGACTCACAAAAGAGAAAAGTCACAACAACCATGTAAGACAGCAACACAACAGCAGACACTACTAAACTGCAGAGAACCTATTATGCACTTTGACCAAGAGCCACAGCCTTCTGATTGGTAGGGAGACAACCAATCAGAAGGTCAGTGGGCTGAAGTGCCCTCGGGCAAGATACTGAACCCAGAGTGCGAGAGTGGGAATGTTAGACAAGGTGATTAGGCACAGGAAAGAGTGTTTGTAAATGAGGGTTGTAGTAAAAAGTCAGATAATAAAAACCCAGATTATCATTAATTGTGGTTCAATTCAGTCTGACAGTGTTGCTATGAATTATGCAATGGAAATATCTCCTTTCATAAATGAACCCTCAAGTGTTTACTACACTAAAGGAGCTCATAAAGCAGGGGTGTCCAACTCCAGGCCTCGAGGGCCGGTGTCCTGCAGGTTTTAGATCTCACCCTGGGTCAACACACCTGAATCACATGATTAGTTCATTACAACTTCAGGAGATTTAAATGAGCTGTGTTGGATCGAGGACACCGGCCCTCGAGGCCTGGAGTCCCCCCATCCCTGTCATAAAGGAAGCACTGAGGCCCTTTCCTTCATATACAAACAGCTCTGACTCCAAGTCATCTCCAAAATGCTCTGATCTCCTTACACAGCGGTCTCCAACTTTTTTTGCGCCATGGGCCGGGTTTATGCCCGACAATATTTTCACGGACCGGCCTTTAAGGTGTCGCGGATAAATACAACAAAATAAAACTAGTACCGGCACCGAAAAAAAGAAGATTTATTCATAACACACGTGAAAAGACCCAGGAAAACCGAGTAAACGATCAAAACAATAACAAAATAACGCTGAAAACCGATAAAAACCCTGAAAACCAGACATTTCACACCTAAGCCTCAACTCGCACGGCCCGGTACCAAATGATGGGTCCAAGGCCCGGGGGTTGGGGACCGCTGTCCTAACAGGTTTCAACTTTGGGGATAAATCACCAGAGTTCTGTGAACGTCATCACAGGAGCTTCTCTTAGTACAGCTGTCGTCAGATCAGGTCCAGAGTCTCATAAAGGGAGAGCACGTCTAAAAACACTACAACTTCTCAAATATGGCAAAAATTAAACTGAGTTATTCAAGTCACAGTTATCACTTCGTTGTGTTGCTCTTACCACTTTTAATAACCTCTGTATGCTTTGGTTTACTCACAGGGCCTCCTCACACTCCTCTGACCCTCAGGTGTGCGACGAGTTACCTGCCAACCACACACCTGAGCCCTGAGCTGACCCCTGGGCTCCTCCTGCTTTGGCAAAATTCTCAGGGTTGCAAATTTACTGAATTTTAATCTCTGCCGTGATTTTGTCTCCCCGTACTTAATTAAACACGATCAACCAATAGTGACAATTCATTCTTCCTACATGAGCCAATCACAGCTGTCCCCTGCACACCAGATTAAAGTCAGATAAACAAACAGGACGCAACCAAAAGCCACAGCGGAAGGTGAAGCACTCGCAAAGAGCCTAACTGATTGCACCGTCCGACAAAACATGACAACCTGCAGCATAACAGCCGCACGAAGGCCGAGGAAAACAAGGCAGCAGCTGCAATCGTGAAGCGCCCGACATCACCTCAGATGTCCATAAAGGTGAGAGCGTCCATCGCACTAACAACATGAAGTGGACGCACACTCACAGCGCACCTCGGATGGATCGCAAAACTTCTACAAAGATACCACCAACAACAAAACACACGCCACATCTTTATATAATATATTCAGACCTTTCAAACACAACAGAAGTAAAAAAAAAACAAAACAAAAAAAAACAGCTTGGCGTTGACGGCGTCTGAGTTGGACTGAGCCTTTTACGCTGCTCTGACAGGATAAACAACCTCAGGGTTTCTGTTACATCAGCAGAACTTTAAATGGACTCTGGTGGGCGCTTTTATTCACAGAATGTGAAAAACTTTATACCCAATTTATGAAGATACTTTGAAAAAGCACGAATGACAATAACGATAATAACACAATAACAGCGTCGTCGCTCTCAGCTGCCGGCCTCTGGCGTTTTACCTGGGAGATGTAGTCGAACACTGAGCTCGGCTCGTAGTGCAACTTGTAGTCCAGCTCTGTTACGTCACTGTGGTGAAACGGCCCCAGGTGGTGGTTCCCGTGGTGCTCAGACTTGATGTAGTCGAGGCCACTGATCTCCATCTTGATCTGGTCCTGGCCCAGCTCGGCGGTGGACAGCGGCTGGATCTCTGACAGGTCCACGGTCCTGATGGGCTCCAGGTCACAGTCCTCCGGCTCGCTCTTCACGCACGGCAGCATCACCAGCGGCTCTGCGATCTCCGCCGCCAGTGAACTGAGCGTGGGCGTGGGACAGTCGGAGGAGAGGAGGGCCAGAGTGGGCGTCGGGGTTGAGCCGACGGGCCCGGCACCGCAGTCCACCTGCAGGGAGGAGTCCAGCGGCAGGGGAGGCGAGCCGCATTCGGGGGGCAGGCCCAGGCTCAGGCACTCACTCTCCAAGTCTGTCATGGTGAGGGGGCGGAGCTAATCCTCCTCACCTGCTCCGTTTCAACACCTGAGGTATCGCTGAGGTTAGTAAAAGTCCTCCTCCTCCTCCACTCCCCTCCTGCTGGTGAAGTCTGCTGGCCCTCACAGGAGGAGGGGCTGGGGGGGGGGGGGGGGGGGGTTGGGAGTCCCTGAGAGCGTCCTCTGGAAAACGATGACGTAGTGAAAGATCAGCCAGATGTCAGCAGGTACGGCTGACCATCACGAGCCTGTAGAGAGAAGACAGAGGAGTTGCTTACCATGACAACAGCAGCTAAAGCCAATCAGAGTGACATGAGGAAACCCCCAACACTGCAGCACCTCTGAGCATGAAAGCCAGGTATGCAAGCATAGTTTGAAACCAGGATTCCCTGGGATTCCCCCCGCCCCCCAGGGGCTTGAGGCCACCACCGTTAGTGTCCGGCCCTGGCGCCTAATGTGTGGCGACTGGTGAGACTCTACTGAGGTTTTGAGGCTGCACCTGCAGCATGAGCACGCCTGAAAAACTCAGTCTGAATAACTTTACAGCAAACATTTTTACACTTTCAGGGGAGCAGATACCAGCGCCAATGTTAGAGATGACTCTTGGAAACATCCCTATAAACAGCTGCTGCGGTTCCGTTTCTGCACTGGTGCATGACAACAGTAAGACTGCAGTCAGCCGGTCACCGCCATCATGCAGACAAAGCTGATGTGGTGGCAGATGTAAATGGGGCACAGGTCGGCCTGCAGAGGTGCGCTGTTTGCAGGAGCAGGATGTCATTAGAAGAGACAGTCAGCTGCTGCAGCTGTGTGTATGCAGCGGCCTCCCACACACATGCGCTGAAAAGTTTTCAGGTAAAGTAGAACAGCCGCTCTGTGCACAGTGCTGCAGCTTCCTAGCCTCCCTGCCGCTCAGGTGAACATTACCTGCTCCTCCCTTCCATATTACCTGTCACCCCGCGAGCACTCAGGTGGCCCCTCCACTCGCCACGCAGCCGCCGCACTGCCTGCCTCCCGGGCTGCTGGCGGTGGTTCTCCCCGGAGGTTGCTCCTCTCCGCTCTCGCTCTAACACCTCCACATTCTTCGCCAACTCTGCACAACTTTTACTGTGGTTCGCACACACAAACCCACGGCTGCCAGCGGAAGGACACGCTCCGCAGCCGCCTCACAGCCCTACAAAGACGGGCAGGCTGCCATGTCTATCTGGCTGGCTGGCTGGCTAGCTAGCTAGCAGCTAGCCAGTGGCCATCTTGTTTATCGTCTGCAGCCTGCTAAACTAGCGCGCTGCTGCTGCTACTGCTAGCAGGGGGAGAAAGTGAGAGTGAGGCGGGGAGAGGGCGCAGCGGGGGCAGCGGTTAGCCTGGCCCCCTCCACGGGGTTCCGGCGCTACGGCGAGCGGCTGACATCGCAACACAAAAGGAGCCAATAAACTACGGAGCCCGAGCGGCGGCACGGCGGTCATCGAGCGTCCGGCGGCGCGGTAAAACGGCAGGAAACCGAGCGGAGCGACGCGGCGACGCCGAGCAAGCGGCTGATAACGGCCGGACGTTACCTGCGGGTGGTCCGCTTCATGGCCGGCTGGCTGTCCACCTTGGTTCGGCTCCGCTGCCCGTCACTCGTAGCTCACTCCGCCGGACCCGCCACGTCCACCTCGGCAGAACACCCGCCGCCTCGCCTCCTCTCCTCCCCTCTATCACTGACTAATTCCGCTCCCTCCCTCCTTCTTACCTTCCTTTCCTCCCTCCTTCCTCTCTCGCTTCTCCCCCCCCTTTCCTTCCTTCCCTCCCTCCCTTCTCGCTCGTGCACATACCCGTTCAGTCGGGTATGTAGGTAACTATGACAACGGTAGTAGGTGGGTACAGCTCTCGGTGTGTGCGCGCGCGGGGCGGGTATGCGCTCGCTACATTGTTGCAACACAGACACCGTCGTCCCCTCGCGCTCCCTTTGATCTCGGCTTGTTTCCATCCGCACGCGCCGGTGTGTTAATATGAATCAATAGGGAACAGCACGCGCCCGCAGAGCCGGGTCAAGGCAGTCAAGTGCAGGCGAGTGACGTCAGCACGTGTCCATGGGGTCGGCGTCTTTTTTTTTTTATTAAGGCGGGTATCAGCTGCTAAAACTGGGGTCAGCTAGCTGAACAAAAGCAGGTGGGCGTCTTTGAAAATATCTTTCAAATAAAATACTTTTTTCCTGCAAAAAATATCAAAAATAAGAGCACGCCATCTGTCCTGCTACCAGTTCAGAATTTTACAGAAACAAGTTCAAGGTGTATGAAACAGCTGTCATTCGCATAGTTGCCAGTTGGTGTATGTAAAACTTGAAATTTATTCAAAGCCTTTTGAAATCAGATGACTGTTTCTGATACACCTTGTATTAATGCAGAATTCTTTTTTTTTTTCATTGTTAATGTTGATCACAGTCACACAGATTGGCTGTCCTTATATGGTCATCTTAAGAGACCCTACCCACCTGCTGTTTAAACCTGCCAATCAGGTGAATACTGGCTGAGGAAGGGGGTGGCAAGGTGTTTGTTTCAGGGCAAAGTGAAAGTGAGTGTGGTTTGATTCCACAGACCCAAATCCCCTTCAGGGGTCACTTTAAATCAAACAGGTGGACCTACCACCTGTTGGGGGGCGATTGTGGCTCAAGAGTTGGGAGTTCGCCTTGTAATCGGAAGGTTGCCGGTTCGAGCCCCGGCTTGGACAGCCTTGGTCGTTGTGTCCTTGGGCAAGACACTTCACCCGTTGCCTACTGGTGGTGGTCAGAGGGCCCGGTGGCGCCAGTGTCCGGCAGCCTCGCCTCTGTCAGTGCGCCCCAGGGTGGCTGTGGCTACAATGTAGCTTGCCATCACCAGTGTGTGAATGTGTGTGTGAATGGGTGGATGACTGGATATGTAAAGCGCTTTGGGGTCCTTAGGGACTAGTAAAGCGCTATATAAATACAGGCCATTTACCATTTACCATTACCCACTGTGGCGCCCCCTTGTGACAAGGCGATGCAGCTTATAGAAGCTTTGTGTCAAAGTTTGGTATTTTTAGCCTTTATGAACATTTTGTATTTGAGTCTAAATTTGGAAACACTTTAACCTCATACATACGTGGACTACGAATATTTCAAGACAGCATTTGTCTCTGAGGGTTTTTATTTTATTTTATCTGTTTAAACAGCATTTTGTTTAAATGTTGAAGCAACCAGGTCAAGTTGCTGAACATTTGTGAAATAACATTAACCTCCTAGGACCTGCGTCCACATATGTGGACATATGGGGTTATTTAGACCAAAATACTCAATTTTGCTCTACAAGGGCCTGATATCCACTTACAAGGACATTATGCTGCTACTGTTCTATCAAAATTTTAAACGAATACCCTCATATGTGGCTCTTATTTTTCTTAAAAACAAAAATAAGGAAAAAAAAAATCTGGTAATTCTTTGCTTTTACATTCATCAGCCCCCAATATGCCCAAATATCAAAGAGAAATCAAAAATGCTGCCGTGGAAGAGTTCGGGTCTTAGGAGGTTAAAGAACAGTCAGCGTTCCAGCCGGTAGTTATGAACATTTATTTGTTTCCTTTGAATGTTAACACTACAAAGTACCCATTCTGCTCGACTAAAACAGGCAATACATTTTTTTTTTTTTTTTTTTTTTAAAAACAGCCACCGTAGCCTTCATCATCATCATCATCATCATGGCAGACCGTTGTAAGTTGGTGTTTAATGACATTCAGCCCATGCAGCGCTGATAAAACCAGGCACAAAGTAAACAACCAACACATCAGAGTCTGATAACTCACTCAGAACTGACACTGGTCACACAAGGTCAAAGGTCACATCAAGTCTGACCTTTAAAAAAACAAAAACAAATCCTGAAGCATTCAATCTACCATTTGGCTGATGTCCATTAAAAAAAAAAAAACAATAATAAAAAAAAAAAAAAAAACAGGGAACATTTTATAAAAAGTATTGCATCACATCCAAAAAATGAGATGAACTGTTCTTTGACATACAGCGTTCATCAAGGTTAAACAGGAAGTAGAAATCCATATTTAAAGTTTAAAACAAACCCACCCCCGAATGAAGTTCCCCCATGTCTTCACAAAGAGCCTGACTTACAGGAAAACCTCCAACTGGAAATATTAACATGAAAAAAACAAAAGAAAACAAACCCGTTCGCCCCTCATTCACACGTCTGTTCCCTGAGGAACTCCTCGCCAACTTTTAAGGATCTTTATTAGTTTTTTGCTCACACCCAAAGTTTTAACTACAAAGGACTGAAGTACGAGTACCACACAACCACTTTTCACTGCTAACAAAAAAGAAAAAAAAAAAAAAAGAGCTCTGCAATGAGATTGCACGAATGTTTCAGTACTAGAAATGATACGACGATGCGTTACAGCCACGGACCTCTTCTGGAAGAGAAATGCATCTGGTCAGCTGCAAACATAACAAATGAATAAAGACCACCAGCAGGGAAATGTTACTCATTAATTATAACTTAAGAGATCAGGGTTTCACTCAATTTTCACCATCTGGAAAGAGTTTGCATTTTGCGTTGAGATTAGATCAGATTTAATGGAGCTCCAACATGGGCCTCAAACAGCACATAAACAAATGATGACAGTATTATCACGCATTTATGTTGATATCCAGGTTTTTAAACACAAAGTGTTACGCCACTCCTCTTCAAAGTTATTTCTAATATCATGTTTGTTTCTAGGCAGATGCATTCCTCTGTGTAAACAAGGACAGGAGGAGTTGTCATTGGTTAAACAGGTCACATGATATCTCCAACGATCAGTGGTCCGACTCTTCAGGGCAGCATTAAAGTCAAACAGACGAAGCTTGCTCCTACACACTGTACATAAAAGATGGACATAAGGCTGTTCTCTAGTGTCCAGCAGGAGGCGGCTCCTCTGGTCCGAATGGGAAAATGAGCATCCTGCTCAGCTGATCTGAGCTCAGCAAACCCTGTTCTGATGTGTTTATGGTTCAGGTCTGACTGAAGAAAACAGGAAGTTTATTTTGGAGATTTTGGTCCCATCAGTCATGGAGGGACAGGAAGTAAGGAAGTCGGTGCAGAAATCCATCGTCTTGCATCACGTCTGCTTTCTGAAAGCTGAGACGGTAAAATCCGTCAGCTCAACTCTTCATAAATGCGCTGACCACTGTTTATGCACATCTTTTACATACAGTCTATTTATGGCCTGTGATGGCAGCTGTGTGACATATAGAAAAAAAGGCCTGACGTCATCATAAATCTGTGATCTCTCATTCAGGTCATCTCCTCTGGCACCTCCGCCCAGTTTTCCCAGAGTTCTGTCCCATTATGCCGAGTGAAGCTGCTTCAGGCTTCAACTCTCAGGAAGTAAAATCTGACGAATGGAGCGATCCGGCCCGACCGATGGGAAGAATACAGTCTGGACTTTAGGTTCTGGGTTCGGTTAATTCTGTCAGCACAAGCAGCCACACGAGGTTTTCAAAAGTCCAACAAGTTCTCAGTTTTTACTGAAATGTAGAAATTTGAACAAAGCAGTTTTGTAGCTTTGTTCATATATGCACAGTTTAGAGGTCCAGAACCCTAAAATCATATTAAATAAAATAATAACAGTGCAAATTTAGCGCTTCACACATCTGAAGTAAAAGGAGAGCTCTGGGCTTCTGTCAGGAAGGCCACGGAGACCCGAGGATTCACGGAGCAGCTGAAAAAAGCTTTTACGTCCTGATTTATCCGCCGCCCGGTGTTTGGCATTCCTCATCTGTCTACAGCTTTAACCACCCCTGATACATGAAAACTAAAGTAGAGACCAAAGAAACGCCGCACAGCCACGTCAGGAGTGCCAATGTTGGAGTCTGTCCACCAGAGGGCGCTCTGCCACGTTCCTATTGGCCAACACAGTTGATGGAAAGGCTGCTGCAGAGAAGGATGCTGGGATAGGGCAAACTGGTTAATCCGTCAGCTGAAGAACAGGAGAGAGCGAGGGACGGCTGCAGGAGGCGCACAAGGAGGAAGCCTTAAAGAGAGATCGGCCAAATTGAGCTTAGGATTAGGATTTTCTGAACTTTAACGGAACGTCCGATCCTTCTGCCGCCGGTGCGTAAAAACCACAAAAGCGAGCTTTTCTTTTCACCTGATTTTGTACACACGGAGCAGCCACAGTCCTGACAGAAAATTAAACTTCTGTTTGACAATAAAAAGAATTTCATTTTTACTGTGTTTACATACACGTTTAAATTCTTCACTAATGTAAACAGTTATTTACTCAACTTGATATCAAAAAACCAAAAAAACCAAACATTTTTTGTCAGATTTTGGATTCCGTATGAATCAAACCTTCAAAGAATAAAGTCCTAAAAAACAAAGAAACATCTCATGTCGAGTGGTTTTTATGTCAGACCAGGCCTGGGGAAAA
Source organism: Rhamphochromis longiceps (assembly GCF_057381845.1). Classification (NCBI taxonomy): domain Eukaryota; kingdom Metazoa; phylum Chordata; class Actinopteri; order Cichliformes; family Cichlidae; genus Rhamphochromis; species Rhamphochromis longiceps. Next base: position 37,790,707 of record NC_140560.1, on the reverse strand, counting down.
AACTAAAATCTGCTCGTTGATCAGGTGAGATTTCGCCGCTGCGCTTCAGCTGAGGTAATGAGGTCTCATGGAAACAGGAAGTCAAAGAAACGCTTGAAAAATGAGGTACGAAAACGAGACGAAGCGGTCGGTGAAGCAGAGACAGGACAGTAAAAAAAAAAAAAAAAAAAAAAAAAGTCTGATTTTCGCCTGAGGTGACCAGAGTTCTGGATCCTCCAACGGTCAGACGGCCCCGGCTCGCAGACGGTTTCATTTTGTGCATTTCTGGTCCTTGTTCAAATTGAACCACGGAGCTCTGCAGAGCTCGCCGTCGTATTGCTTCAGAGTTGAAAAAAAGGTTCACACATTTACACAGCGTGAAACAACGGATTCTGTGATTGTTCGTGCTGACGTTTCTCAGAGATAAAAACTAACTCTCAGGATGAATAACTTCCTGTCACCTGATCCTTCCTCCCTCCATCCTCTTCCTCCAGCAAAACATGAAAACGACACGCAGAATAAATTTTTAGATTTTCTTATTCAGAGTTTGACTTGGCGAACACTAAAAGACTTAAAACAGATGTTTACGTTGCATTTAACTATTTGACAGAGTGAAAAATTTGAAATTCATAATGAAAAATGTAAGAATGCAAATGTTAAAGCAAAAAAATTTAATTCAGGGGGAAAAAAATTGCCACTCAAAGTGAAACCCAATGTTATGTTTTTTGGTAGGAATGGGCTTCCGTAGAGGACACAGCAGACTTACCAAAGGTCAATTCTTAGAATCAGTTCCAGCTGATGACCTACGGAAGCCCAGTTGTGCAAGAAAAGTGAAGATTTTGCCTTTATAAAATCAAAATGTTTCACAGCCTACAAAATCCTGAATTAATGAAGAATAAGGGGGGGCGATCGTCGCTCAAGAGTTGGGAGTTCGCCTTGTAATCGGAAGGTTGCCGGTTCGAGCCCCGGCTTGGACAGTCTCGATCGTTGTGTCCTTGGGCAAGACACTTCACCCGTTGCCTACTGGTGGTGGTCAGAGGGCCCGGTGGCGCCAGTGTCCGGCAGCCTCGCCTCTGTCAGTGCGCCCCAGGGTGGCTGTGGCTACAATGTAGCTGCCATCACCAGTGTGTGAATGTGTGGATGACTGGATATGTAAAGCGCTTTGGGGTCCTTAGGGACTAGTAAAAGCGCTATATAAATACAGGCCATTTACCATAAGTCAAAGTTTCAATCTCATAATCCAGCCTTCATGATAAAAACTGACTGCAGTTCCTCTGACGCCCAGCAGAGGCAGCAGTGAGTCAGCCCCCCTAGACTCCCATGTTAAAATAAACACGTTGGTCTCTGTGGATCATTTCCTCCTTTGTAGAACCTGTACGGGGCAGAATGTTTTCACAACTCACCTGTTTAAAGGTTGCATTATTAGGGGCGTGGCCTCAGATAGGTGGTTGGTGACACAGGCGGCTGTAGCTGCTAGCTTCACCTCACCCCATAATATGACTGCTGTGAGCTCAGCTGGTTTAACCAGTCTGAGCTGTGGGTAAAATGCTAACGCTGAGGCGACTCGTAGCTTCATGGAGTTCAATTATGTCTGAACAACAAAATATGAGAAAACAAAGAAATTCTGCAAGTGTGACACATTTTGTGTTGGTGAGATGGAAGGAGGAAGGAGCTCACCGCTGAGCTTCGCATTGGAACTGAAGACCCCTCCGATGGACAGGAAGTTGTTCCTTCCCTGTGTGTTTTCGTCCTCGGAGTTGATCGAGGAACGCTGATAAAACCACAGACATGGACTCGACGATAATCCAAAGAGAAACCTAAAAAAGGGCACTTCAAAACCAAACGAGTAGAAAACGTGTGCACGCCACACAGACAAACCAGCAGGCAGCGAGCAAAGAAGCCAAAACAAGCCTACAATTTACAGGAGGAGGATGTGTGCGTGTTTTCCCTCAGTTACCCCTGACCTTTGACCTCCTCCGCCTCAAAAGTTTCTGCACTGGTTCAGATTCACGCTGTCGAGTCACCTCCAAAAAACGTTTCCAGGTTCTCAAATGTGCGAATTGGCCTCCGTATAAACCCAAAGACATGCAGACTTTACACCGATCTTCCTCCTGAATTTGAGGCTTTAATTTTGAAATTGTTCTAATAAACTTCAAATAAATGTCAGATTTTTCCTCGCTCGTCTTCCTGTCAAACTGAAATCAAACAGTTTCAGCAGTTTGTTCCAGACCAAACGTTAGTAAACGTGACAATTTTAGATTTCTTTCTGTTTTGAGCTCAAATTTCAGAAAAATTACTGAATTAAAAAAATAATCTGAAAATAATCGAAACGAACTTCAGACGCAGCCCGCGACTGTGTTCTGTTTTGTCTAAAGTTTTTCTGGTTGAGAAATAAAAAAGTTAGAGACCTGAAAACTTTCAGGAATTTTAAATATTTGAAGAAACAAACATCAAAGTTAGAAAAAAAAAAACTTTGGCAGAACGTTTTCGCTCTAACGTTTCCTGTCGCTGAGCCGGATCATTCAGAACCCGGGATCCTGCTCCGGGGGTACCAATGAGAGCAGGCCGCTCTGATTAGAGGTCAGTTTTGCAGTTACTTCCTGTGGCCTTCCAAACTGTCTGTGTAACAGAATAAAACGTCCCGCTGCTCTCGCCTGCGTACCGTCTGGTCCCAGATCAGGATTGGTCGCTGTGATGCTGAGTCCGGATGTGGCTGTGGAGACGTGTTGCCGAGGAGAACCTTTTGCCGCAGTCGGAGCAGCGGAGTGGCGAGGCAGCTCCGGCGGGCGGCGATGAAGGCGATGATGTGGCGGCGTTTCCAGCGCTGTGAGTCTGGCGGTGAGCCTTCAGGAGGGCTATCCGGCTGAACCTGCGGCCACACTCCTCGCACTCAGACCAAACCCGCCGCCGCTTCCGCTGAAAGACAGGAAGAGATGTCAGCTCGCCATCTAAACATTAAAAATCAACCTTTGTCTGCTTCCTGCCCTCTTGTGCGCTCCTCACCTTCATCCCTTTATCCTCCTCGTCGTCCTCCTCTCCCTCCTCCTCCTCCTCCTCTCTGCCAGTCTGAGCAGGCGGCTCGACGGCGTCTTGCGGCCTGATGGAGCCGTCAAACGCCAGACAGCCGAGCGTCTCCTTGGCGGTGGCTTCCTCATCGTCATCAAGCAGCTGGGAGGGGAGCGTGAGGAGGCGATGAAGCATGGAGGCTGAGGACCGTTGACCTGAAGGAGGGAGCGAGGTCAAAGGTCACGGTTTCAGATTCCTCTCAGTGTCAATAAAAACATCATCAGATATTTTTACAAACACTAAGTTTTCTGACTTTTTATTCATGAAACTAAAAATCATGCATCCTGTTTCGCCCACTTCTCCTTATCAGGGTCATGGGGGGTGGAGCCTATCACGGCTGTGACAGGGTGAGAGGCAGGGCACACCTGGACAGGTCGCACCCAAAACTAAAACGCAGCCATGCAATACTCATACATATATGTATGAAAACATATACATACTGGAAAAATACATATTAGTACATATAACTGATCATTAATGTTGCTCTTTTTATAGGATCCAGTTGTTTCCATTCACGCTGCTTTAGGAAGCGTAAACTTCACTATCACGCTCTCAGATGTTAAAATGTTACTACTGAGTATTTCCTTCTTATTTAATCACACATAAACCTGTTAATGTTACATTGTTTCCTGAAGCACTGAGGATAAACTGCAGGTGCCTCACATGTGGGGCTGAGGGGGGGTCCGGGTGGAGGTCCGGGTGGAGGTCTGACAGCGGCGGCAGCGCTTATCAGACTGCCCGCAGCTTCATCTTCATCGGGAGAAAACACCTCCATGTCCTCCAAAGGAGTCCAGCGGGGGTCCTGCTGTGGGGAGGAGGGGGAGGGCTCCAGGGTCACTGCCGGGGTGGGGGCGGGGACAATATGAGTCACACTCTCTCCTAACCCCCGCCCACTTCCTCCTCCTCCACCCCCGCCAACCTCTTTGACGTTCCAGACGTCGCTGCACCACTTCTGACCGAAGACTTTGTCCAGGATGGGAACCCAGTCCTGAGAGACAGACAGGACGGGGGGACGCTCCGGGACTGGGGGGGGTAAAGAGGGGGAGGAGGAAGGTTAGCTTCAGCTAAAATAACAGTCACTCCACACACCTGATCTGACTCACCTGTGGAAACACAAAACAGGACACCAGCCACACCCAGTCAGGCTCACTGACAGCCAATCACAACCAACCAGCCGGTCAGAGTACGACACTCAGTTCCTTCCAGCTGATCACTCACCGTGTGTCTGCGGCGTCTCTTTGGACGCAGTGACCACAGCGACCTCCTCACGGGCGTCTTCTGAGCCGCTCGGGGACACAGAGTCGTTCTCCGAGCCCCTCCTCCCCCTACCGCCGCCTTTCCCTTTGTCCCCGCCTCCTCGTTCAGCGCCCTTTCCCAGCCTCTTCTCCAGCAGCTGCTGCTCTCGCTCCATCTTGGTGATCTCCAGAAGCAGGTCGTCGAATGACGCCTCCACGATCTTCGTCAGCTCACGCACGGCGAAGTCCAGGACGTGCTCCATGACGGACTTCAGCTGGTCTGTGGAACAGAGATGGGGGCGGGGCTAATTATTGGAGAGACTGGCTGTGAAATCACAGTTCATGATGAAACAGGTTGCAGGGCCAGCTGAACAGCGCCCAGCAGGGCAGAGCTTCACACAACTAAAACAACTATTTTCTGAAACTTTGATTGATCGATTGATTGGTTGGCCGATGGTTCTGTCACAGTGACAACGACTTTCATTAAAGCTGCTAGCAGCCGAGCAGCCGTCGCGGATCAGAGGATTTTCAGCACGCTACGATTTGGGGATACTTCAGTGACACTCTGTGAAACTCAGGCTTTCACCGGGTTCACCAGCTGTCAAGCATCGTCTGACCGTCAAAGCTTTTCCCTTCAGCATCGTCATCCTTTCTATCCACACACAGCAGTTTGACCTTTGACCTGTGGGGTGTGTATGAGGACGTTAGGAAGTGAACTGATGCTTTCTGACGCCGCCATCGCTGATATCCTGAACTCTGGTGATGCATGACGGTGACCTAGTAATCTCGGCGTGGGTGGGGCTCAGCAGCGTGTTTGTGTGCTGCAGTCGACAGATGTGTGCATGCATGCGAGAGAGCGTCTTTTATCTCCTGCTCACATGTCCCTGCATGTGGACGCTGCTGCAGTGCAGTGAGAGACAGAGTGTGTGTGTGGCGTGAAGACCTCAGCACAGCGGGCGCTCATCGTGGGGTTACTCCGATTCAAATCATTTCCTGTTTTTTCCTTGAGTCTTTGTGGGAATTTCAGGATAAAGTGGAGTCCCTCACACTCCTGACGTCTTTCCCGCTCGTGTGATAAATTAAATGTTTCTCATCCTTAAACACGGCAGCTGCTGAACAGCGGGCGGACGTTTGCTCGTCAGACATTTTTCCAACCTGCTGTGCAGTGAGATCATTATGTAAACATCTGGAAAAAATCATGTTATTGAATCAAAGTGCTCACAGTTTAAAACCTGCAAAGACGGCATGAGCAGAGCTCAGAGCTCTTTGGGTCTGTCTGAGCGAGCGTTCAGGAGGATCCTGCCGCAGGGACCTGACTGTAATGGCGAGTAAGGCGAACATACCGTGCGGGGGTGGGTTCAGTTTCTGCATCCACGAGTCCACTCGGGTCCGACTTCAGCGTCATGGTGAATCATCCACAGAGAAACACTGACCGAGGAGGATTTCAGAGCAGCGTGACAGTTACGAGTTTAACCTCAGAGTGAACCAACGCAGCTGGACTCTGTCAGAGCGCAGGGCGCCAACAGACAATGTGCCGACACATTCAGCCTGAAACGAGCACGTAGGCGTGAGACGCCAGTCTGTAATGACCTCCTTCTGACTCCAGCCGAGCCGCTTCCTGCAGGGTGATCATGACCCGACAGGACGGGCACCTGTGCGGTCATCACCTGTGTGGAAGAGTACTGAAATCGTGCCACCGGCCGAATCAGCTTCGTGCTGTGAAGTCTTTTCTTTCCACATGATTCTCCGGCAGGCTCCTCCCACCTCCACAAATGAGGAACGCCACACTTGCGGACACCTGTGGCCCGGAGCGGTCGTGCTCCGGCTGATGAATCTGACCCGACATCCATGAAACGTCACTGAGGCATCACTCAAGTCACTGCGTCAGGTTGATAGTCAGCATGTCCTCCTCCCTTTCTCCTGCAGTCTTCTGCATGCCCCCCTCCTCCTCACCAGCACAACTCCTTTCCTGCGGGAGGGCGTGGCTTGTTTTACGATCCTCGGCTGCACACCTCGCTTTTTATTTTCAGCCCTGCCACGTTCACACTCGAGTTCCTCGACTTCTCCTCGTGAAGCTGCAGCGTTATCGTCTCTGACGTGACGCTCAGACGGACGATTACACGCAAAGTCCACATTTCTCTGCAGGGTCACTGCGTCCAGCTTCACCTGTGTCACAGACACATTAGAACCAATGGAAATGCTCCCCCAGCACACGAGAGTTCTCGTCCAATCACCTGCAGGCGTCACCTTTTTTCATCGAAAAGATGACATCACACCTGCACGTGCTAACACGTAGCATCGCCTCCAAACGCCACAGCCAGCTGCTCTCAGACTGGTCGCAGTGTTTCCATGGAAACCAGTTGAATTGTCACCGAATGTCACGAAAAAACCACTAAAACACGTGGAATCGTTCACAAATCATCAAGTAACTCGTGTCCACCGAACACTGCAGGCTCCTGGATCAGGGCTCAGCAGGCGCTCAGGCGTCCCACCACACGGTGCTTTACGGTTTCTTGTTGAAGGCTGACGTCCGGGCGAGGTCACCGTAAGTCGACCTGGAAGGACGCCGAGGTGGCGTCCGACACGTCGTTTGTCGTCCACCTGAGACCGAACACTGTGTCTGACGGCGTTATTGTTTGGAAGCTGATTGTTCAGTTATGGATGACGTCATAATTACGTTGAATTTGTCAGAACTAAAGTGAAACAGTGTGGAGCACGAGGGCTGCCTCACAGCGCCTCCTGCTGGCCAGCAGGCATATTTGTTTGTTTGCTTTTGGAAAACGGGATTAATAGGAAGTGAAACGTGTGTGTGTGTGTGTGTTGTGTAACGGGTGCCTACCCACGACTCGTCCTCTCTGCTCCAGACGGCGTGTGTCGGTGGGCACGCCAGGCCCCGTGCCCTGTCCCCCGGGCTGCTGCTCGGGTTTCGCCCGCCCGCTATCAGCCCTCTCCCCGGCTTTGTTCTTACCAGCCACCGGGGAGCCTCCTCCTCCTCCGTCGTCTGAAGCGGAGGCTCGGCCCCGTTTCTCCCGCGCCTGGAGCTGGAGCCCGAGCCGGCGGTTTTCCTGCTCCTTCACGGCCGTCTCCAGCAGGAGGCCGTTCAGGCTGGAGCCCACCGTCTTGCTTATTTCCTGGACAGCGAGCTGAACGACCTGCTCGAGCACGGACTCCAGCTGGCCCTGGAAGAACGACATATACACGGCCCCGTTCATGTTTGCGCGCCCTGCGGTGAGAGGGCTCTCTCATTCTTCTGTGCCCGAGCCCCCAGCCCACCGCCTTCCCGAGTTCCCGACGGAAATCTGGGTTAAAATCGGCGGCGGGTCGCGGAGCTCCTCCAGCGGCTCTTCGGCGCTCCTGCTGCGGTTGCTGCTGCTCTGTGAGTCGCGCGTGTTCAGCCGCTCCGGAGGAGGCCGGAAAGACCCGAGTAGAGGCGCAGCAGCATTTTCCCGCCCACATGTCTTGGCCCACGCTCGCGCCCTTGCAGTCAGTCACGCCATTTTGGCTGTGAGAAAATAACATCAGTCATTCCCAAACATCAGACTGCAGCCTGCAGCTGACCCGGGACCAGTCTCAGCATCTGCTGCAGCTGCTCATAGACGTGTTCCAGCACACAAAAGCACCATTATTAATTAATGTGAATCCTAAACTCTGTGACCTTATGCATTTAGTGGAGCCGCAGCACACACTGTATATAAAAGATGGCCACAGGCTACTGTTGCCGGTGAGCTCCGTCCTTTGAAGCCTCGCCTCCGTCACCGAGCTGGATCTTGGAGCCCGAAGTGAGGGTGGAGTTATCAACTTATGCTAGCATGCTAGGTGTGCAAGCTGCTTGATCCACAGGGAGCATCACACAGACATATGCTAATTAATGCTAGCATCCCAACGTTATACAAAGGCGGATTCAGGCTTCTGTGGGGAATCTTTGCATCACTGTTGGTATTTCTGCTCATGCTTAGCATTCTGTGTTAGTGTGGTCTTCTCTCGCTGATTTAGAAGCGATATCAGATGATGGAAAATAAAATGATAGGACTTCCTCTGCTCCTGGGTCCTTGCTCTCTGGTTTCTCAGGTCAAACATATTTGTCCCTCATGGTTTTCCAGTTTGCACGTTCCCGACAGCTTCGTCAGTCTCTCTGTTCAAGTCACTTCAGGATTACTTATTAGCACCAAATCACAACAACAGTTGCCTGAAGTTGCTTTGGTATTAGTGACTCCTCACGTTGAAGCTGTAATTGTGGTTCTCTGTGCTGATTGTTATTCACAGATAAACTTAAACAGTGGGTGAAATGCTCCTTAGGAAGCGATGCTGCAGACCAACCGCAGTAGCTGCAGTCTGGGTCAACCCGATGTGTCATGAACTTTTTCTGCAGGGTGCAGATGGGCGACCTCCGTGGGGCGTTCCCGCCCGTTGCTGTTTAGCAGCTGGGATAGTGGGATAGGTCTCACCGTGTACTCATCCACAAATAATAACCATGAGGACTGAAACTGCTGAGCAGTGCTAGCTTTGAAACGCTGCCATCTCTGAGTGTTGCACACCAACAGGAATTTTCCCGCCACATGCTCAGTAATCCAGGTGAGACAGAACAGGAAGTTGCTGCTGAGCGTGTCCCTCAGTGTCAGCTGACACATTATAAACAGCACAGCTGCAGAACTGAAACCAGCAGCACTGACTAACAATGAGCCAGCAGCTCGTTTTCATGGTGTTAATGTGCAAACTGTCCCCTCACGCAGGCCACGATCCACGCTCTGTGAGACAGCACATAGCCTCACACCTGCAGTGTTACCATGGTGAAGTAGAGCACCTTTATACGACTGTTAAAGTTTATTCGTTAGACTCAAATCGACCTCTGAGAGGAAGCATCAAGACAAACACATACAGACACACACACTCTCTGATGGATGCATCGGGGAAACTCTGGGTTCTGTATCTTGCCTAAGGGTGCTTCGACATGCAGGTTGGAGGACGCAGGGAGTGAACCCCCAACCTCCTGAGCCCCACCCCAAACATCTTAAATTAGGAGTTAGTAAAATCAGAGGAGCTCGGTGCCTCTGCAGGTGTTCAGGCTGAGGTCGTGCCGGGTTCCTGCTGTGTTCAGGAGCCTGGTTTCTGTCGGTTTTCTGAGTCACATGCGTCGCAGGTTTGCATTGGAAATGAGTCAGCCTTTGTTTGTGCAGTAAAAACAAGTCTTATGTAGGCTCATGAGCTCTGTACACAGAGCTGCCCGTCCACCAGAGACACGCTCACTCCCATTGAAGAGCCATCTTTCTTTTCTGTCGACCAACGAAGCCACTTTCAAACACGTGTTTCACAGAGTTCATAAAGCTTTGACTCAGAGTCACCTGAAGCCTGATCCAAGTGTGCTGCTGAGGTATCTTTAATGTGCCGTCAGAGATGGAAGAATCTTTGTTGTGTATCGATGTGTTAGATAACCAGGACTTTGATCCGATGTCGATATCATTTTCACTGTTAAAGGCAGAAGCAGTGGATATTTGTGTGTTGGAGGGCTGGGAGGAGGTGGAGTGACTCACTTCACCGCTCACATCTTAGGCTCGGTTTGACTCAGACAGCTGACAGATTTTTACACTTAACACGGATTTGAAACAGAACAGACTCAGGATCAGATGCTTTCATGACGACCTGATGCAGATGGGTGTATTTAACTGTCATTGGCTGCTGGGAGATGTGATCTGTGTCTGCAGGTCTGGGTGAGGCCAGCTCCCACAGGCGGGCCCTGCTCTGGTGTCAGGGACCTGCAGGGATGCTGCTTTTGCGCCTTTATTTCGGGATTACGTCACTTACAACATAAGTCCCCCCCCCCCCCATTCCCTTCCCCACCTCTCTCTGATTGAGCGCATGCCGCAGAGAAGCGACACGCCCCCTAAAGTCTCGTGCGCCTCTTCTAGAGTTACTACGGCAATCACGTAAAATCGTTGCTTGAGAAGAGGGCGGGGCCTTCCCGTCGATCATCTGCGGCTTTGTTGTCGTGAGAAGCCGAGCTGCACCTGTCCCCCTCCCGCAGCTCTCCGTCCTACCGACCCGGCCTCCAGGAGCTCCAGGCCGCCGCGGGGCTCCCCTCCGCCGGCTGCAGAGGCAGGGGCGGCTCGGTTGGTGAGACGGAGAGCCGCGGGAAGTGGTTTCATCATTTCCTCCTTATTTGTGTTGTTTACCGCGTCACTTACATAAAGGAGGAAAAGGCCGCGTTAATGTCGGAGCTTCAGTTTAATCTGAGCAGGAAGAAGCACTTTCACTTCCGGCCTCAGATCCACGAAAATGCTCTTAAACACGTCGCGAGCCCCATCGTAGCAGAGCCACAGTATGGAAGCTCATTCGTGACGAGATTTTTCGAGCATAAGAAAAAGTATATTTTTTAATTAATTCTTAAGTTATTGTTAAAAAATGCTGCTTCAGTCTAACTGACGGGGAAGTCAAAATTAGTTGTTTTTTTAATTAAACTTTTAAAATTAGAATTATGGAAGAAACAAAGTGAAAGGTCAAATTTTTAAACAGTTTCTTTAAATTGTTTTTGATAATAGTTAATTCTAAATCTTAACATAAATAATAATTCAAACAACTTAATTTATGTTAAATTTGATTTGGAATACAAACATCAGCACCATAAACAGACTTTAACTTAAAACTAGCCTCACGAATTCAAAGCAGGGCTTAAAGTCAGAATTAATTAACCGAAATTCAATTTTTTTTAATTCAAAATGTTTAGAGACGTTTTTATTCCACTGATTGGGTTTTAAGTCTGAATTAACAGTTAGTCTATGAAACTATAAACATCACTTTAACACAGAAACATGGAGGTTGTTTCTGAGCTGCTGGTTTCTTCTTCACTCTGAGACCACAGAAACCTCCTCAGATCGCTGGTGGAGGATGGCGCTCACCAATAATTCATAAGTCCTTCTCAAAGCAAACCCATCTGCTGCTTTCTCCTGTGATGGGAACAAAAAATCAATTTCCTCTTTGTCAGCATAATGCCAGCTGTGACAGATGTGCTTCATCTGATACTCTTGTGTTTGTGCAGGAGGCAAGCACGCCAGCTCCGCCTGCAGACACAACAGAGGGAGAATTAACCCTCTGACCGTCAGACTTTAGCTTCATTAAAGCCACAAGCGTCAGACTTCAGGAGGCGGAGCTTCGTCAGATTTATTCCTAACAAACTGAGAATGGAAGTTAGAATTGAAGAACGCGCCCACCAACACTTCACGGTCCATGTAATCCCACTTTTTCCTGCCTTTGAGTTTAGTTACTTCCTGAAGTATCTGCAGCCTAATGAGAGTGGGTTTAATGAGGGAAGGACAGAAGGAGGAAAAGAAGGATGGAAGGAAGAAAGAGAGAAACAAGGATAAGAAAATGGAATGACGGAAATCAAGGATTAAGGGAAAGAAGTTAGAAAACAGGAAAAGAAGGAAGAATTAGGGAGGAAAGAAAGGAGTAAAAGTAGAAAGGAAGTGAGGAAAAGGGGAAGGAAAGAGACGGAACGAATGAAAGAAAGAAGAAAGAAAGTAGAAGGAAAGGACAGATGTAGGGACGGAAGGAGAGAAGAAACGTTAGCAAAGAAGAAAAAAAGGACAGAAAGCAGAATTAAAGAAGGAAGGAATCAAGAAAGGAGAAAAAGAAAGGAAGGGCAGGAAGAAGGAAGGATGGAAGGACAGATGAAAAGCATGAGAGAAAGAAGGAAGCAAAAGGACGGTAAATAGAATCATGACATAAGTAGGAAACTTTGGGACTATTGACACATTTCTTTCCCTTTTTTACTGAATAAGGAGCTTCAGTGCTTCTTTCATTACCTCCTTAGGGTAGGTAACACTGGAGCATCCTTTATGAAAAGAGAGGACATAATGACATCCCATAATTCATAGTGTAGCTGATGGTGAGCGAGGTCAGAGTGAACGAGTGGCCTTGTCTCAGAGGACTCGGTGGGACGGGGTCGGCTCGTGGAGACTCCTTCCTCCAGCTTTATCTGCCCGGCCGCGTTCACATATGAACTCTTGCCTTTAATTGTCTCCATTAGCAGCCGGAAACCCGGAGGAGCCAGGCTGTTTGGGCCTCTCTGAGACGAGCGTTCCCGGGCCGGTGTCCAAGGCACACGCAGTAAAATCCCTGTAACTACAGGAGCCGAGCGCACATAGGCCTCGTAAAATGGAGCGGGCCCCTCGCTCCACATCAGCCATGAACTCTGAGAGAAAGACGAAACTTTGACTCATGGCCGCGAGGAAGCGTGGAGAAACCAGCCGCCGGGTGACGGATGTTCAGAGACGGGAAAAAATGAAGTGCAGGAGCCAAACAAGTTTAGAGGTTAGCCTTTGTTACCATTGGCTCGGTGCTCGGCCATTTTTAATGGCTGTAACTCCGTTACTGTTTACACCAGGGAGGAAACTCAAATTGTTCCCAAAACATGAGAATTGTTTTGTAATTTTACAACCAGTCGACTGGATGATTCTGTTGAAGGGTTAAAATGATGAGGAAGAGCTGACATCTGGTCCGTCTAATTAATACTTACTTTAAATATTAAAATAAGTTACAGTGTTATGATGGTTTTAGGAGTAAAAGGAATAATAAAACCTTTTCTTCCAAGTCTATTCAAACATCTTTAAACATTTTAAAACATAAAAAACACATCTGGTTAATGAACTGTGAGGCTGTGTTTGCTCCTCTCAGACTGTCAAACAGTGCTGTAGTATAAGGAGA
>NC_140560.1:37745230-37775230 GCF_057381845.1 Rhamphochromis longiceps | reverse complement strand
TATACGATCTATTTATATATAGATCGACACAGATGTCAGAGATCAATGAAATTGCTGATTTTGTATCTGAATCGTGTTTTACGTGATGTCATATCCTGCTCTCATAGAATAAATGATTATATATGTGTGTCATCTGCACACGTAGCTGATCACACACGCAGAAACGATGGTGTGAGAAAGTCTCGATTTCCTATTTTTCGTATGTTTTTCACACTTTTATGTTTCACATCTTCAAACTCATCGTAATATTGAACAATGATAACAAAGTAAACACAAAATGCAGTTTTAAAAGACGATTTCATTCATTAAGGGAACAAACATATCAAACCTACCTGCCCTGTGTGCAAACTGCCCCCCAACCCCGATGGCTGTTCCCCCCGCGGCAGCAGCGGCTGCAGTCAGTTATTCCTTCAGTGAGTTTTTCACGTCACTGTGGGGGATTTTTAGCCCACTCTTGGAGGGTTTTCCAACACGAAGCATCTCAGTCTTCTAGGCCAAACCCTTCATGTGGGCTGGCATTCTCTTTTTTTATTGTGGAATGACGACCTCTGACCTTAAGTGTTCCGGGTTCCTGTTGACTTGGAATTATTCTGCAGCATGAATTATGATCGACCCGTCCAGCCCGGGTTGTCTTTGTCTAATGTTGAAATGTGCTTGCTGATCTGAAACATGTAAGCGATTGACTTTCTTCTTCCTCCCAGCTGCGATGCTGTCCTCCTTCCTCCTCCTCGTCTTCCTCCCTCTCTGTCTGGGGTGTCAGACCAGCTCGTTCACCGAGTGTCAGAAGGTCCCCTTCGTGCCGGGTCACAATCTGGTCGGCGAGGGTTTCGATGTGGTGAAGCTGCAGACCAGCGGGGCCCTTGTGGTCAACGTGAAGGACTACATGGTGGGGGGTGCTCAGGGGAACTGCACCGTGTGCCACAACCGCCTCCTCAACCAGGTGCCTCCCCTCCCAAAGCTCTTTCAGCAGTTTCAGTCGTGCCGCTGCTGTTTCTGCTCACTCACAGAGAAATGCTGTCCTCCTCCCACAGATCCAGAAGCTGCCCGTTTCAGTGCTCGACTGGCGCATCAAGGTCAGCACATTCACACGTTTTATTTATGCAGACAGCTTATGTGAACTATTAAAACTGACTTCTTGAAACAAAAAATAATATTCACATCTATTTGATGTCATTCTCGCACTGTCAACATGCGCTTGCATGACTGACTTCATTCTTTAAACTTTGTTTTAAATATTTCAAAATAATTCGCACAATAATTCCAACAGGGTTAAAAAAGTAATTAAAATGTACGACATGTGCTAACACAAAAATATGACACAACACAGAGTCTGATGACACTTCCTTTTTGTTGTTGTAATCTTACAGATTTCATTCTTAATTATTTTCTAAATCGATAGATGTTTAAATGAAAGCAATAAAACCAAACAAAGTTTAGGTTAATGTCTCTAAATATTCTTATTTCCTCAGCTTTCACATTTCTGCTCTTATTGCATTTGGTGTCAACTTCTGCAGAAATTCGGGTTCTTCATCTTAAGCACTGACGGCAGCAAAGGTCTTTCTGTCCAGCCAGCAGCACTCCAGAGCTCCTTACCAAAGTAATGCAATAATCGTTTGCCACATCATAACCACGTTCAGGATCCATATGCAGGAACTGCTTCTCAAAGTACAAACAGTCACCTCTGCTGGCTTTGGCCTCCATACGCAAATGCCCCAGAAGATTCTCATCAGACATCGGAACGCCGTTCAAATCGTAATGTTTTGAAAATGCCTTCAGATGCTTCCTCCTCGGCTTGTGGCTGCACTAAACGTTGTCAGGGAGCTGATGTGAAGCACATGTAAAACATCACTATTGTCTCGACTTTGGTTCAACGTCTGCTGATGTCCTTGGGATGTGCTCAGAGTAAGATCTGATTCTTCCCTGTGCCTTACCAAGTTCCTTGGAGGTGGTTCATATTCCGTGGCCACGGAGTTTCACAAAGTGCAGGTTGCTGAGTGTTTCTTTTCTTTCTCCAGCTGTTTCTGCTTTGCCTGCTGGAGTTCTTACTGGACACACAGTGCTAAAATCATCACCAGCCTCAGTTTGACCTTTACAGGTGATGACACAACTGACACCATCTTCATCGCCACCCCGTGTCATCAACCATTTCAGTACATCACTGATGAAGTCATTCTTTATAATCTTTCAACATCCTCACCATGGAGTACATGAAAGGTCCTGACCCTGTTAAGCATCCTTCCTGCCCCACTGAATCCTAAATCCATGGCCACCTTGTTCAGTTCCTTCGGCGTCTCCGTGGGAGCTAATCAACAATTGCCAACCAGCAGCTTCTGTTGCCCCGCAGACCAACACAAATCCCAATGCTAATGAGGACACGTGTACAAGCTTTCTTTTAGTTTTTACATATGAGCTCAAAGCTGAAAGCACAAAGCAAAGATGAACATCAGCCCAAAGAGACTTCAAAGAGGTTGCCATGGTGATTTTACAGTGAACACTTAAACAGGTAGAAACAGAAGCTGCAGGCTGATCATCACTGCCTTTGTTACCTGTTGACCTTCAGGCTCTGGCTGCTGTGCTCGGGTCTGCATGCATTTATTCTTATGTTCACTGTGTTTTCTTTGCTAGCTTTGTGTTAGCATGTGTCTGTACAGATGTGTTAGCAGTGTAATCCAGTTGTTTCTGTCCTGCAAGCTGTTTCCACTTTACAGTCACTTGTCTCTCTAACTTGAAGAAGTTATAACATAACAGAAGTTCTAGCCAACCCCCTTTTCTCCTCTTTGAAGAGTAAACATGGTGTTTATGTCGATGTGAACAGCATCACCCAGCGTGCTCTCTGTCCTCAGGTGCAGTGCGAGCACAGCCTCAGCAGCAAGCTCTTTGAGTCCAGCCAGTCAGTGATGAAGGAGAGGAGTTCATCGCTGGGAGTCAGCTGGAAGGTTGAAGAGTTTCTGACTTCAGCAAATAACACACACAAACTGCATATAAAAGATGGACAGAAGCCCATTAAGCTTCCATTCTATTAATGTCCAGCAGGGGGCGACCTGAGCCTGGGGGAAAACCCCCACAGGTAACAGGGTGGACAGGACATAACACTGATAACACACCTATGAATATTTACCCCACCCTAAAGTAATTTGATTTACATTAATCAGATGAAATGCTGCTTCAACTTCATGTCCCAGTCATCCTAATTCACACTGTTTAAGAAAATTATAATCCTGTAAACGTTTAAGTTTCCAAATTCAAAATAATATATAATCCCAAAACTTTTTAATAACACTCTCTCATATTTTCAGCAGTCCTTAATTATTTTTTAATTTTAAGTGTTTTATGGACACTTGTATTAACGTTTGGCATATATTTAACTTTTAAATGAAATAAAGATTATTATGATAATTACTGATTTCCTAGTTTTACATTGGTTGTATCGGTTGACAGGGAAACCATACAGTTGACTGACTGAATTAGGCGATTAATAATAATAAAGCGAGAGCTGCAACACTTTTTTTATTAGTATTATATTTTTATGTTATAATAAAACACTCGTGTCAGCATCAATCTCTTAACAAAATGCTCAGTTTAATTTTTTCAACAGCTTTCAAATTAATCACAAACTGAGCACTTTAATTTTAATCTATTCTATGGTGGGGGGGGGGGGGGGGGTAATGGTGTAAGACAAGCTTTAGGAAATAGATATTGGTCCATTTTTGAACAAAATACACTCACTTTGTCCTGGAATACAAACTCCGAGTCTACCGCTCACGTGATCTCTGAGCTCAGTAAATTCTGATGGTCTCAGTCCAGCACTGCGGTCATGGTTAACAGAAATATTGGACTATGATTTTGAAATAAAACATAGAATCAACACGTAAATCAGATCAAAGGGACCACATCAAACTCTTCGCTTTGCTCTTCCCTGGAAGTTAAACACGATCCTTGCTTATGCTAAATTCTCTTGTTGATGTTGATTGCAACACTCTCTGAGTACCATGTCTCATGTTTCTGGTATACCTCTTCTCAGGTGGGCCTCGGCATTAAGGGAATTGCTGGTGTCGCCATCGGAGGATCTCACTCCATGTCATCAACGTTTGCAGAGTCTCGCAGCCGGAGTGATAAGTTTAGCTTCACTAGCCACGAATTCAAATGCAAATACTACACGTGAGTTTGATTCTCTCGTCCTGACGTCACCTATCCAGGTGACTGCTTGTGTCGGTCCTGAAAAGGTGTCCCTCCTCTGTGCTCCTGTGTGGCTGTATTCTTGCATGCCTCAGTCAACCCTTACCTTCTTTACCGTCAGCTTCCGTCTTCACTCCCGTCCCCCACTGAGCAAAGAGTTTGAGGTCTCCCTGAAGAACCTTCCCTCCACCTATGATCACAAAAACACCTCCGCCTTCCGTCAGTTTATCTCCATCTACGGGACCCACTTTATCCGCAGAGTTCAACTCGGGGGTCGGGTTCACTCCATGACCGCAATCCGGACCTGCCAAACCTCCATGTCTGGACTGTCAATCCAGGCTGTCAGCACCTGTCTGTCTGCCGAAGCCAGCGCAACCATTAAGGGCATCCCTGTTCACGCCTCCAGTGAGTTCTGCCGCCAGAAGAGCAAGAGCCTTAAAACCGCTTCAACCTTCAGTACGGCCTTCTCCGACAGGAAGACCCAGGTGCTGGGCGGAGATAGGGGTATAACGGACATCCTGTTCAATCCCAGAGGGTCTGAGGGGTATAAGAAATGGCTTGCGTCTCTGAAGAGTGTCCCAGGAGTGGTTTCCTACCAGATCAGCCCTCTGCACTTATTGGTGAGGAACAAATGAAGGGTAAACTGAGCTGATAAAGTTATTATTTCCCTTTAAATGTCTTCAGATGGTTTTGGTTAGGGTTTGGGTAACCATGGCAGTTTGAGTCATAAAAGTCACGGTTAAAAGAAATCTGACTGCTGACTGTGAATTAAAAATGAAAGTTTGTTTGGGTGACCCATCTCTCCACCCTAACCTCCTCCTTATGCCATGTTCACAACTACTTCAGCAACTGGAGGGTGCTGCTGCTCTAAAATATATCTATGCATCATGTGAAGAAAAGCCCAACCAACTCTTGAGTTTTTCTTATTAAAGTGGCGTTTTTTTAATGCTTACGTTTTTCATGTGCGATTTATACAAATATGGTTATAGTTTTAATAACAGATTTTAATAGCTAGTTAAATCCCCAAGCATTATATTCTGCTCACATTTTAAAGGCCAAAGCAATGTTTACACAAACTGTCACAATATTCAGGTCACATTTGTTCTGTCTGCATACAGACACGTGTACAGTTTAAAGATATCAAGTAGAAACTTAAGAGCATCGTTGTTTTTTTTAACCAAATATAACTTGCATCAGTTTAGCTGCCTTTTAGCATCAGTCTGAGCCTCATTCAGTCTTTTGGTTTTACTCTTAATCTGTTACTTTCAGCCTCAACCAGATTATTTAAAAGCTCTATTCTCTTTGTTAGATAAGAGACAATCCCATCCTAAAGGCCAGCCTGCGAGACGCCATCAGTGACTACATTCTCACAAGCACCAAGCCGCTCCACTGCCCCGTCAACTGTAAGATTGGCCACCGGAAGCAGAACTGCGCGTGCCAGTGTCAAGGTCATCGAATGGTTGACTCCCATTGCTGTCCTGCCGCGGCAGGTGTAGCTCAGATGAACGTGACGGTGGTCCGAGCTGAGGCACTGTGGGGCGACTATTTCAGCAAGACAGACGGATATGTTAAAGTTTTCTACAACAACCAAGGAGGCACGACGCCAGTGATCTGGAACAACAACTTCCCCCAGTGGAACTACCTCTTTACTTTTGGAAGCATCAACCTCAAAGAACGAAAGTGAGCAACACTAATTATTACTAATCAATTTCAGTTTCTGCAAGATCTGAGACTTACAGCCACTCTTTGGGCTGTAAACCAAAACCTGCAGTTTCTCTAACATTCACTTGAGGTTCCAGCAGTGAGTCAGTCCTCATAGATGTGCATGTTAAAATGTCCAAATCAAAAAGAGCGTGAGGTATTCAAGAACCAAAATAAAAGATTTCCTAAACAGTAGCTTAGAGAAGCACAAGTAGAATCAGGTGATCTCTGATGTAGTGCTTCTGTGTTTCCTCCACAGACCCGTTGTTTTCGAGGTTTGGGATCGGGACAGCATCTGGGACGATGACCTGCTGGGGAAAGTGTCTGTCATCCCCACGATGGGTCGAAACATCAACAAGAAGTTCAAGCTGAAGCACGGCTCAGTGCTGGTCCGCCTGTCTGTCGTGTGCGGTCCCAGCCTGGAGGGGTCGCTGTGCGAGCGCTACATCCCCTCACCTACCTACCAGGACGTGATGGGATATGCAAAGAACCACCAGGGTTACTGAAACTGGAGGAAAAAGCAGTGCATGGATTACAAAATAATTTAAGAAAATCCAAGCAAGCATGAAATGTTGATGTTATCTCAATACCGGTCGCCAACACCAACCCACAGATGGGACAAAACCTTTGATTTGTTCATTGTAATGTAGAAATAAAATGCATGTTTCTGTCTCTTTAAACCCAATCCAATTTGATTGATGAGTAATTTGGCCACAAAAAGCCATCTCAGGCAGACCAGTATCACCAGAGGAAAAGACTGAAACCAGTTATGGTGATGTATGAGTAAAATGTCTCATTTGTATGGTGAATTTAACATATCTGGACTGTCACAGGAATCATCCTCTGTCCCCGATATCATTGATATGAAACCTGTTATATGACCTAAGCAGTGTGTAGTCTGTCAGATCAGTGGGGGGACAAACATCCCCAAAGGTTGGAATTTTGCTCAATTCTCTCAATCAAGAAGGTTTAAATTAAAAAACAACAACTTAACACAGATTTCCTGTTGTTAGAAAGTCCAAGAAGGACATTCAGCAGACATTAAATAAAGATATCAGATCAGAATCCGAAGGCAGAGAAGGATGTCCAGAAGGCACTCGAGAAAAACCTATAGCAACATTCCTGAAGGACATCAAGCTATGTTCAAGGTGGACATTCAACTAAGATGTCCAGGACGTAACATCTTCAACATCTGCCCAGTTTTCCTTTTGGAACCAACATCAGACACAGAGAAAAGATCAGCTGATGGTTACTGAACTTCAAAACGTTTGCTGTTTGGGAATCTTCAGCTATTCCTCTGCGTAGCATCCAGATGTTAAACTTCTCAAAAGTCTCCAAAGCAGAATGAGCTCACATCATGGAAACTCACCAGCAGGTTGTTGTAAAATGACCCGAACACCAACAAAACTTCAAATCCAAATGAGCTTCATCGATACAACCCAGCAAACACATCGATGAACAGCTGCCCAGCTTCTCTTGCTGTCCAGTCAGGGTTGAAAAAGGTTCCAAAATGAAAAATGTGCTGATGACAAAGAAGGAATTTCACCATCTGCTGGACATCAAATAACCTTTGACCTGTGACAGTCCAGACATGGTCAGTTTACCATGGCAACAAGTAGGATAGAATTTAGATGTAAGGTAAGCTTAATGGCCTCAAAGTGTGGTTCAAATATAAAAACAGGTTCTGATCACAATCATTCATCTGTGCTTCGGTTCTCGCAGTGATACAGAGACCAGTTTTTACTGGGACGATACCATCGCTGTTCCTACCATGTTTGCTGGGAAGCTTCCCACGGTTGGAGCTTCAGGCTGATATTTGGTGGATTTCCTTTGGTTGTAATTGGTTTTATGAATCAGCTGCATAAGTAAAACCTTCTAAATGTGCAGAAAGTTTTTTAGCCTCTGAATGACTGACAGAAGTACAGGATGGAGTATTTTACAGAGTGTTAACTCCACTTTAAAGCTCACAGAGCTCAAACAGTGATGACAGATGTAATGAAATGGTGAATATTTCAGCCGCTGTCAGCAGTCCTGACTGTTAAACAGTCCGAACACACACTGCTGACAGTGTGACACACAGGCTGCGGTAAACTGTCGCTTACTCACTGCTGAAGACTCCTCAGCAGAACAGGAACAAACACAAATCCAACATGTTTGCAATGACAGTGTAGTACGTCACCAATAAATGACAATAACTGATCAGCTGAAATTACACCAACCTGTCATGTTATGAATTTAGAAGTCTGTTTGTCGGTTATGCTTGAGATTAGAGACCTGCAGGAACAAAACCTATACCCACTGGCCAATCAGATGTCTGGAAAGTAGCGTCCCCCTTCCTGGAAGATCCCTCAGACTTCCCAGTGCTGACGGAAGCTTTCAGTCCGTCTTTATCTGATAAGCATCAGAACTACAGATTAGGAGAAACTTTATTTCTGCTTTTTTCTGTTGGCTGCCATTTTTAACTATTTTAGTCTTCTGTAAGTCCTGATATTTGACCTTGAGCAGGACATTAATTTGTTTTTGCTGAGCTCGTATTAAATTTCCAAGCAGATTAATCCTGTTTGAATTCTGGTTTCTGACTCATCATTTCCAGTGTTGCTGAAGGAAATTTCTGCATTTCATTGTGAAACTGTGTTACGTATTAATTTAAAACCATGTAAGGCGACTTGCTTTATGTAGTCTTAGTCAAATATCAGTGAAGGGAAGTCAGGCAGGTGAGGTGACTCTGCCAGGTGAGTCGCTTATTTACAGAGCTGAAACTCAGACCAGAGAAAACTGCAAAATGAAACAGAAACTGAGAATAACCGGCCCCACCTCTCCTGACCCGAGGGACCTGCTGACTGCCTGCGCAGTCCTGTGAAAGCGTCCATCCTTACTGCTTCCACAAGAATTAAGAGGATGAGCAGCAGCCAGGTGCTGCTAATCAATTGCATTGATTAACTGATCACCATCAGTGTGATCGTCTCTGTAAAAGCTGAAGTTTTTGGCATTTTGAAGGTCTGGAACATTCAGGTGTGTAAACACAATTCCACAATCTTCCTAAGTGTGCAGAAAACCCCAAAACCAGACTCTACAGTTAGCAGGTTAAAGTTCATGACAGCACAATTAGACTAAGGCTGAACGAGGATGGACTGTTTGGGTTGCAGGAGAAAGCAAAACAAAAAAAATTACGGCTTCACTTTGCAGAGCTGCACCTAAAGGAAGAAGAAATGAGACCAAAGTGGAGCTGTTTGTTTATAATGCACAGCACCACGTTTGGAGGAAACCAAACACCTCACAATAGCTGTCAGCACGGCGGTGGAGGGATCAGGGTTTGGGCGTCTTGCAGTCACTGAGAGAACTTGGAGAAAACTGGGTCATCAGCAAGACAGAGGTCCATGAACTGCATGCAACCTGGCGAGAGGCTGTGCGTACACGAATGCTGCAAAGCTGAATAAGCTGAAGCAACGCAGCATGGACGAGTGGACCAAAACCCCTCCACAGTGATGACAGAGACAAACCTCCGTCATAAACACCAGACCTGCATGGAGGCCTGCATATACAGTTGACCTGCACGGTCAAATGTATATTATTGTCTTTTCAGCCTCATTGCCATCACTGGTTCAACAGTTAATAGATGATCAATCAATTATGATCAAAACAGGTATGAATCAGTGTGACTCCAGTGTCAGTGTTTCATCAGCAAAGATGATCTAAGATTTATTAAGTGCTCAGATTTTAATCTCGATTATAAAGACAAAGTAAACTTTCAGAGTCGTTTTCCTTTCTGGGGAAGCAACGTTGCCCGAGCGATGGAAAACCACGGCAACTGAACATGTTTACTGTGGTATTAAATTTGTTTTTGTGCCCTGAAAATCTTTGGTCCTTTCATGACAAAATACAGTTTACTAATCACAAATTGACAACATAAACATAAACTGTGCTTGTGGTGCTGACCCAAAAGCAGGAAAACACGACGGGCAGAACTACGGCTGATAGAGGAACGTAGAAACAAAAGGCAACGTCCAAACTACATTATAACCTAAACTGAGGAAGCCAGGATTAACCATGAAAACTGTGAACCTGAACCCAAGCTCGACAATAATCCTGTGACTCGAAGTACACGAGGCTAGAAAAACAAACGACCCGACGCCGAACAGAGGGAGACAGCGGACTTAAATACACAGAAGGGTGATGAGGGAAACACCTGGGAAACACAGCTGGCACAAATGAACCTGATGCCACAAGGGAAGTAAAACTAAACATGCTGAACATGGAAACACAGGACTTTCAAAATAAAACAGGAAACATTATGAAACGTAGACATGACAACACAAGCTTGACAGTAGAACATGGAAACACGCAGACATGACAGACTGGGGAGAAACACAAGGAGAGACATGGGGACAGATAAGGGAGACGACAGCATAATTAAACATTAAACACAGAGGACACGAGAGACTTACACAGAAGACAGGAAAAGACTCATAAACATGAGACATGGAAGAAACACAAACTAGAATAAATCGCTTGAATAAACCCTAACTAAATAACACAAAAACTTAACATTAAAGCAATCTAACATAAGAAAAACAAAAATACAAAATAAACTCAAAACACCAGGTTATAGACCCAACCCCTGAAAAATGAAGACAAACGCTAACACTGATGTAGCTTCACACAGAGACAGTATTAGCCAGCTAGCTGCTATCTTGGGTATTAAGTACTCTGTTAGCCAACATTAGCCAGAACAAAGACAGTTTTCTCAAACAAAGACCATCAGATTTGATTTTTGTGAACATTTGATTCGTGAAGGAGTTCTTTGATTTGGAGGTTCAAATCCAACCCTCAGCTAATGTTAGCTAGCAGTTGCATGCATGCTAACATGGACAGATTGCGTATCATGCGTCTGAGAAGCTCGATTCATTTTAAAAGACTTTAAACTGGCAGACCTCCAAATGTTCGGTTATCTTTTAGAAGACCCCAGCTGGTTTTTACCATCAGCTCTGTAAGGCCCTCCAGCTCCGTCTCTCTGTGCTCTGATTGGTCAGAGCGGCATGGACTCGTGACTCAGCTCTGACTCACAGCGTTGACCTCTGGCCGACTGAGTCAGGAGGTTCAGAGACCCTCGTTTACATTTAACGGTGGTGCGAGTGAACGTACGTCAGACGTCTGAGATCTTCGTCGTTAGAACACGTCTGCATGCCCTCTCCTGCCTCACAGCAATGACCCTGTTTCAGATGTTTACAGTTACAGGGCATTATTAAAACTGTAGATATCTGAAGGCTCAAGAGGCAGCTGGGAGGATGAGGAAGGCCTGCTTCAGAGGTAGAGAAGGACATCCTCAGGTTAGAAGTTGTCGTAGTCTTGATTTAATACATTCTGAATGGGCTGCAGGGTTCGCATCACTGCTTTTCTACTATTGTTTCACAGATTTACCTGAAAACCACATTTAATGCAGCTCCTCCCTGACTTTTTATATTTTTCATCCTTTTTCTTTTGTTCATGCTTTTAAAATATACAAACTCCACTTTGGACAGTGGTTACTGAAAAAGTTCAGAAGTAGATTTGTGAAGTAGTCAGACTCGAACGTCAAGGAAGGTGGTAGGAAAGCAGACTAGCAGACATTTCAGGTTTCCAGAGGTGAGCAATTTATTTACAGTGAACTCAATTTAATGTGCAACTTAACAAAACTTCCCCCCAAAGTAACTTAATTAACAAAACTCAACAGACCATGGCTCTGTTAACACAGCTCACCTCTCCTCTCTCATCTGAGTCTGGTAGAGACTGGCTTTAAATAGGGCCATCAATTTCCAGCCAGTACCCCTCACTCACACTGAGGGATCTAAAACTCTACACAGATGATTAAAAAAGACACAAAACCTCACACTTCTAATATTCACGTTTACACAACTAAATGGCAGTATTAATGAAAAGAAAAAGATTCAACAAATCCCTTCAGACCTGGACACAAACAAAAGGAAGCATCTCCACTTGGTTTGACCTGCTGATGTCATGTGTGACATCATCAGGACTTTAAAATGAGGAAATGCTAAGCAGGCGTTTCCCCACACCTGACCCACGTGAAGACTGAGAAGACAGAACAAAGTATGAACAAATGACTTAATCTGTAACACAATAAAATATAAAGAAGCGTGTAACTGAGTATTTACCTTAATTTGCCGAATGTTTAATTTGCCGGCAACAGAACGCTTCCGCAAACAAACCCGGGATAGTGAGTGCAGCAATGTTACATGACAAACAGCAAATCATAGCAAATACATAGAAACAGAATAATGTGTATAATGTGCAAATAAAAGGTAAACACATATGGGACAAATGGAGAGCATTGCAGCTGCTCATCCACTTTGTCACAAGATTAAAATATCAAAAGATGTAAAATTTTAAGAGAAGCAACAAAACAGCTTTAAATCCAAATGAAAGCTGGACGACCAGCAAAGTTCATGAAGGAGTCGGTGAGCTCAGATCATTTCTGTAGCACATTTAAACACAGCTGACGTAAAAGCAATCTAACAATTAAATATATGGTTAGTATAAAAGAAGTAACAATGATAAAGAATAAAAATAATAATAAAAGACACAGTGAGAAGGAAAAGCTACTGAGGGGAAGAAGAACCTTTAAAAGCATTCAAACATTCTGATCAGCTTTTATTTTGAAATTATTTTCCAACAAAGGCTCAAGGTAGAGGAAGCAAACCGCAAACTGTCTGCTTCAGAAATCTGGAGACATCAGCAGCCACAGCGAGGGATTTGGCGATGGCCGAGCCACACCAGTGTCCCGCTGGCCGCTGTGCAGGGCTGGACTGGGACAGAAAATCGGCCCAGGCATTTTGACTAGAGACCGGCCCCCCAGGTATTACAGGAAAAGCCTTTGAATGAAAACAAACGCTGTTGTGACAGTGATGTACTGTCTTGTTGGTATATGTATGATTTCTATACGTTGTACATCAGATAAAAGATTCAGATAATTATTTATTAAAAGCAGTTTAAATGAGAATAAGAAAGAAAAGTATGTCTTTGTGCCCCCCTCTCCCTGTTAATGTCCTACCTGCCCCCCTGGCAGCACTTTGCTAGACCCGCCCCTGCACAGTTACCAGCTGTCAGCTACCTAAAAAAGGATGCTGGTGTTATTTGTCTCTCAGAAACAGTTCATAACTTCAACTCATCCATGTCACCTAAAAGGTAAACCTGTTTCTCCATCACAGCTCTGATGATCCAGTAAGGACATCTCCTGGTTTCATCTTCATGTTTCCCTCTCACCACATATCCAAACCGACATCATGACCAGCAGCTTTACAGCTGTGGCTCCAGCAAACATCAGCTGATACTAGAAATTAATATTAAATCAATTCTAACAACAGCTGATCAAGCTTAAACCTGCTGCTGTTGTTTAGCGAGACATCCGCTGGTTTCCTCTTTCTGGCACAAAGTGGGCGATAAACAAACAAGAGAGCCGATCAGCTGATCACTGATCAGTTTCATGATTGAAGTAGAAACAGGAGAGGGAGGGGAGAATGAGAGAAGAAGAGGCAGCTGTGCAGCGAAGACAGAATAACTCCAGCTTTGTGTCTTTTTCCATTGTAGCTGAAGTCTGGGACAAACTGTTCCTTTTCACCTCAATACGAAACGCGTAATATTTTCTCTGAATGAAATACGAGACAATTCCGTTTTTTAGGGGACGGTTGGCAACTCTACTAACTAACCTTATGAGTAAAATAAAGTTCACTATCATAGCATTTGCCCAGTATGCCCGATGGCCAGTCCAGCTATGCCGCTGTGATGTCACCTCACTTCAAGTCAAATTTTGAAGCATGGATGTGAATATTCTGGCCGATGCCGCCTCGGTGCTTTGAGGCTGTGGCGAGTGAGGGCTCGCTGTGGAACGACACCCTCATTGCCTGCAGTCACCCATCAGTGAGCGTATCCTGGGTAATCTTCCAATGATTTGTACAGATGACTTTTATTTTCATTCACTGTGACCCGACATGAGTGACTGAGCCCAGAAACTGATCAGCAGTGTTACTGAGGTCAGGCTGATTCAATAATGGGTCACACTGTTCACCTGCGGGGCGGGCGAGACGGCAAGGTGAATCTGTGATGACACCAGAGTCCTTTTACCATCATGTCAAACAGACCTCCCTCCTCCTCCTCTCCGATCACACAAAGAGCTCCTTTTTCCCGTCGAGCACCGAACATTTAAATAACGATTTGACAAGTGAGGATGAGGAGGGGGTGAAAGGAGTGTGGTAATGGAGGTGGGTGGGGGCTGGTGGTGCTTCTCCCGGGTGCTGAGCCAGCCCGTCGGAGATCCAGATCCATCTCCACCATTAAAACTCCATTTAGGAGACCGAGGACTCGTTTATCACGCCCCCCTGAAAGCTCACATCTCCACGCTCAGACCTCATATTGCACTGAACACACACTGGACACTTTATTAGGTACACCTTTGTCTTTCACGCATCAGATTCAACAGGCTGCTGGAAACGTTCCTCCATGTTGACATCATCATGATATCATCACATGACCGCCTCATCCATGATGGGAATCGGCTGTCCCTCCACATCCCAAAGCTGAGATCTGTGACAGTGGAGCTGTGCGCTCAGAGATGCTCTTTTGCAGACCTTCCTTGTAAAACGTACTTATTTGACTTCCTGTTTCCTTCTTATCGGATGCTCAGCGCGCGGCTTGTCTTCACCATACAAGCTTAAATGCCGCTGTTGCCACGTGATTGGCTGTTTGGGTTAATGAGCAGGTGAAAAGTTAACAAAGCGGCTGGTGAGTGTGTCTCATTTGAATTGTTAATAATGTGTGAAATCTTCACCAAAGTTTAATGAACTGTTTGCATGTGGATGTTCGTTCATGTGTTAATGAACACGTGATGATCCAACAGGAACGTTCCTGTGCTCTCTTACCCTGCTGTGATTTACATGTATGACCCCCCCTTCTTGAACCTGATTCACCTGAATTCAAGCACACCTCCTCCCTCCCCTCCTCCCTGCCTCTGCTGCGGACGGGGGAGGAGGGGGAGCAGGTAGGGAGGGCGGGGAGGGAACTGCGCCTGCGCCCAGTCTCTCCATTCCCTCCGCATCGCCCCCACCCCTCTCCTCCCTCCCTCCCTCCTCTCTCTTTTCTGCAGCATCAGTACCACCTCCCCCGTGCCTCCTCCCCCTCTCTCTCTCGCTCGGTTTTCCTGCCGGGCTGCTGCTTTGCGCGCTGCGGGGCCACACTGCGACCACACCGAGGAGGAAGAAGAGAAAGCCGCGGACCGACGGGGGGGCCAGCCGAGCCAGAGCGGCGGACATTAAAAAAAAAAACCGAATAAGAAGAAGGACGCGGGAGGAAGAAGGAGGCGCGGACAGCGAGCCCGAGGAGCAGAAGCAGAAGGCGGAGACGCGTTCCTCCCTCCATCTCTGCCTCCGTGAAGAAGAGCCGAGAGGAGCAGCAGCAGGAGGACCGCGAGGACCTCGCAGCGGAGAAAACGACGAACGACGCGGAGCCGGAAGCCTCCCCCCCTCCCCCCTGGACCAGGGACGATTCTCCGTTTGTAGCAGCGGCGCGGCGACACGATGAAGGACCGCACGGCGGAACTGCGAAGCGTAAGCTCTCCTCCTCCGTCTCCTCTTCCCTGTCGGCCTCCATCATGTTCGCACATCCTCCTCCTGCGGCCTCCGGAGGAGCGGGGGGAGGGGGAGGGGGTCTGTGGCTCTGCGGAGCTTCATGCTGTGAATACAGAGCGCGAGGACGGACCGTTACTGTCGGCTTGAGCGCGTGCTCCGTGCGCGTGCGTGAGTGGAGGTCACGGCTGCGGCCGGACACTTTCCCGCTTTTTTTATTTCTGCTGTTTTTTGGGGTTTTGTGGCGCTAACATCAAAGGCCGCCGCAGAGCCCCCCCGTGCATGATGGGAAAACGGCTTCAACACGCGCCCATCCGCGCGCATTCAGGCCGCGCGTGCCTGTGTGACCTGATGGGGGGAAGGGGGGGGTCCAAAATGCAGAGATTTTTTTTTTCCAGGCCGCATCCAGGAGCTGCGCGCGCCTCCTCCCCGACGGAGCCGCGTGAGTGTGGGGCCACCGTCAGAAGGGAGGGATCGGGGGGGGGGGGGGTCACGGTCCTGTGCGGCTTTGACGCGGGTGCGGAATGCGGAGAGATGCGGCGTTTATGCGGCCGCCGCGAGCGAACAGCTGATGCTGGGTGGTGGTGGGAGGGAGGGGAGGGGGGGATGTCACATCAGCGAGTCAAACTCTGCAGCACCTCCACGCGCCTCCCGCCGCCTTGGGTTCAGCCGGGTTCGCGTGAGGCGGAGCACAGCTGCACGCGCACATTCGTACACGCATCGATCCGCCATCAGCGCGTGTCACCGATTATTGATCGACCCTGGGATGTTTTTATGAATGAATCCTCATTTGTTGCGGTTTCTTCACCTCCATCTTTCTCCTCCACCTCCCTGTGTTTCTGGGAGGAGCCTGATCAATAATACGTGATCAATAAATCAGCAGCTGAATGCTGTATGTGTGTTGAGGTGATTTGCATTGAAAAAGTGAGGGGCTCAGCAGCGCCTGAGTTTACCGCACTGCTGTCCGTCCACCCCCCTGCCTCCTCTCTGCCTCCTTTTCCTCCTCTCTGCCTCCTTTTCCTCCTCTTTTCCTCCTCTCAACCTCCTCTCTGCCTCCTTTTCCTCCTCGCTGCCTCCTCTCTGCCTCCGTTTCCTCCTCTCTTCCTCCTCTTTTCCTCCTCTCTTCCTCCTCTCTGCCTCCTTTTCCTCCTCGCTGCCTCCTCTCTGCCTCCGTTTCCTCCTCTCTTCCTCCTCTTTTCCTCCTCTCTTCCTCCTCTCTGCCTCCTTTTCGTCCTCGCTGCCTCCTGTGAGGCTGTACCTGACTGGTGTGGCTGTTTACACCTGAGTGTGGGTCAGCTGCTGGTGGGCTGTGCTAATGTTAGCTTGTGTTGCTGCTCTTATTGTTGCTCTGTAGGTGAGACACACTCGCCTGTTTATTTCTGTGAATAACTCACCGAATGACAAAAAAACTTCCTGAATCTTGAATCAGTCATCCGCCCTTCTCTCATTCTCTCCTCATCCCTCCATCTTCACCTCTTTTCCTCCACCGATCCTTCCTTTAACGTGTATTACCTCGATCACTTCTTCTCTGGCCCTTTTGCTTCTTATTTCCTTATCTCCTCCCTTCCTACACCTTCCTAGCTTCCTCTCTTCTCTCTTTTATTGTCCTTTCTCCCTCTGTCAGTCTGCCTCCTGCTTCCTGATCAAAAAGAAAATCAGTGATTGGAACTTGAGAGCAGCTGAACAGACACAGATTTGACTCTTTCCTCAGACAGAAAGACTAAAATCAGCTAAATTTCACTGAATTATCAGAAAATCGTTGAACTGTTTCCTGCTGTGTGAACAAAGAGACTCACCTGATGTAAAGAGGACGATTCTGCCTGATAGATGAGCTCAGACTTTACAATGAGCCGCTCGGTCTGCTAAAACTGGTCCCAACCCCAAGTCCTGGACTCACCAGAGCCTCTGATGTGTCACCAGAAAACGGATCTGCTGTGAAGTCGTTTCTGGAACTTTTCTTTTGGTGAAATCACTGCGAATCATTCTTGTGTCAGACTTAACTTTATAAAATGAAATGTGATGAATAAAAACTAAGAATAATAAAAGTTAGCAGGACAAAGATGAATGAGGTCGTCTACTGTGGACACCTGCCAGCTGACCAGTTGGCAGGCGGTTGCTGGTAGTTTTCAGGTGAAAGTGGTCGAAAGATGGTTGCTTTGGTTTCTAGCAGGTTTCCATGGTCGCCCATAATTTGCATGGAAGACGCCGATTTGTCTGCAAACACTCGCCAACTTCTCTTCAAGCAGAAGAGTCACAAACTGGAAATGGAGACCAGTCACCTCCAAAGTAAAAGTTGCACCTTTTTGCACTAGTTAAGCACAACTTTTACTCTGAAAGAACACAGTCTTGTGTCGCCCTCTCTCCGGTCTCACGGCTCGCTCGTTAGAAAGACGCTAACGTGGAGATGAGTTGCCTTCTTCAATGTATCTAAGTGCAACTCTGCCAACCTGCTGGTGACCAAAGCAATCACACAGAGGTTTTTGGTGCCCCCATCTTTTGCGACCAATCTCACGCAGTGACAGCCAGCACGTTTCCCTAGCAACCGATGGTTGATAGGCGGCCTGGGTGATGAGGGTCAAGCTTGTCACCTCCCTGCTCTTATGTGAACGCTTCAGTGCTTGATGTTGGTGTTCTTCATGTTTGTGGGCGTATCTCTGCTACCTTCATGGTCACGGTGTTGGTAACTAACCACCACGAGGCAAGCTAGTCGTGCTTCAATTAGCAGTTAGCAAAGCTAGCTGCCTGTGAGTAACTGTGTTCTGAAACACAGTGATTGTTCCCCGCAGCGATTCCCACATTTTGAGCAGGTCACGCTGCCCGCTCGCTCTCTTGGCTTTGGTAACGTGATTTCATTGGCTGACGGCTGTATGGGAGCGTTTGACTCGATGTGACTTGGCTGATGCTTTTGCTTCAACAATTGAAATAATAATAATAATAATAATAAACTTTATTTATAAAGCACACTAAAAAACCAAGGGTATACCAAGGTGCTTGACAAAAATAAAACAGGAAAAGGGAGAAGGGAGGGAAAAGAGAAAGGACCTGGCACGTATCAATTATAAAAACCTTGACAATCATAAGATATAAAAGTAGTTCACAAGCATAACGGATAAAAATGTACCAACGCACACCCAAGTGTTAACTAGGTGGAAAGGCAAGATTATACAAATAAGTCTTCAGCCGTGATTTAAACAGTGGCATAGAGTCAGACGCCCGGATAGCGACAGGAAGGTTGTTCCATAAGACCGGGGCAGCTACAGCAAACGCGCGGTCACCGCGAGACTTCAGCCGAGAACGAGGTTGCTCCAGAAGAATTTGGGTAGCAGATCTAAGTGCTCTGACAGGAGTGTGTAACCTGAGAAGCTCATTGAGGTAGCTCGGCGCCAAGTTATTAATGGTTTTGTAGGTGAAAAGTAGTATTTTCAATTGAATGCGGTATTTAATTGGAAGCCAGTGCAAGCCAGCGAGAACAGGAGTGATGGAAGAAAACTTCCTGCTACCTGTCAAAAGGCGTGCCGCCACATTCTGGACAGTCTGCAATCTAACGAGAAGGGTGGAGGAAAGGCCAGTGTAAAGAGTTGCAGTAGTCCAACCTGGAAGTCACGAATGCGTGAATGAGTTTTTCCAGGTCAGTGTGCGGAATACAGCGCTTAGCCTTAGAAATGAGGCGCAGCTGATTAAAACTAGACCTCACAACAGCAGACACTTGCTTGTCAAATTTAAGCGAGCTATCCAGTAGTGCCCAAATTACTGGCATAATCAGAAGGAGAGCTAGCAAAAGGCATCAGAGCAGCGCACAGTTGGTCGCGGGGGATTTTACTATCAAACACCACGATCTCCGTTTTCATTTCGTTCAGGACAAGAGAATTACTCTTGAACCAACCTTTAACCTCACGCATGCATTCACGAAAATAGTGAAAAGACATAGCAAGATCGTCAGTAATCTCAAAATAAATCTGTATATCATCAGCATAGCAATGAAAGGCAATATTATACTTCTCAAAAATTGCTCCAAGAGGGAGCAGATATAGCGAAATTCTTTCAAATTTCAGTGCAAACAATTTCGAGCAAAGCGAAACACTTCTGCACGTCGCCTTGCTCAAAGCCAACGGGAACACCGAACGCCACCTTTTCTCACCGCACACGGAGCAGAGCAGGTGGAGACCGGAGGACCGAAATAACCAATTTAAAGGCAACATGCTAGCTTAATATACACAAAATAAAAGCTTCCCAACAAGGCTGTGTCCTAACAGAAAGGTTAACATGGTAGAAACACAGCGGTTAGTCTCTTGATGTGGTTGTCTTGGAGATGATCGAGGAGCCTGTCCGTGACGACTTCATTCTCAGTTCAGTCAGTAATGTAATGAACCTCCCTCAGCGTCTGAGCTGAGTCTCAACTGAAAAGTCTTTAAATCAGGATAAAAAGCAAACAGTTGAAATATGTTTCTACGTGAGGCCAGCAGACGGGGGTCCCTCGCTGTGTGGGACCATTTTTTAAAGTCGCTATTTTCTGATGAATCACTTTTATTTTCACTTTCTGTTGGGCTTAGGTTATTTGCTGCAGCATGAGAATTAAAATGAGTCCCTGTACTTTGTCTCCATCGGATATACGATTGGCTGCCTGAAGGCTCAAAGTTCACAGAGTTCACTTTAACGCAGTAATGAGGTCAGACAGTGGCGAGGCTGTGCTGAGGACGTCCTCACAGTTACCGCCCTGTGAAACACCTCTGATGCTCAGATCGTACAAAGACCGGAGACCCATCAGCAGCCCTGCTGAGCACGCAGCTCGCTTGCGTTGTGATTGATGTTCGACTGTAATAAAGACACGATTCATTCAAATAATCGACTCAGGATAGAGTTTACTCCTTCTGTCTCCACTTAGTGCTTAATAACTTCTTACAGAACCTCGTTAGAGGCGTCGCATGAATAAGACATAAACTGCATGAGCTTCATTTGGACCAAATCTGAGTCTCAAACATTTGGTCTGCTAATCAGATCTCAGGCTCATGTTTGAAGCTGGAATAAAAACCAAAGGTGGAGATGGAAGAAGCTTTTATTGGCTGCAGACAGAGCGCTCTAAACCCGATAAATCTAACGTAAAACTCACCGACACTTTTCAGGATGTCAGAGTTTCTGTCTGTGCCCGTTCTGACTTTTATTCCTGGGCTCTGTCAGAGGAGCTTAGCATGAGTCATGCTGGGCCTCAGTTCATCCTCTGTCTGAAATAAGCTGGAAGTTCTAACAGCAGATGGGCGGGGCTTCTGAGCCTGAGATGACCATATTAGGAATTCGTATCGTGGCTCATGCAGTTCCAAAAATGAGATGTGAAGATGAACCAGCTGCTGTGGCCTCACTTTATTTTTGCTCTCTGAATATTTTCTCAGATTTTCCTCCACCTTTCATTTGTGCACGTGCTCCCTGCGTCTTTCTTTTCTCCTCCACCACCTCTTCCATGATTTTTTCCTCCCTCCATTTCATCCTCTCCTCCATCTTTCCTCCCACCCCTTCCTCTTTTTGCTGCTTCTCTGCATCCCTCTCTTATTTCCACCCGTGTCCTGGCAGCTTTCCTTCTTCCCCGTGTTTCCCGTCGGTGTGAGGCACCAATCTTTTTGGTTCCTGGTGACTGAATCTCCTCGCTCCTTTTTTCTTTTCCTTTTCAATTGTTCCTGAATTCTTCCTCTCTGTCGGCCATGTTGGATGATCACCGGAGTGAAATCCAGCTCACGTAATCCTGCCGGTAACAGATGCTGCTGTATCATGCAGCAGCAGAAGCTCTGTAGTAATAATTATTTTTTTATGTAATCGTCCACATCACAGTGATGCTGCCAGCTCTCCTCCTCCTCCTCCTCCAATCTCCACAAGTCTGAACAAACGCTGCAAGTGAGGACAGTACAAACCTGCTGTGGTGCTTTCATTCCAACACACACCAGGCTAACTTCTAGTTTTCATGCTAATGCTGTGCTGATACATGACCTGCTTTCACACATGTTTGTTGTGAGTTTAACTTGCTGTTATCTTTTAAATAACCCAAACCTCCAGGAGGAGCTGTATCCTTGTGCTTGTCCCATGAATATGTGAATTTCAGCTTTAGTTTAGGAACAGAATCAGAATCAGAATACTTTATTCATCCCGAGGGAAATTAGGGGTTACAGCAGGCAGCACGCTAATGGCGCATGCGCACTCACAAAGGAACCTTCTGACCAACTTTACACAAACATCACATTGGGCAGACATGTCAGAAGGTAGGCTGATAGGAAAAAACAACGAAAATACACTACATGAGGTAAGAGGAGGAGAAAAAAAAACTCCACTCAGACTGAGCTCCTAGTGGGAGAACAGTTTGATAACAGAAAAAACACCTCAGCACAAAAAGCACATGACTATCAATACACCATAGAAACACGAGACAAGCAACAGGGGCGGGTAAAGGGTAAGAGAGAGCCGGCGTAGACAGCGCATCCGGTCCTGCAGCATCTGTGCTGGTCCAGTTGACTGCTATCTTCCCCGGTAGGGCACAAGCATCGAAGGCGTTGGAAAGGGAGGGGGATGAGTGAGTGCTTGTCAGTGTAAGTGTGTGTGTGTGTCCAGAGTTCAGCGGAGACAGTGTCCTTCGCACTATCAGGCTAAGTAAACAGTCTGCCAGCCAACCCAGGTGGCCTTCATGGGACGGGAAGAATAGTCATCACACAGTCGTTATCAGGGAGTTGTTTTGGTGGGCTCCAGCCTTGGGCCTGCAGCTGGGGCCGTGGTGTCCGAATGTTGAATATTGTTGATTTCTGAAATGAGAGAATTCACAAAGGAGCAGATTTCTAACCTGTTGGCGGTTCTTTAGTGTGCTCTGTGGTTATGGGAGCGTTGAGTCACACCTGTTCCTGGTGGGAGACGGACTCTTCCAGGAATCCTGGGGTTGAACCTGGACAGTACCTGTACGTTTTTGTTACCACGGCATGGAAAGGTTTAGGTGTGAGGATGATTCGTGGCTTCCAGCGTGCACTGGGATGGTTTGCACTGGGGTTGTTGGTTTGAAGCCAGTGAAGTGGTTGCTTTGTGTTGGGAAAGAGTGGAACCAGTTTTTCAGGTGTAATGGTGCAGCATCAGCAGTGATGAGGATGCTGCGTTGGTCTGCTGTGGTGGAGGTGATGGTGAAGCTGTTGATTGAGCCTCACCTGTGACTGTGAGCTGTGACTGAACGACTGAGGTCAGAAGCAGCAGAAAAGAGTTTCCTCAGAGCCGGAGTGAGGGTCTCCAACCATGAGGAGGCCCGGGACACGTGGGAGGAGATTATGTCTCACAGCTAGCATGGGAACATCCCTGCCACCTCCTCCAGAAGAGTTGGGGGGTCTGGGCATCACTGCCCCCGAGACCCAGATAAGTAGCAGAAAATGGATAAAATGTACGATTAGTCTCTCCTCAGCTCAGTTTTAGACGGAACATCTTCAGGAACGGAGCTGAAAAGCAACAGTCTCATACGAGCAGCTTCCTGAAAATGCTGCAAGAAAATCAGTCCAGCAAAGAAAGTGCTGCATCATTTCTCCATCTGCTAAACGCTTCGTCATGTTACGCTGCTTCACCCTGCAGCAGCAGCGCTTCCATGCTGCCGTCAGTTTTGATGATGCCGCAGGTCGTCGTTGGCTGGACGTCGGGTTTCGATGCTGCAGGAGAGAAAGATTTTAAATCAAATGAAATAATAAAATATTTCACTGATATTTCTGAGCAAACGCAGAGACAGAAGGACTGTGTGTGTTTGCATATCCTATTTCTGTTTCATTGATTGTAGCAGCTGGGGGTGGGTGGGGTTGGGGCAGGTAGGGGCTGGGGGGGGGGGTTAAGTGGCGTCACTGAGATGGAAAAACAGCCACGTGTCACTGCAGCCACACGCGGTCTCGTTTCCATCGCTGCTCCTGCAGACTCACCTTTAAAGCAGGTTTCATGATCAAATGTACTGATGGACCTCACGGGGACGTGGTGTCCACAGAGGGAGCGTCTGTGTGTCCCTTCAGTAACACAGACACACTCGGGTTCTCTCATTTTTGATTTAAATTGTTGTCCTTGAACGTGACGTTACCTTCTCACCCAGGTGTGCAGCTGCTGGTCAGTCACGTGGTTCACTCTGTAGCTGGTGTTGCTAACCTCAGGTGTGTGCGTGCTCAGTCAGAGACACTCGTTGTGGTTTGTTTTGTCCTCCTGGCAGCACCAGGTGGGTGGTCTGTGTTTGTTTGACTTTATTTACCCAGCAAACACACACACACACACACACACCTGCAGCAGGGACTTGCTCAAGGGCACCTTGATGGCAGATGTCTGGCACTTTCAAAATAAAGTTCAACAGAACTTCTTTTAAAGCAAATGATTGATAAAGAAAGAGCTGCTGTTTAAATGTGTGTGAGCCTTTTAAACAGGATGTCCTGATCATTAGATCATTTTTCCTAAC
Source organism: Rhamphochromis longiceps (assembly GCF_057381845.1). NCBI lineage: Eukaryota > Metazoa > Chordata > Actinopteri > Cichliformes > Cichlidae > Rhamphochromis > Rhamphochromis longiceps. Next base: position 37,751,308 of record NC_140560.1, on the reverse strand, counting down.
GACAGCATCACGGCCTTTTGATTTTTAAATAAATCACATTTACAACACAAGTGGCTCCAAAGATGCACGTGCATTGGTTTCTATCTAATTGAATAATTATTTTAAAAGCTTTAAATTAAAGTAATAAAACAAGGCCTCGCAGACAGCCACGCCCCTAATTGTGCAAACTCTAAGCCTTAATGTGCAGGTGTCATCTATAGAGCAGGTTTTGTGTCGGGCTGTAAACACGACCGGCGCCTCTGCTGGACGATGAAGGAACTGCAGACTTGTCTTCCTTTTCCTGCTCCATGTTTCAGCCTCACAGTACACACATGTCTGAATAGCAGCTCTCTCTTTAACACTTTCTTGTTGTGTCTGGTGCTCTGTGGACTCACGGTCTCACTGTGGATCTGTTGTAGCACGAAGGTTAGCAACAGGAGCCAGAGGCTAAATGCACCAACAAAGACTGGGTCGTCCTCCAGTGTGGGAGGGTCCGGCCCTGCTTTGTGTCTCCTGCTAATCTGCAGGTAGTGACAAGTTGGGTGGAGCTGCAGCGCTGCACGGGGGCTGCTGCTACCAACAGTCTGCAGGTTGTTAACCCAGCCGCGCAGGTTAACGAAGCCTCGGAGAGTTTAACTTTACCGAATAAACTGCAGCTGTAGCTCGGAAGATACTGTCCTGGCTGAAGGCTTGATACTAATGATAGCTAGCTCATCAGTCTGAAAGCCTGTGTGTGTGTGTCAGTGGCCATCGTTCAGCCAAGTCAAGGGCAAACCCTCATCACTGCTGGCACGCTGGAGGTCACTTTTCCTGCTCGCACTGTCTCTGCTGCTCTTTTTGCTGTTGATGTGGGTTTTCTTCTTCTTCTTCTTTTAAATTGACGTTTTTTCTCGTTTAATTAGCGCGGTGCGTTTCGGAGGCAGCCATCGTTTAACCCCGACTCGTTTTCTCGCTTGAGCGCTCACAGAGGTGAGATACAGTAGATTTCAATTGGATTGCGGTCTGATTAGATTAGCAATTTCCTCCTATTAGTCCACACACAAACACACATTTGTACATCTGCACTTGTGAAGACGCTCATCTTCATAAGCTTAAACTAATTGTGGCTTCATTACAGAGCTCGCCTGTGAGGAAGGACGGCTGCACGTAGAGTTTTAAAGCAGATTTCAACAACTTCTTTATTCATGGATTAAAAAGGCATCGTTGAATCTAATTTACAAATACGTGATCTTCTTCGTCTGGTTTTTCCTCTTCTGATGAGCTCAAATTGAATAAAGCAGATAAAACAGGAAGCTAAACTTACCGTGCAGCTGCTCTGTGAATAGTAAGACTGAAGAATAGCTCCAAAAATGAAACACAACAAAATGCCTTCACTTCAGAAATAACCAGTAAGTCCCAAACATTGGTCCACATTTTAACATAAGAGCGCCACTTTCAAAATAAAATGTAAGCAGGTTTTCTTAAACATTTGCCAGATGTCCCCCACAGCCCACATGTCCTCTGTACGTCCTGCACGTTGAATTGAGGTCTTTGGTTTTTGGAAATGGCTCATTGTTCGTTAGTTATTCTAATTTCAAGAACATTTCTAAACATTGCTTCTCACATGTTCATTTTCTTACATCATATTCAAACACTTCTCTTAATGCTGTCCCATTACACGATGTTCCTGAATAACGCCTCACATTCCAAATATCTTTGTTTTTCCTCTGATGTTTGTGCTGCTCCCAGATGTTCATAAATGTTATAACTCAGTTTTCCCTTAAAATGTCCCCAGTTCCTAAGATGTCCTCACTTACAGGCCTTAATAGCTGATCCCCACAATGGCAGCAATACGAGCGCACACACACACCGCTCCCACGTACTATCGACCGCGCGGTATCTGCTGACTGAATCCTGTGTGGGGGCTGATTGGTCAGTGGGAGGCTGGTCACGTGATTTATGGCTGCGTCTCCATTTAATGGCCCCGCAGTCCTCCCTGGCCTCCTTTGTGTGTGCGTTCTTGTGTGTTTGCTTATGTGCGTCTGTGCATGTGAGTCCTCATGCATTATAGATGTACCCCTCCCCCCACCGCAGCTCGGAGAGCAGCCTCCTGACAAACGTCCTCCTCTTCATCAGCTCCTCGTCTGAACTTCGTTCCTTTTATTTCGCTCAGCATCTCATTTTTAATCCGCTCAGCCAATCAGATCGCGGCTCAGTTTAGTTAATCAGCCGTGAGACACATGGACGCAAACCTGCTCTGTGATGGGAGACGTGGCGAGGCAGTGACGTCGTGCTGATGTCACAGCCTGCTCTCAGCATTAACCAATCAGTCGTTTTCTTCCTGACCGTAAACGACGGACTTTGGCCGAACTTCAGCTCTTTGCTCAGAAACGTTCGTGTTGACTGTTTGTGGAGGAAGGACTGAGAAGACCTGGGTGGAGGGGTTTACTCTGTGTTAATAACGTCTAAGACATTTCATTAAAACAACATTTATGTCTGCATAATATTTTATTTGTTAGTAAGACTGGTGGATTTGGGTTAATGGTGGCAGCAGTCCTGCAGTAAACTGGCTGAGAGCAGGTTTGGTGCTGAAAGCTTAAATAAGTGCTACATCTGTCTTTATTGATTGTTCGGTGACAGCCGCCCGGGCTGATACGATCAAACGTCCTGATTTAAACGTTTGGGATTTGGTTGATGAATCGAATGATTGCGACTCAGTCATTTTGAACTTGTGTTAATATTAAGTTCATCCTCAGAACGTCCGGCGAGTATTTCGTTCAATAATCAGTTAGATTCATGAATATGTTTGAAAATCGAACATAGTTTTGAAAAGGTAAAACAGACCGATGGCGCTGTGGTTTGGCTCCACCTACTCATGTGTAAATCAGCCTGTAAGATTCCTTCTACGCGTCTCAGGAACGTTTAAAACCTGCTCCCAGTTTCACCTGCTGACTCATCGCTTCAGCTTTTGTCCTACTTTTAATCGTTTTCATGGCTCCCATCCAGAGATGCAGATGGAGTATACAGGGGACTGTCTGGTGTTTTGCTCGTGGGCACTTTGGCAGGAGAGACTGCTGCTACTGTACCGTCTGTAGTGCAGGAAAACGCAGTATAAATAGTCCCGAGCCAAAGTGATTACAGGCAGTTATTGAATTGAATTAGAGCATTAAAAGGTCGGCGGATGGCTGAACTCGCCTCCCTCAGCCGGAGCGCGCCTTTCCTTTAAATAGATTCCTGCAGCTAATGCCTGACAGGAAGTCGAGCTGTGAGCAACCATTACCTCATCCTCAAAGTTCAGAGAGAAGAAGAAACGGCAGCTCGAGGCCGTTTACTGGTCGTGTTTGCTTACTGGGAGTATTCAGATGAGCCCAGCACACCTCACAGGTCCTGAACGCGACTTAAAGACGTCCGTACGAAGGAATGCCCCTACGCTTTAGTGCTCGAGCCTCGACTTTAAATATTTAAAGGCTCGGGCTTTTAATGCTGTTTACATTGTTCTTTATTTTAATATCCAGATGTGACGAGTTCATTCTGAATTAAATGGACGTGATTTTAGACTTTTACTCGTTTTTGTTTTTTCATCTTTTTAACTGAACAACGAAACTTGGTTTGGTTATTTTAGGTGATGTGGACTCTTCATGATTGCTGACTTGGTGCTTTTGAAGGGAGACTTGTTCTCGTTTTTGAGCGATCATATTACCCAGATTCTCCAAAGTCTTTGACGTTCGTTAATTTCGTGTTAAAGACTCGACATTCCCAACGATCAAGGACTCTGTCGGGTTTTTGGATGACTGGAAACTAAACTCGGTTAAACTGAGTGTTTCCAAACCAAACCAGAGCTGAGCGGGAATTAGACCAAAGAACTTTACCCGACATTTCAAAGGACTTTGTGATTTCAGCTAAAGACGCAGCTGCTGAGGTTTATGGGAAATGCAGTTCTTGCAGATGAGCTGTTCTCTAACAGTTCTTCTCTATTGGCTACAAATCAGGGCGGGGCACTGCGTGAGATCAGAGAGGGTCACGGTGAGGTCACGCTTCACAGCAGAGAGGATTCTGGGTAATAACTTCACTGTTCGCTCTCTGTTCCCACTCACTACAGGAGATCACATCACGCGTGAAAGAAAAATCTGATTTGGGTCACTGTTACCTGAACACACACACACACACACACACACACACACACACACAGTGACATGGTGCGCTCTCTGGGGAACAGGAAGTGGAATCAGGACGTTTTGGGAACGCAGGAAATTGATCCTGAAGGACGTTTGGGTCGAACAAACCAGATATTTGCTCTCATTAATTTACTCAGAGGACCGCAGAGCAGTGTTATTATCACGATGATGATGATGAGCATGGAAGGCCTCGGATGATTTCTTCATGAGTTGTACCTCACAGAGGAACGAGCGGAGGACTAACGAGGTAATGGAAGGGAAGTCGGTGGCCCGGTTAGCGAGGTGAGGCGGTGATGAATGAATCAAACGTCCCCGCATCAGTGTGAGCGTGAGCAGCCAGACAGGAAGTGAGTCATTTATCTTCATCATCTGAGCTGCCTCTTCACCCAGGTGTGTCTGGCATGAGTTCACCTGTGCTGCTGCAGACGGTTCAGCTTCGTTTAAGGATCTGACCCACAGTCACTGTGTCACCTGCAGCAGGTGGCAGTAGGCCACGCCCCCAAACAGACAGAAACTGGAGCCATTTACAGCTGTTGACACAGATTTTTACACACCTGAGAGAATCAGTGTGGGTTTAAGTGGATGACAGAATTGCCATCAGACAGGAAGTGCAGCAGAGTCCATTCATAAAGACGTTTTCACCTGGCTAAATCACCATGGTAACAGATGCTGTAAACATCACGTTCAGGGTTTCAGTTTAAAATCCTCTGTTGTCTCTGATTCAGTCTCTGCGGGGGGAACGTGGTTTGTTGTTGCACTTGATCTTTGATCTGATTTAAACGTGTCCTTCATCAGGCTGTGGGACAATAGGTTTAAAGTTTCAGAGCTCGAATCATCTCACCTTTGATTGGAGCAGGTGGCGCTCGTGGGGGCGGGGTTAGGTTTGGATGAGTCACAAACAAAGCCTGGATATGTTGCTCTGTAGTCTGGTCAGTGTGTGTGTTACTGTGAGGTTCCCAGAGTGAGTCTGGCGGCTCCTTACTTACTGCGTCGTTTCCACTAATGTGTAACTGTTCATTATTATTGTTGTTGTGGAGGCGGGGCTTCAGAAGGAGAGGAGAGCAGGAAACAGGAAATGCTTTATATACAAACATGTGACTAATTATGTGTTTAAAAATATTATTGACATACTTCTGTTATCATAACACTTTGCTCTGGCTTCAATGTATTTGATGCGCTCTGTCAGGTTTTAGTGTTTCCGTATTTATTGATGCAAAATTTGATTAAATGAGATTAAAATCACGTTTGCAGCAAAAATAGATCACACATGGTCCGTCAATCAGTCCTCAGAGGAGAGGTCCTGATTGTGTCACTCTGATGCTTATTGCCATGGGTCAATACCTGATCAATGCTGTATTGATCAGGTGCGGTGCTGGATGCGTTTAAGAGCTGCTTGAAGAGCCGGAGAAACCCATCAGGAGGGCTGTGTCCTTTCTCAAGACGTGGTACAGGATAATTCCTGGTTTCAGACTTTATAAATTCAGCTTTTTATGTATAAATTCATGTGCAGCGAACGACATGTGAGCGTAGCTGAGACCTTTATCTAGATTAACGTGAAAAGCAGCTGCCTGAATGTTTTTTCTCTGCAGTAGTTTTAGTTTATTTAATGAAGTCATGCAGAATTTTACTTTCGTACTATGCATATTTTCAAAATAAAAGAGCAGTGGGTTGAAGTTTGGTGCTCGTTTTTTCCTCATAACTTCTAAGCACAGCTGATATCCACGCTGAATGTTCAGCGGTTGTTGATCAATGGTCGTTAGAATTTGCATATTTATGATGAAGGTGACCTCCCAGCCCGTTGTTCCTTCAGTGGGCTGGTTTCAGTCACCGTGCAGATGTTTGTAAGGTTGGAAACCTGCAGTCAGCTGAGACTGAAGGAGTCACTTCGATGAGAGATGAAATGTTTCAGATGAACAGAATCAACTTTTGGAGATAAATTAACAAT
>NC_140560.1:37422730-37740230 GCF_057381845.1 Rhamphochromis longiceps | reverse complement strand
CTGTCATCAGGTTGTGCACCGTCAGTATTTAAGCTCGCTGTCGTGCAACCCGTTATAAAGAAAAAGGATCTTGACCCTTGTGCTCTAACTACAGACGCCCTCTGATATCCAAAATTCTGGAAAAAGTGTTTCTAAAACAACTTCAGTCCTTCCTTGATTCTAACGGTATCAATGAAAGTCAGTCTGGCTTTAAACCTCGCCATCGCAGCGAGACAGCGTTAGTTAGGCTTTTTAATGATCTACCTGTGGACTCGGGCCATGTGACTGTGATGTGATTTGTATGCGACGACATACAGATTTATTTAGAATAGAATAGAATAGAATTCAACTTTATTGTCATTGCACATGCACAGGTACAGGGCAACGAAATGCAGTTTGCATCCATCCAGAAGTGCTTAGTGATATAGATATATTACAATATATATTAGCAATAATATAGATATGTGAGTATATTACAGAAATGGGTCTATTATGGTATGTTATAATGTACACGGTATGAAGTATGTTGTGAATATTCTATAACTAAGTATGTACAGGCTGTAGTGAGTACAAGCTATGTACAGGATATGAACAGGATATAAATATGAAAAACTATACAGAATATGAAATAAATAACTTTACAGAATCTGGGATATACAGCTATACAGAAATGTGAACTATGCAACTTGTAAACAGTTGTAGGATTAAAGATTATCGAATGTACAGAATGATTATTTACACAGAGCTATACAGTAGTGCAGTTAAGATAAGTGAGGGTGTAGATAGTTTCTACAGAGGCTATATAAAGTGCTAGTGGTTGTGAGTGGTGGTTCAGTCCATGTTATTATTGTGTTTGAGGGTACAGTTGTCCATTGTGGGTGTGTGTATGTTCAGTCCATGAGTTTAACGTGGGTCAGATGTCAGGAGGCAGAGTTCAGGAGTCTGACAGCTGTGGGGAAGAAGCTGTTCCGGTACCTGGTGGTCTTAGTCCGGAGGCTCCTGTGGCGCCTCCCAGAGGGCAGGAGGGTGAAGAGTCCATGTGATGGGTGACTGGGGTCTTTGATGATTTTCCCAGCCCTTTTCAGACACCGCTTCCTGTAGATGTCTTTTATGGCAGGAAGTGGTGCTCCGGCGATGCGCTGGGCAGTTTTCACGACCCTCTGCAACGCCTTCCGGTCCGAGGCAGAGCAGTTCCCGTACCAGACTGTTATACAGTTGGTCAGGATGCTCTCGATGGTGCAGCGATAGAAGTTCACCAGGATGTCTGAGGACAGGTGGTTCTTCCTCAGAGTCCTCAAGAAGAAGAGGCGCTGGTGAGCCTTCTTGACCAGCTTGGAGCAGTTGGTCGTCCAGGTGAGATCCTCGGAGATGTGGACTCCCAGGAACTTGAAGCTGCTCACACGCTCCACAGCCGTCCCCTTAATGTGGATGGGTGGATGTGGGTCAGCATTCCTCCTGTAGTCCACGATGAGCTCCTTGGTCTTCTCGGTGTTAAGCAGCAGGTTGTTTCTGTCGCACCACTCAGCCAGACGATCCACCTCCTCCCTGTAGGCGGCCTCATCGTTGTCACTGATGAGGCCAATCACCGTGGTGTCATCTGCAAACTTAATGATGGTGTTGGAACCACCAGCAGGTCTGCAGTCGTGGGTGAAGAGGGAGTAGAGGAAAGGGCTCATCACACAGCCTTGTGGTGTTCATTGTGATGGTAGATGAGCAGTGGTTATCCAGCCGGACATGTTGGGGGCGGTTGGTCAGGAAGTCCAGTAACCATTTGCAGATGAGGGAGCTGATGCCCAGGTCTGTCAGTTTCCTGATGAGTTGTGAGGGGTGGATTGTATTGAACGCTGAACTGAAGTCTATAAACAGCATTCTGGCGTAGGTGTTGTTGTTGTCCAGGTGTGAGAGGACAGAGTGCAGTGCGATGGAGACTGCATCCTCTGTGCTCCTGTTCCGGCGGTATGCGAATTGGTGGGGGTCCAGGGTGGGGGGGAGACAGGATTTGAAGTGTGCTAGGACCAGCTGCTCTAAGCACTTAGTGATGATGGGGGTGAGTGCTACTGGGCGGTAATCATTGAGGCAAGATGGGTTGGAGTTTTTGGGTATCGGGACGATGGAGGTGGATTTGAAGCAGGCCGGTACCACAGCGTGGGCCAAGGACAGATTGAATATGTCTGTGAGCACTCCTGCAAGCTCCCCAGAACACGCTCTGAGAACACGCCCGGGGATGCCATCAGGACCTGCAGCCTTGTGGACATTGATCCTGCTCAGCACCGCTCCTACATCGGTGGGGGAGAGAGTCATAGGTTGGTGGTCTGGCGTCATGTCTGCTTTGGTTGTGGTTGTGGGGTTCCCTCGCTCAAAACGAGCATAAAAGTTGTTGAGCTCGTTGAGGAAGGAGACATCAGAGGATGCGGGGGAGGGTTTGGTGGTCCTGTAGTCTGTGATGGTCTGGAGTCCTTGCCACATGCGTCGGGGTTGGAGTTGGAGAAGTGTTCTTCTACCTTCTTTTTGTAATGGTGTTTGGCTTTTTTGATGCCCTTCTTTAGATTAGCCCTGGCTGTACTGTAGGCGTGTGCATCTCCTGACCTAAAGGCGGTGTTGCGGGCCTTCAGGAGGAGACGAACATCCCGGTTCATCCAAGGCTTCTGGTTGGGGTACATGGTGATCCGTTTCTGGGTGGTGACACTGTCTGTGGTTTTGGAGATGTAATCCAGTACAGATGAGGCGTACTGGTCCAGGTCTGTGTGGGTGAACATATTCCAGTCTGTGTTTTTAAATCTGTCCTGGAGCACTGCGTCTGTCCCCTCTGGCCACACTTTAATTGTCCTCACAGCAGGTTTCACACGTTGGATGAGTGGTGAATACCGAGGTGTGAGGAACAGGGAGAGATGGTCCGATTGTCCAATGTGGGGGAGGGGTGTGGCTTTGTAGGCTCCAGCCAGGTTGGAATACACATGGTCTAAAGTCTTGTCTCCTCTGGTGTGGCAGGAGACATGTTGGTGGAATCTGGGGAGGACTGTCTTTAAGTTGGTGTGGTTGAAGTCGCCAGCAACAATAAAAGCAGCCTCGGGGTGTTTATTCTGGTGTTTGTTAATGGCTGCAGAAAGTTCTTTCATGGCCAACCTAGCATTAGCGTCGGGGGGTATATACACGGCAGTGAGTATGATCGAAGTGAATTCTCTGGGGAGATAATAAGGTCTGCATTTGACCATTAAAAACTCCGCATTAGGTGAGCAGTGACTCTCAGTAGTAGTGGAGTTCATGCACCAAGCATTGTTAATATAAATGCACAAACCTCCACCTCTGGTCTTGCCGGAGTCATCTGCTAGCCTGTCGGCTCGGTGTGTGTGGCGTCCTGCTAACTCGATAGCATTGTCCGGGCAGCTGTTGTTCAGCCATGTTTCGGTGAAAAACATGACATTTGAGTCCATAATCCGTCTGTTGTTAGTGATGGAGAGCCGTATCTCATCCATTTTGTTTGCCAGAGAACGGACATTGGCGAGAAAAATACTGGGTAAAGGCAGCCGGTGTGGTGTTAGCTTTAGCTTAGCCCGTAGCCCTCCGCGCCTACCTCGCCTTTGTTTACGATCTCGGCGCCGTCTGCGTGCACTTCCGCCCAGCCGGGGAGAGTGGGCAGCCTCCGGTGTTCTGGAGATCTCTGGGATGAGTCGGAGATCGGCGATAAAACTGTTGGAGTTGTGAGTCCAGATGTCCAGAAGCTCTTGTCTGCTGTAGGTCAGCAACGCACAGCAATTCTGGACGAATAATCCGGTTAAAAGTAGATAAAAAACCGCTAAATAGCAGATTCTGGAGAGACACTGAGCCTCGCGTTGTTCACGCGCCGCCATCTTGGACATCAGACATCAGATGTCTCTACTTCCCTGCAACCCCTATTTGACTGTCTAAATGAGGTCCAAACGTATCACGTCTCTCACACCGAACCAGGATAAGACAGTTACAGTTTGTGATAGTCACACCGCGCTGGAACAACTAACTGGGCCCCTTTGCTAGGACCCTTCATCAGGGTCTTAGTAAAACATTGGAGAAAATTGTTTAAATACAAGACAGGAAACAGAAAAAAATTCAAATTAACCAGTCAAACCTTCATAGATCAGCTGACATATAACAGCTAGGTATTGGTTATTTGGTTAAGTCACGCCCAAGTGATGATGTAATCTTGTTTTTTAATTCAAACGTGCTTTTATTATTAAACACTGCCCTTTGTCCCCCTGTTTGTGTATATTCATAGCATCCTTCTTATGCATTTCATGCATGTGTTATTTTCAGACAGGTGGGGGTTATGTCACCTCCCCCCCCCCCTCATCATTTATGGTCTAGTCCAGTATTTACTTGGGCGTGACTTAACCAAATAACCAATACCTACCTGTTATATGTCAGCTGATCTATCTGTGAAGTTTTGACTGGTTAATTTGAATTTTTTTCTGTTTCCTGTCTTATTGTCAGCTCTGGTAAAAAACAGTTTCTACCAGCTGCATCAGATGTCTAAAACAAAGCCCTTTGAAGGACCTTACAAAACACTTATCACTTCCAAATTAAGACTACTGTAAATCCCTCTACTCGGGCGTCCCATCGTCCTCTACTCACCGGCTCCAGTTAGTTCAAAACGCAGCTGCGCGTCTAACTGATACTAGAAATTATGCCCACATCACACCAGTTTTAGCCAACCTACATTGGCTTCCTGTTGATTATCGTATCAATTTCAAAATTCTTTTGCTTACCTTAAAAACTCCTCAAACTCCTTCATTTGTATATCCCTAATAAGGCACTTAGATCGTCCAATCAAATGCTCCTGACGCAACCGAGGTGTCGTCTGAAGTCCAGAGGTGATCGGGCCTTTGCTGTCAAAGCTCCCAGACTCTGGAATAACCTCGCTCCTTATATTCGTTCCTCTGAGTCCATCCAGTCTTTTGCGTCTAAAAACTACTTTGTTACTTCGTGGCTAGTTTTTGTTTCAAACAGTTGTCATATTGTTTCCTTTAAACTCTTTCTTTTCATTCCTTCTTGTGCTTTTGCTCTGACCGACTCTGAAGCACTTTGGTCAACTTGGTTGTATTTTTATGTGCTATAGAAATAAATTTTGATTTTGATTTTTTTAAAATTTTTGATTCACATCAGATTGTTTTGGCATCGCGGCGAGCTGCGATAATCCCGGGCGTGCCAGGTGGCTAAGGTCAAAGGTCACTGTATCTAAGGCTGCAGACAAAAGCTGTGTCCCAAAAAGTCGGCTGCTTCCTCCTGAGGCCGCATTTGTAGGCCGATTACATCACAGCGACGCGCCCAAGTCTGTCCCAATTCGTCGACTCCTCCGAATGCCGCTGACAAACGCGTCCTCCTTTTCCCCGAATTTGAAGGATGGGTCGGGTGTGTCCTTCCAACCTATCCCAGAATTCATAGCGCGGCCCAGCCAATTCCAGTTTCCAACAATGGCGACAGCTAAGTTTTATTATTACTCTTATTAATCTTTCTGGGTCACAAAATAAACTTTTAAGATATTTTCAGATGAGAAAGTAGCTGTGCAAACTTCAAATATCTGCTCAGTTTATCAAGACATCACATATTTGTGCTGCGACGTTTTCGGAGACGTCTGTTACCCACCAGCTCGATCGCTGACCGGGGGGTTCAATGGTCACTCAAGCCGGCAAAAACAGCGAACTCCCTGCTTCATCGCGGTCTACGTGGGCTGGGTCCTTCGAAGACCGAGAAGGCCGGGTCCTCTGAAGGACGCCGCCTGCGTTTTGGGACACAGCTAATGATGTGGAACACCTGACCGTCCTCTGAAACCACAGAAACGTGTTTCTGTGTTTACGTGCAACAGACCGTGAACGCCTCAGCCACACGTGGCGTCGGGCTCACCTCTTCCTGTTCTTCTCTGGTGTGACGCCTCTTCATCATCTTCATTCCACCTTGTTTCTGTTCGTACTCAAAAATGAACGACGCTGCGTAAACATCTCGTTTGATGCGGATGTGTGTCGCCTGCCTGCTTTATTTAAATATTGGCTTTTGTGTGTGTATATTTCACATTTGTCCATTTCAGTGTTTATTTAAGGTTTATGACATAACAGGATGTTATGTAATGAATAACTAATAAACAGAATCCTGTATGAAATGAACTCATGGAAACCCAAAGAACACAATCGCAGCCGAGCCGACACCGAAACGTGAAGGTCGGCATTTTGTGCAGTTTTTTTATTTTTAGGATCTTCGGCCTCTTCGCTGATTTTCTCTTCTCTCTCTGTGCTCTGATGCCTCTTCCTCCTCCTCCTCCTCCTCCTCAGATGGTTGGATAAGGAGAAAACAGCCGAGTGTGTCTCAGCCTCTGCTGTTATGTAACAGTGTTCAGATATTAGTCAGGGCCGGCCTCCTCGTTACACTCAAAGCTGAGACCCTGCAGAGAAACCGAGCGCTGGATTTCATCTGATTAAAAGGTTCCTTCACCCAGATTTTACCGCTGATCCCTCAGTGGGATTTTCCTGACTCACAGGCTCCAGTTTCAAGGCATCGAAGACCCACCTTAGCTCCCCGCGCCGCTCTCGTCGGGGCCCTGCAGGTCGTCACGTGCTAAACTGTGGAAACACCCTGAAGCCACATATCCTGCTGAGGGGGGAGCACAGACTGTATATAAAAGACGGACATGATGGCTCCTCCCACCTGAGCAGTGACCAAACACCGTGCCCATCCATGAGTGAAAACCAGGAACTGCTAATCGGCTCATGTGAGAGACGGGTGGGTGCTTTAGTTGTTTGGTTGTTTTTAGCGTCTGTGTGATGTCAGACTGAACACACGTAAGAACACGCCCACTCGCCCCCAACCTTCCAATCATCTGCTCTCTGTCGTTTCTGTCTCGGCTGAGTCAGTGCAGACACCAGAGGGGACGGTGTAGGTGCGGCTGTGGCTATTTCCTGGAACAACCTGTGCAGCACAGGCAGCGCCCTCGTCAGGCTGTCTGAGAGTTGCTGGACAAGAGCAGGAGCGATGCTACATCATTTATACCGCCATCGCAGCGTTGCACCTCCTGCCTCTTCCTGCTGGTCTCAGATCAGCGTTTACCGTCACGGCCTTCACGTCCTCTGACGGCCGGGTCACACGCAGACCTGCAGGCTGACAACGTTTCACTGATTATTAATCAAACTCTGTCCATTGACTTCCATCAGCCCCTGACCTTTGACCTCTCATTCTATGTGTGTGCATTTCTAAACTGGATGGTGATGTGGAGGAACAGCAGCGAGGGAACAGACTCTGATTGGCTGGTTTTGGAGGCAGGGATGATGCTGATTGGCTGCTGGTGGAGCTGTTTTCAGACTGGCTGAAGTTTTATATAAAACATATTTTTAAGCTGGAATTAAATATCTAATCTTACAGGATCATTTTCTTTGATAGATTTCAGAAAGTTTATAAAACGTATGAATTTTTTTTGTGGGGGGGGGGTCATATTTGGAAAAAGATTTATTTAAATAACTTGATTTATATTATTGGCCTTACACTTAAAAAGCCAGTTTAAAATGTGAAATTTTGTATTTTATGTATTTTTTGTTTCAGATTTGAGCTTAGCTGTGTGTGTGTGGTGGGGCTGGGGGGCATCTATCTCCTGGGTGTGTTTGAAGGTCAGCGAGTCCTCTGCTGTCACGTCCTCTGTTAAGGATTTCCACAGGGAGGCGCCCGCGATGCCTTCAGGGACCTCGTCTCACACGTACATGTTTGTACTGAACATCCCCAGACCCTCAACCCGAACCCTGAGCTGGACCTGAAAACCTGAAACCGTCGTTCCGGACCGGAGCAGTGCAGCCGTTCTGATGAAATTCGTTGCTGGAAGGATCCGATGATTTTAAATCGGTGAAGAATGCAGTGATTTTAACAACCTTACTGCAGCCGTAGGCGGGATGACAGCGACGTTTACCGGTTTTAAAAACATGAAATTGGTGCATCGTGTCCAACATTCGCCCTGAAGGCCGGCGGCTCGTTATCAGGAGGAACCAGCGAGAGGAGCTCAGGAGAAATTCGTCTCCTGGTCGATCGGCTCGGCGCTGAAGCGATGAATGAACTCATTTCTGCCTGCAGATGCTCACGTTATTATTTTTATTATTTTTCCTCCTGTAGGTTTTTTTCTTGAAGAAGTAGAGCGACCCAGTTTCAGACATGTGGTGTGTTTTTTGCCGGGGGGATCGGGAATAACGAACCATCTGCAGGATGGAGTCGGCGCCGTGCGGGTCGCGAACAGACGCTCGTACGTTCAATCTAAAGCTTTTCCTTTTTCCTGCACAGCGTCAGGCTTTACAAACCGCAGAGGACGGCCCCAAACGTGACCGATGAGACGCTGCGATGAGTTCGTAGCCTCATCTCCATAAATTCACATCAGATATGAACAAAGTAACATGTTTAACACGCTGCAGGAATCCATGATCAGCGATTTTAACTGCATGATCTAAAAGTAAGTGAGAGCTTCCAGGAAGTTCTTGGACCCAAACAGACACACTTACATCTTCTTAAACCGTTAAACACAACGCCAGAGTTCGAGTAACTGTTGGAGGAAGTCCTTCCTCTTTGTCCGCTCTGCAGGAGGCGGGACTACCGAGGGTCTTAGAGCTCAGTTTTTAAAGGAAGAAGAACATAGTGCGCCGTGATTGGTCAGCACGTCAGCGAGTCCTCGTCCTGTCTCTTCCCCCTCAGCCTGAACCGGTCGCAGCAGATGGCCCCGCCCCTCCCTGAGCCTGTTTCTGCCACAGGTTCCTGTTAAAAGGGAGTTTTTCCTTCCTACTGTTGCTCACAGGGGGTGATGATGGTTTAGGTTTCTCTGTATTACCTCAGGGTCTGACAGTATAAGATGCTAAAGAAATAAGAGTGAATGAAACATGACCTGTGCCCTCAGCAGCACTTCACTGGGACGTGACAGTGATGTCAGTGTCGCTGAGAGTCTGAAACAGCTTCAGCACCTTTACCTGGTCAGGTGTTACATCACTGCAGCTGCTGTCTCATTAAGTTAATTTTGGAAATGTCAGTCACAGGGGGGTTGGGGTACCCTGTGAGTGGGCGTGGCTACTCTACGATCATGTGGTTTAACGCTGGCTTTTTCAGTTCAGCTTGAATCACTCGGCTTGAAGCTTCCAGATGAGCCTTTGCAAACCAGTGGGTGACATCGTGGATACGTCTGTCTTTTATTTACAGTCTATAGTCTATCCTGACACTGGGAGCGTTCAGGTCCGTGGACAGAGCGATGCTGATGTCCGCCTGTCTCACTCTGGTGTGTCGGCGTGTGTTTCCTGTGTGTGTTGATGCCGTGGCATCGGGTCTTTGGCTCAGGCGAGAGAGAGCATCAGGCCTGCAGCTAGCTGACATCATTAGCATCGCCCACAGTGAGAACTGTTGGCAGGATGGACTGAGGAAGCTGCCACGGCCTCTATGGGCGGGCGGCGGAGCCAGGTGGAGACACCTGAGTGGGACTCAGAGGACATGTTTACAGCAGAAACAAATAAATCACAGTGCTGATGAAAGCAAAGGCAGACGTGACGCCTCATCTTCAAGGCAGGCATGTGCCGGCAGAAACGTGTGTGACGAGTGGCTTTAATGTTTGGTTTGTAAAACATAAAAATAGATATGTTAGTGACACCTTCTTCTTCTTCCCAGCAGTTAAAACTGGAACAACATGATCATTAGTAATCAATGAGTTTGTGGACTGATTAATCCAAACACTGAGTCTCCTCTGCAGAGGCAGAGTGACGCAGGGGGAGGACAGAGGGTGCAGAGGGACACCATCTCTGCACGTATAAAATAAATAAAATAAAAATAAAAATCCCATGTTAAAATAAACACGTTTATTTTAACATGGCAGTCTATAGGGACAGACTCGCTGCTGCCTCTGCTGGACGTCAGAGGAACTGCAGGTTTCGATGGGTTTAACGGAGCTTTAACAACGTGCTGAGCGCTGGTTTAGATTTGACACAGAAACAAAGTTCACTTCTTTTATCTTCCTTTAGTTTTTATGGTTTTATGGAGGCGGAGCTTCATATTGTGAAGAATGGGCCTCATAGATACAGTAACCTGATCCCGCCTTCAGCCTGTCCACCTGCCTGTGTGTCGGGTATCTGCAGAGAGTTTACTGAACATCAGGGATTGTGCTTTTTGTCGTCTGCGGTCGGCGGACACACACACACACACACAGACACACACACACACACACACACACACACACACACACACACACGTCTGTATTGATAATAACAGAATTCCATTCAGTGTAACTGAACACCTGTTTCAGCCTGAAGCACCTGTCCCTCTCTCCTCTAAGGAGAACATCTGAGTTTAATAAAATGTTCCTGCGTTCGTCTGTGAAACAACTCCATCATCGTCATCTTCATCCTGGACTATTTCAATAATATTATTAATTTTTCTGTCTTTTTATTCCCCTGTGTTCGTTTTTCTTTAATTTTCTTAATATTTTATTTAATTTCGTTTTAACATGTTTGTGTATTTACTTTATTTTTAAATGTTGTTCCTTCTCTTTCTTCATTAAAATGCTGATTTATTATTTAATTTTAAATTTATTTATTTGAAGCAATAATATGTCATATTTGTCGTATTCAATTTATTTTAATATTTTTTATTTGATGTCTTTACATTTTTATTTCATTATTTCTTTAAATATTATATCATTTTTCAATTTTATTTAACAATAATGTCATATTTAAATAAACTGAAAATTACTTTCTCGGTCGTTGGCGTGGTGATGCCCTGCTGCGGTTGCTTGGAAACCTCCTGTTTGCTTTTACGAAGCGGTTTCCCTCTGTGTGTCCGTCTGTGGGCCTCAGCGTCAGTCTTCATCACTGAAGCATCATCACCACACCGATGACATCATGTTTCCTGTCTGCAGGCAAAGGACAGCGACGACGATGAGGAGGTGGTGCAGGTGGACAGGGACCACTTCATGGACGAGTTCTTCGAACAGGTGAGGCAGCGCGCTCAGGTGACTGCAGGCAGTCATGTGACCACTGGGTTAAATCATGAACTGGACACTGAGGGTCGTAAACAGCAGCTGGGAACACTGGGACTGTTCAGTCTGAGACAAACGATTACTCAGAGGTCGCTGTTTGCACCGAAACAAAGACACAAAGGTGTCCTGAGGCAGACGTGACCGAAAACACAGAAATAAAAATGTTTTGGCTGCGATGGAGCGAGCTCAGGATTCAGGCTGCACGCCATCAGCACGTTGAAAAATATCAGCAAAAGCAGACAAAGAAGTAATGATGTGCAAAATCACATTAACCTTTAAAGCCCACCGTAGAACCAAGTCTGCCCGAGCGTAGCTTCATATCTTTACCTGCTGTAGTGACGTTGTTTGGAGCATTTCAAGTTGCTTTACATCAATATGCCCCAAGTTTTAATGACATGTTTGCATTAAGTTCATAATAACGAAATACATTAAACAACAAGAAAATAAAAGTCGTTTCTGTTTTTTTACACATATTTCGAGCTTCATCCCTCAGAATGCAAAGTTGCACAAAATCGTTTCAACCACAGGAAATTTTATTCTGAGTGTCTTCATAGTTTCATTTTTGAGATTCAAGAATTTTTACAAACTGCAGGAAAAACAAATATAAATATTATTGTTCACAATTTACAAAAACCGCATCAAAATAAACTGTTTCCAACAGTGAAAGCACACAGGCACAAAGTAAACCTTTGGACCTGTGCGGCAGACAGGAACCGCGACCTGGGTCGAGCTGAGTTTCATATGCAAACTAAATTATTGCGCTAGCTTAAGTGGTTGAAATTCTACCAGGATTTAAAATGGTTGCACGAATCAGAGCGTACACCCTTAAAAGGTTAATGGACATTAGGACGTCCCAGAGTAGAAGAACATAAACATCAACATGAAAACATCAAGTGAGCGAAAACTCATAAAACATCTTCAAAACATCAGAAACAGGCGACAGAAGTATGGGCTCAAAATGTGGTCATAAACTTTTTGTACTTGTAAATCAGGATTTGTATGTGTAAAAAAGATTTGTGTGTGGACTTAGAAAAAACCCTGCAAGTTACAAGTACGGATTTTGACCCCATTTTTCTTCCTTTCATCTGATTGGTCAATGTCATGTCAATCACAAATGTAACAATCCAATCAGAGAACAGATGGGTTTGGCTGTCGAGGGGCGCTTTTTTTGAACTGCAGGTCCTTGAAGGGAATAAATGCCCTTTTACATGCCAACCCAGCGTTTTCCTTCATCACCACGAAGGAAAACAGTCTGTGGTCGTCCGAGTTCGGTGATTTTTGTGTCACAGGTCTACGTGTTTAATACAGGGACTTCCACAGCCTTTTCAACAGCGCTGCGGACCGCGGGGTGGGGGCGGGCAGTGTTTTGTAAATGACAGTCTTCATTACAAAGCTTTCTTCGTTATGAATTAGCATACATGTTTTTATCGAACATTTGAAGAACTAGCAAAAAAAAACTCTTGTAGTTCACATAAAGTCAGAGATAGAAAAGACAAGGAGCAGGTGCATCTAGTACAGGTAGAGCTGCTGCAAAACCCCACAGAGCCCAGCAGCCAGCAACAAATTCTGGATCATTTGCTTTTAGTTAGCATTAGCAGCACATCCTGCGTCCGATGTGAAAGGACTTTTATGCTGCGCACTGTGACTCACAGCAATGGTCCCGGGTCAGCCCTGACTTTGTGTTAAACTAATCCTAAAGTAATAACGGTGTTTCTAACCACTGATAAACCACAACTTTATCCTTTCAACAGCTGCTGAAAGTTAGGGGACCTAGCTGCTATCGGATATTTATATAGAGATCCTCCAGCTTCAAACTGTATCACCCTTCAAGGACCTGCAGTTCAAAAAAAGCGCCCCTCCGACAGCAAAACCCATCTGTTCTCTGATTGGATCGTTACATTTGTGATTGACATGACATTGACCAATCAGATGAAAGGAAGAAAAATAGGGTCAAAATCCGTACTTGTAACTTGCAGGATTTTTTTGGCTAAGTCCACACACAAATTTTTTTTTACAAGTACAAAATATTTATGACCACATTTTGAGCCCATACAGAAGCTGTAAAAAACTAAAGCTTGGCTTAAACAAGCTGTGATCAGGTTTAATGTTATCACTGACTGAGGCCCTAAAACCAGTTCATGATGGGAAATAAATGTCGTGTTTGAAGACTGATTTTGTTCTTGTGTGTTTTTGGTTCAGGTGGAGGAGATCCGAGGCTGTATAGAAAAGCTGTCGGAGGACGTGGAGCAGGTCAAGAAGCAGCACAGCGCCATCCTGGCCGCACCCAATCCTGACGAAAGTAAGACCCTCAGGCAGCCTCACGGAGCCGCCGCGACGTCTCGCAAACGTCTCAGTTTCAGCTTCTTTCCGACTCCATCGCCGCAGAGTACAACTAATGCAGTGACCAGCAGGTGGCGATATCTGCGGTTCTGTAGGAGTCTGTTATCTAAGGAGCTCGGACAGAAACGATTCGGGTGATGTTACCATGGTCGCTACAAACGAGAGTTTAACACCGAGCTGTGGCGACTTTCATTTTTGTGAAGTTGCTAAAAAAAAGTCAGAAATTAGCTTCAAAAATCATAAAAGAAACGAAGGCGACTGAACCGTGAACTGGTTAAAAGTAAGGAGGTATGAAGAGCAGCGTCACAGCGTATCCCTCCGCCACAGCAGCTGTGTGAGGTTGTGCTGGTCGATCGGCGGGCGCTCTCCAAACGCTGTCCACGTGTCAGAACCCTTCAGTAACTCGACCCCCGACCTCAGAGTGACCTCTAATCCCGTTAACTGCTGGCTGACGAATGCTGCAGCTCACTGCTGGCAAACCGCCACTGAGCGCGCCCATCCGTTGCTCCGCCGCTCGTCCTGACACTGTGGGGGGACGATAAGAGCGTCTCCGGTCTGAGAGCACGAGGCCTGGCGAGTCCCAATCTCGACACGGCGTGCTGTGACTCAGCAACAATGACTCAATGTCAGCGCTGACACCGACAGCCACGTCTGCGCCGTCAGAGTCTCCGCCTCAGGGGTTCCGCTCCGCGTCGGGCTTCGACCCTTTTTAGCTCTTCGTTGGCGAGACGCCGTCCACGCCTTTTACCCCTGAAATCCTCCTGACAGAAGCCGCCTGCTGTCAGGTTTCCTTCGGTGTCGAAGAGGTCCAGAGACATTTCTGTCTCCGTGCACGAGCAAACTGCCTGGGTTTATGAAATGTGGAGTTGATGCTGGTTAATGGCGTGCATGAGCAAAATGAGCCTCTGAGGAAGTTCTAGCAGCAGGAAACGTAAACAGGCGCTGAACGGCGACTTTGTGCTGCAGCTCGTTTTAGTGTCGAACAGCTGACTGTGAACAGCTGACTGTAAGTCATCAGCTGGACCCACCTGCTGTGACCTCGTAGCGCCCGCACGCCGCCCGCTCCTGTTTAGCCGCGTGAGGAGATGATTTATAACCTTCTGTGTCTGTTTGAAGAACAGGATGCGGCTTCATGTTTGCACCTTTTCTGTTTGCTCTGCATGCTGTCCGACTGTCTGCACGCTGTTTTTCTCTTTTGTTGCTGCATGATTTAAGTTCTTTTCCTGTTTTTCCATCCTTTCCTTTTTCCTTTCCTCCACCCTCTCCTCCCTTTCTCTCGCTGTCTTCGTCTCCTTCGTCGCCGTCGCTCCCTCTGATCCCCGCCCTCATGCTGTGAAGTCTGTTTAAACTGCATGAAGTGACGTTAACCTCGGAGGAGATGACGAGCCTCGGCTGCCTCGCCGTAAGTGTGTGTAACGCTGTGAGTGTGCGGTGACATGTGAAACCCTTCGGTCGGCGTGAGCTGTGCAGGAAAATGACCGAAGGGGAACGGGTGGGCGCAGCTCTACCTGAGAGTCAGTGCTGTTACACGCCGATACGGGCTAACGAAGAAACGCTGCGTCTACAGGGTGACCCCGACCAAACGCGCCCTCGCTGCAGAGCTACTCTCAGATGCATGCTGGGAGTTTGTGAGACTTTTATAATCCACAAATCTGAGTTTAAACCTGGTTAACTGAAGACTTCTTCCCAGCACACGGACGCTACACGACGCAGAATCATTGCTGCATCATAACTATTGACCCCTGATATCTGCTGGGTCCCAAACTCCTCAAAACTAAACCCGGAAACAAATCTGAACGTTTCCAGAGTTTCCAGAGCAAGCGAACGACCGTGTGACATCACAGGGATCCTGAATGTTAGTGATGCTTTACATGTTTACGGCGAGGAACATTAAGCAGAGTTAAAACACGAGCGCAGCCACACGGTCTCCAAGTATTTTAGGTTACATGAAAGCAGAGCGTTGACGTTCTTCTTTAAACCCTACAGCAGATCGAATGTTAAAGGATGTTCGGTGACGTCTGCAGTACAGACAGCGGCTGAGGTTCTGGAGCTCAGACGGGATCTCTGATGTCTTTAAGCGTCACTTCGTGTTCGTCTGACCTCCGACTCTTCTTCTCCTTCTGGTGAAATCATGTCGCTTTCTGTCTTCTTCTCCCCCTCAGTTCTGGGTCAGCTCGCGCTCAGCTGCCGACAGGCCGTCATGCAAAATGCATCCCTGTGTTTCTGCCTGAATAATGCATGATGGGAATTGTAGTGAGAGCAGAGGAGTACAGCCCATTCATAAACACCCCGCTCGGCCTCGTTCGTCGCAGACCGATATCCGTCCAACGCTCGTCGTCGTCGCCTGACAGGAAGAGGAACAAACCGGTGACCTTGACTAGCTCGTGGTCTCAGTCGCTGGTTTCAGGTCTCCCTGAATAAAACGTGACGTTTGTTTTGGGCGTCATCAGCATCAGGAAGGAGCAGGAAGTAGGATTTTCTGTGTGGCTGACGGGTCGCTGCCGCACGGATCCACAGTCCCTCCGTCGTCACGCCTCCATAGCCCAAGAGTACTGTGGGCACTTCCATCTTTTATGTACAGCCTGTGGAGTCAAAATGGAGGCACCTGCGTTCAGGCGTACTGGAGGTACAACAACTTCCTGTTGTTATGGTAACACGTTGAAATTCGGCATCACTCGTTTCGTCATATCGGACCGACGTATTGTGATCTCGATTCTGTAGGAATTTGTCCTGATTTTCAGAATAAAAGTACCTGAAAGTGTAAAGAAAGATTTTTGATATAAAAAGAAACCGATGAAGCTTCAGGTCACGTTGGAGACCAACTTCCTGTAAGTCTATAACATGGCCGACGACCACAAAGGGGCAGAAAATGAGTGATTATGATCAGCTCAAGACACAGGCTCGCCGCACAGAAAAGTAAAGTCAGTGTTTAACCGTCACACGTGGAGAGGACCTCGCTGAGGCCGCCGCTACAGCGTCACGTCTTTTCTTTACCAGCAGTTTTAAAAAAGTCGCTGACTCGTCAGAAATGAGTGGAAAAAGGTCATCAGTGGGCTAAACTGAGCTGTGTGCAGCCTCTGCAGGCATGGATGTGCTGACGTTCGAGTCCCACTCGCAGACTGTTCCCTAGCTTTAGCATGACATGCTAATGAGAGCTGCAGGAGTGAAGCGAGTCAGTGGCGGGAAAGGCCAAGCGGCGCTGCAGCGCTTGTAAATCTCAGCGCGCAGCTGCAGTTGGCGCCTGCTGCCTCCGCTGTCCTCCATCATGGCTGACAGGATGTGATGTTTCTGCACGCCCTCCTGCTCGTCTGCTTCCTCCAGCCTCAGCGCTTACACGACTGCGTGCATCGACCTGATTGGACTCTTAGTGGAAGCCTCGATACACCAGCAGTGAAGGGGGAGGCAAACACGACAGCTCAGCTTCTACACAAAACCAAGAGCTGCTTAGCAAAAACAGCTAACAGCCAATCAGAGCCTCTGAATTCAACTCCGACTCGTCGCTGGGAGTTTGAAGGGAAGAGGTGGAGGTCAGGTGGAGTTTGAAGAGGCTGCTCTCAGAACACCAGTTTGTTTTTAACCTCGTCAGATCCAGCAGAGGTCTCGTGATGGTGAAACACCCGATCGATCCTAGAGAATACAAATGATCAAATATGAAATATAAACTAAATTAACCATGAAGGGAAATACAGATGTTTGTCTTTCTCTGGCGTTCCGGAAGCTTCCTGAAGAGATCAAACGCGAATCATTTTTCATGATCGTTTCACAAATAGCAGCTCGTCAAATATGAGGAATAATAAAAACCTGATGATAACCCAGAACAACCGTTTTATTGTGTTAGGGCCAGATCTGAGTCAGGAACACCTGTACACCAGGTGCTGGCAGCTGACACCGACAGGAAACAGGCTCACAGTGTTGGATCTTTATGATGTCAGAGAGGACCACAAAGCCCGCCCACCCGCTCTTCAAACTTTTTGCAGCCAATCAGAAAAAAGCTTTAGCCTTAACGAGTGAGACTGTTTCAGCTTTAGCTTCAGATCTCTGCTGTTGGCATCACAAACTCACTGTGTTGGTTCTTTTCTTTGCAGAGACCAAGCAGGAGTTGGAGGACCTCACAGCTGACATCAAGAAGACAGCCAATAAAGTTCGCTCAAAATTAAAAGGTACGTCCTGGCGCTGCTGCAGGAAACATCACGGTGCAGGCGAGGAGCTCTGATGAGGAAGCATCTTCTCAGACAGAGCGGAGACGCTCGTATCCAAACCCATTTATATCGACGTCCTGCTGCAGACAGCGCCGAGTGAATTCACGACGCATTCTTTAATTACTTTACAGGATCTACTGCGAGGCTCTAGAAGTTCACATTACTCGCTGTAAGTCAGTTTGGGTTCTCAGGGAAATCTCTGAAGGACGAGTGTATTTATATTCCTGTCCCATCCCAGCAGCATGAATCCGTTTCCTGCTGCTGTTTGAAGAGGCAGGACTTCGTGCTGCAGCCTGAGAGCTTATTTCGGTGCGCTGTGAGCAGCTTGTTTCAGCACAGAGTCAAACACGAGCTCAGCGCGCAGCTTGCAGGTGATTTTCAGCGTCTGTGAACGTTTGAGTTTTGCTGGTTGCTGTAAAACTCTTCAATTAAAAGCAGGATAGTTTACAAGTGTAAATAAAGACCCAGAACAAGGTAAAGAAGGATTATTCTGAACGGATTCATGCAAAGCAGCTATATCAAAGAGTCCAAGAACATGCAGATGGAGGTAGAAATGAGGAGTAGGGTCCTTAAATTACCTGTCAATGACGCGTGTCAGAGGATGTAAAGCTTGCCGTTGTCCCGCCCCCTGATCCACAGCCAAGCTGGCTCACAATCGATCCAGAAGTGGTGATGTCACGTAAGTATAACTTTTAGAGTCAGTCGTACGCTCGGGATCTTTGGTCTATTTGTGTGTTCCTAATATTTTGGACACTGACCTCTGAAAGCCCCTCTCTTGTTCTCACCTGTGTGAAACATGTGACCAGTTCTTTGTGACATTCACAGCAAATAATTCACCTGTGAACAGGTGACACAGGAGGCCACGCCTCATGGGGCCGCCATTCCTACACCCGTGACGTTTTAATGTGAGTCCAGCTTTATTGGAGGGTTTACGGTGTTTTCTGTTGACCTTCAGCAAAAGAAGACAATGTTCAGAAACAGGCGTGGCGGTATATCGAGCAGCAGTCGTTGGTACAGCAACACACGCACTCGCAGGCCAATGAGCTTAAAGCTACTGAGTCAGTTCATGCTGAAGGTTCAAGGACATCACCGCTTTAATATGAACACCCTGAGGATGAAACACACTCACACACACACCAGAACGATGTGTGTGTGAAAACACACAGACGACATGTGCGGTCTGAGAATAGCTAGCGCTGATGCTGGAGATAAAGCTATAACTGGAACCCCTGCGAGGCTACGAGTGTTTTTATAAACACACACACTGCAGCAGGTCCTACTGTAGATCTGTCATCCTCGGGGGGTGTTTGAGGGATGGGTACAGACAGGCTCTGCCCACAGCAGATTTGTGTTCTTAAAAAGTCTTTGTCTCCGTGTCTGAGCGACTGTGGGTTCAGACTGTGAAACTGTCCAGTTTTTAAAGAGACAGTACCCCTGAATAACATCTGAAATAAGCCCGGCTGCAGTTGCATAGCAGCTTACAGAGGTGGGGCAAGCACATCCACGCCACGAGGTGTTCTGGCGTGACGCGTCGATATTATGTTTTTGATGTTGTCAGCGGTCAGGATGTGTGCGATAAAGCCCTCATTCAAAGATTCACTCATCTGCTGGACTTTTACCAAGAAGAGCAAAGTTTGGGGATGAAGCTCCTTTTTTTAGACATTCTGCTTCCTATTTCTATCTGTTTCAGTAACATCAATCATCAGTGTGTTCATCAATATGTCAGATTTTCTGTTTCATCATGCTCCTGGACCGTGGTCAGCATGAAGCTCATAGTCCTGCAACAGATTTTTACGTAAGAACAAACATGTTTTTTTCTAAATAAGCTAAAGATGCTAAAGTCGTCCTCAATCACACGAGGACCCACAAGCTGTTGCTTACTCACCGAGTTTTCATCTCACTGTCACACAGACAAATGCACACCAACACCACGCACACACACCATCAGTGCTACGTGATACTGCTGAGTCATTGTGGATCCAGCAGCGAGCAGCTGGGCCACGAGCCAGGAAGCACACACACACCGTGATTTTATCACATTACAAGATATCAACTTGCATTAATTTCATGGAGACTTAAAGCAGGTCCTAGCATAAGATTTCATCATCTTCATTACCACAGTGTTCCCAACAGACATGGGTCCCCACATTGTATCTAAAACAAGAACAGTGACTGAGTGGAAACCATTATGTAAGCATTTCAGCTCATCAAATGCCAGAGACAAACTCACATCAGAGTCACATGACACAGGACAGACCTGCAGCCGGTTACCATGGTGTCCACGCATGCACACACACTGCACTGAGGTAACGTCCAGCTGTGACGTTCTTTTCATTTTACATTCCTCACAGATCTCAGTCTGTCTGACCTTGCATTAGTTCATCTGCAGCTCTAGTCTTTGCATCGCCCCCTTCAGGCTGACAAGCTTATTACAAAATCCACACTTCAGGAGCAGTTCTCATGCTGTGGGCAAAAAGCCACTAAGGAATTGGCAATAATCACCCAATATAAAGAGAAACTAAGACGAATAACTAAATCAAATCAATCTACTGCGGAGTTTGTGCTGAAGTAACACAAACAAATGTTCACAGCAGACGAGGAGAAACGTGTCGGTTCCTGTTACTGCAGCCAAAGGTTTAGTGTTTGTAGGTTCAACAGTGTTTGTGTTCACTGCAGTCAGGCTGCTTCAGTTTGACATCGTTACACTTAACAGAGCTTTTGACGCCATGTAGTCGACCTCTGCTGTCACAGCTTCTGGATTGTAATGAAGGTTTTAATCTGTGAAGTTGGACTTTTATAAACACAGGTCATGTTTGAGAATTAGAAAGTATCTCTAACACCAGCTGTACAAATCATGCACGTCGTTTACTGTCAGAGCAGCGAGAAAGCAGATTTCAGCCTGAATATATGACAACAGACCTGATTTTGACACATCGACGTTGTTCCTGTGGAGCTTCTTTGGTGTTGCATTATTCAACTTCATTCGAGCGCTGAGGCGATGAAGCAGGGTGAGGATGAGGGGGGCAGTGTTGGTGAACAGGCTGTTTAACGTCAGTTTACTGTCCCATTCTTTCATTTGTCATATGGAAAAAAAACATTTTCAAAAATGTGTTTCCCTGCTGCTCAACGTAGGCAGCGAGTTTCAGTTTCCTGCATGAATTCTGAAAGAGGCCAAAACACATTTAGCAGAAACACTGGACACAAACCGCTGCGCTGGTGGAAGGATGAAAGATGTCTGTTTGCTGTTTGGAGTTTTGGTGGTTTCAGTAATTCAGTGTTGTTATTATATTGAATTACTCGCTTTCAGTCTTTGGTTGAAGTTCACTATGATAACCTTAGTTTGAAGCTGTTTAACGGTTTTCTCAGTGAACCTGCTGAACTCTGAGCGAGGCGTTCGGTCCTCGTTCGCCCTCGTTGTTTCCCGTTGGCGCGTCTGTTGCGTTGCCAGCTTTGCTTCAGCGTTGAACTCGCTCTGTTTGTTTTCCCGCAGCAATCGAGCAGAGCATCGAGCAGGAGGAGGGGCTCAACAGATCATCAGCGGACCTCAGGATCCGTAAGACGCAGGTGAGCCGTGCTTTTGTCAGGAGAGCAGATGTGACGTGGAACATCTGACCTCTGAAACAAGCCACGTGTACGGGGTCGTTTCAGCTGCATGACAATAAATTCATACCTTTCAAGTGAAAC
This sequence comes from Rhamphochromis longiceps, assembly GCF_057381845.1. Taxonomy (NCBI): domain Eukaryota; kingdom Metazoa; phylum Chordata; class Actinopteri; order Cichliformes; family Cichlidae; genus Rhamphochromis; species Rhamphochromis longiceps. Next base: position 37,719,026 of record NC_140560.1, on the reverse strand, counting down.
CTCATATGCTCGTTTTGACATCACCGTTTCAAACAGGCCAGAAAGCCCTCCTCCTGACCCCTGCTGGATGTTAGGAGGCTATTTTGTGTTTAATTGCCCTTCCAGCTGAAATGTTAACAGCCCCTTCATGCAAGCGGTGACCCTTGACCCCGTGCTGTCACCCACTCAGGGATCCTCCCTTCCTGCTGTACCTTCCTTTCTTCTTTCTGTTCTAACGTCCTACTGAGCGTGTGCGCCTCCTCACAGGAACCATGTGACTTGGTGCTATTTGTGTTCTCCAGGCGCCCTCTCGCCTCCGCAGCTCGTCTCGTGATTTGTCTGTAATTTGACCCTGCAGTATTCTGCTTTGTCATTGGCTCCTGGCTCCCCCCACTCCTCTCCAGCAGTCTGCTCCCTGCTGCCTCCTGGTGGCAGAGAAAAAGAACTGCAACACCACTGACAGCAGTGTGCGTGCTTTATGTCTGAACGCACACACACACATGATCTGATGAGACAAAGCTTTTGATGCATTTTAAGCTTTTCAAAGCTGTTTTATTGTCATCTTATAGTTTTGTCTAAATGTGTGACACACAGGTGTAGATTTCAGGGTGGAGGCCGAACGAGCCACAAAACTGCAGAGAAGTTTTTTATGAATGCAGACGTGGATGAATTTATGGCTCCAGGTAAAAGTGTTCTGTGTTCCTGCAGCACTCGACATTGTCACGCAAGTTCGTGGAGGTGATGACTGAGTACAACACCACGCAGTCCAAGTACCGCGACCGCTGCAAGGACCGCATCCAGAGACAGCTGGAGATCAGTGAGTACACAACACGCCAGCAACACGCAGTCTTACTGTATGTCAGCACCATGGTTGTTCAGAGGTCAGAGGTCATCTCTCAACCTGAAGGCTCGAAGGTCTTGATGACTCTGAACTGGCTGTAGGTGAGATAAAGCTTTGAGTGGTCAGCGAGACTAGAAAGGCAGCACAAACCTGTGGATGGAAGATAATGACAATCTAAACATCAGAGCTGCTGCTGTTTGAACCCACATCTGTCCGTGTGGGGCTGGCTCACCGCTGCCTCTGCTGGACGTCACAGGAACTGCAGCTGTTGGTGTTTCAGTCAGTTTGATGGCTGTAAATAATAAATGAGGTCAACACAGTGTGTAGATAAACATCACAGGACAACACACACACAGGGACACACACACTGATGCAGACAGATAAACAGTACAGACTGCAGAGGCCGCGTGCAGCTACTTTCCTCTCAGCAGCATCAGCTGACCTTCACACAGCTGCCAGACTTACCCTGTGTGGCCAAAAGTTTGTGGACACATGGCCACTGTGAAAACATGGAACATATTAACGTTTTCATCATGAGCCAAAACTCTGGCCTTGATTATTTTTTAATTCTACGTAAGTTTAGTCTCTCGGCTGTGGGTTTATACCAAGCACATGACCAAAGAGCTTGTATTAGTTATGTTCATACAGATTTCCTGTTGGATCGTGTTCAGGCGTGTAAGATAACGTGTCCAAGAACAGCGTCCCAGCTTTACTGTTTAACATCGGGCTGGATTCAGTTTAACTCTCAAGTGACTGAGTGCCATCAGCTGTTCGATTATGTGTCTCTGTTGGTGTGTTTAGCAAAACCTCATTTTCTGTCAGCTTCTTTTCCTGATTCGTCGTTTTCTCGCTGCGATGCTGTGCGACTCTAACTGTGTTGCTCTGTGTTCTCTCTCTGCAGCTGGAAGAACCACTACCAACGAGGAGCTCGAGGACATGTTGGAGAGTGGCAAGCTGGCCATCTTCACTGATGATGTAAGCAACGCACCTGAGCCCACCCGGCTTACGTTACCTGTGCCGTTCTGCATCCTGGCAAGTGTCTGGGATGCAGAACGGCCACGAGGTGCGCTGAGACATCAAGCGAACACGGCCACTGTCACATGACAGAAAGGGGACGGAGGGGGAGGGGTAAGATGGGAGCTGGGGGAGGGGTATGATGGGAGCTGCAGAGGTTTTTAATTTGAAGGAGTTGTGTCATGCTATTCCTGCTCCTTCAAATTAAAAGCTCCCATGTTTGCTGGTGACTGTAACTGAACACTGAGCTGCCAATCAGCACTGAGCTCGTCTGGTTGTGACGTCACAGTATAGTGACTGGGACACCAGAGGAGCTCAGGAAGAAACAGACTGACAGCAGTTGTTCGGTTACAGCAAAAAGGTAAGTCATTCTGAAAGGACTGGAGGTCAGAGGTCACAGCTGTATCCAGCATGTGCTGTTAGAAGGTTTAACTGTTAAAATCTTTCATTTAGTATGAATTAAATCGAAAGATTTAAACTGCTTTCACCCTCCCAAGGTACTTCAGCTCTGCTTTCTATTTAACTGCAAGTTGACATACTTCAGTACAGCTCAAAAATTTCAAATTAAAAGCCTTTCAGGAATTCAGCAGGCACAGACTTTAGCACTGAAAAGGTTTAATTTGAATCAAAGTTTAGAGTTTCCCTCAAGAAGAACCAAAAGAGAGTCTAAAAATATTTCACATAGTTGCACTTTTTCCACAATAAAACCATCTGAAAGGAAGATCCTATTAGTTTTACTTATCCATCGAAAAGCAGCTGAAAAATACTTTATGCTCAATTTTTTCACAAAAAATGGTTGATATGATTTTAATTTGAAAGATTGATTTGAAATATTGTCAAGAGATTTTTAATTGTATTGAAATTAATATAAAATGTAATTTTAATTTAATTTAATCTTTAAAAACATTTATGCATTTTTTTCTAAATAGAACCAGTTTAATAACTTCTATAAATGAAAACATGAGAAGAGTAGAAGATCTTCGATTCTTGACTTCATTTGTACGACTTCACTGATATAAAAAATCTGATGACAATAAATATGGAGAGAAAATTAAAAACAAACAAAAGAACAAGCAAATCAGAGTGGTGGAAAAAATCACAATTACTCCATCGCTGCTCAGAGTTGTGACCTGTGTGAACCTGCCTCGCAGATCAAAATGGACTCTCAGATGACGAAGCAGGCCCTGAACGAGATCGAGACCCGGCACACTGAGATCATCAAGCTGGAAAACAGCATCCGTGAGCTGCACGACATGTTCGTCGACATGGCCATGCTGGTCGAGAGCCAGGTGCGTCCCGTGATGCAACAGGAAATTCATGCAGCCCGTCAAAGGGCTGCCATGGGGCGGTTCAAGTTAAATTCTGCCTCCCGTGTGTTTTTTTAGGGCGAGATGATTGACAGAATCGAGTACAACGTGGAGCACTCCGTCGACTACGTGGAGCGAGCCGTCTCCGACACCAAGAAGGCCGTCAAATACCAGAGCCAGGCTCGCAAGGTAAGGAATCCCGGATGAGCCCCCATTTGTGTTATGAGCGAGATGATGTGTAATTTTGTGCGCTCAGAGTTGCCCCCTGCTGGACGCTACATCCAGGTGTTAAGACTTTTGACATCTTTAACCACCGCTCTGTTTTCTGTCGTCGCCCCGCAGAAGAAGATCATGATCATCATCTGCTGTGTCATCCTCGGCGTGGTCCTGGCGTCGTCCATCGGTGGCACGCTGGGCATGTAACGCGCTCCGCCACCTGCTGCCGTGACGACCGAACACCGACTGACCGACCGTCCGACCGACAGCCAGCAGAGAAAAGAAACACCAACGACGACACAAAAACTTGAAACACAAATGCAAGACAGATAACCAATCAGCTAGGAAGAGATAACGACCCAATCACAGATAAGAGGAAACACCACGGGTTCGGGTGGGGTTCAAAAAACAAGAAAAAACCACGAGAAAACACCATGACATCATAGCTGACTGACTACACTACATATACAAAAGAGGGTACAGATAAACCTATTTATTACAGATGTACATGTAAATGTATTGAACATGAAGCAACACGTGGGTTAGCTACCTGTAAAAACTGATGACCTATAATATGGCATTTACTTGTTTGTTTGCTTGTTTTGCCTCTTTTCTTATTTTTTAAAAGTTTCTTTCGTTTTTCCGGAGTCTCCGAGGACAGTGACGGCGACGGCTGCCGGGTGGGAGTTCTGCCCGTCGAGGCTCCGGAGCTTAGCGCCTTTGGGAACGAGCTCAGATAACAAAATAAAAGCCCAAAAAAAAAGAGAGAGAACATGTTTCTATCACATTCTGGAACCCTGGAGCGTTCCTGAGCTGCGCCCTGGAATACTTTCTGTTCCAGAGCGCAGACGGGAACAAGCAGCCGAAGGTTCCGGAATGTCAGCCTGCAGAACGAGCACCTTCCGGCTTTGGCAGAACACGCTCCGCCCCCTTGTTGCTAGGAGGGGTTTCACCGCTGCCTCTTTAGACCACCTCTCATTGGTTGCTCACTCCTGGCGTTCACCTCAGTCAGCCAATGAAATTAGCTTAACCTGGCGAAGCCCGGCCTGCCACACGTTATTTAGGACGCATCAAGGACGTTGACCGTGACACGCTTCCCTCTGAGTTCGGGGGAGGGAGGAGTGTCCGCGGCAAGAACCTCCCCTTTTCGTCACACCTATCCAACCAAAGAGCCGGGGAGGGCCTCTGGTTGTCAGGCCGAATTTGATTGGCCGGCGGCAGAAAAGACCGTGACGTTTGACTGACAGGTGAACGATGGGGAAGGAGGGTTCGGACGAGCAAGAGTCAGTCTATGCAGTTTAGAAAACCACGCCTCCCCGTCACTGGGACAGCCAATGAGGATTGGGCATTTCGGTGATCTGATCAGGTCCGCGGTCGTCATCTCGAAGCTGTCACAGCTGTTCTTCCGGAAGATCCTAAAAAATGAAGAGAACGCATTAAAAAGTAAAGAAGAAAAACAAATGTAACTACAACACTAAGAAGCGCTGGTTGCCCTGGTTACCTGAGTGTCGCGGTGATATCGTTGCTTTCCCGTTTCTTGATGGGGAACGTTTGTTGCTTCGTTGTTTCCGTGGTGCTGCTGTTTTGGTGCGTGTGACGCGTCCCGTGACGTATCGGCCTGACACGATTTAGCTGTTAATGTTTAGTCTGTACGTTTTAAAGCATTCGCCCAGATCCTACCTGCAGCCCCGAGTGTGCGTGCGTGTGTGTGTGCGATTTTTCATCCACGCTGTGTGAGCGCATGAGTTGCACAGGTGCTACTGACCAGCAGAAGGTGTTCCTATTGGTGGATTTTCTCTGTGGAAGGTGGAACATGTGACACGCATACATTCATATAAATTCCCAACATATGCTGCATTCAATTGCAACCGGGAACTTGGAATTTCCAGTTTCATTAACCTGGGAAGTTTCTGATTAATATGACGTTGTTCATGAGTTCAAATCAGTTCTGAACGCCTTCGTCTGCTTTTACGTTCTCTGTGGAAAAGCAGTAAAGCAAACCTGCGGGAACGTTGATGGCTCGGATGTCATTCCCAGTGCTGATTTCCAAATTCCGCGGTACATTAAATGCAGCAGCAGCTCATGCATGAACTCCATGTTTAACTTTTCATGCAGACACACTGGACACTCGCCCCTAACTCGCGAATTCCCCGTGTTACATATCGAACCAGTGACTGCGTCGCTTATAGCATGCTGTAGCGTTAGCTTGTGTTTCGTGTAGATTATGTAGAAGCTGCTCGTTACAGATGGGTCATCAGTTTTCTTCCTTTTTTAAACATTAAAGACGTTTCTGTCCAGACTGGCATCAGGACAAAGGCGGCTGAAAATGTGGAGTAGAATTTGTTGCATTAGCGGTTAGCTGAACGTCTGCAGGACTGTCACTCCTTACAGCGACTGCTGATTAAAATAGAAATGTGACGCAGCAAACAGCCTATCTCAGGACTGCGTGCTGTGTTGAAGATCGCGCCACCGCCTGCGCTAACATGTAGGACCGCGGCGTTGAAGAGGAAGGGTCGTCTACGCTCAGGCTCTGTGATACGGAGGTTCATCTGCTTCTGTTGAGGCCTCGCTGGACGACCAAATACCACCTTAAAACCTCACGGTCCCCTCCTGCTCAGTGCTCACGATTAGTTTTGTTTGACGGCGTCTTCTCTGGTTTCACCTGTTCTGCTCTGGATCTTTTAGCTGGACCCTGATCGGGTTTCCGACGTCCCTGACTTATAGTTTTTGTTTCATGTTTCCTGAGAAATGTATTATTTGAAGCTTTTCAGAGACAGGGCTTTAAAAAACAGAACATGCCGCCTTTCATAACAAGTCAAAGCTGTTTTTTGCTTCCTTGCTCTGTAGAGACCTGCCGACAGGAAGCTGACATTAGCTTTCGTTTGACAGTCGTGTGTCCTCCTCAGCCAGCTCGAGCGTTGGAAAGCGGATGTTGTTTTGTGGAAAACGTGTTTTCTTACCCATCACAGTAGCTAGCATTAGCTTTAGATGTCTGTGGTGCCGTGTAGACGATTGTTAGGCTTTGTTTCATTCTTGGCTTCCCAAAACCAAAACATAACGCGCGTTCACCAAAGCTTCGCAGGCACCGTCCCCGCCCCGACTCCTCCAAAGAGCCCAGCAGATGTGTGGTCATGTGCCGTGTCTGTAGATGTAGGTCGATCTCGCACTTTTCTCTCTGCCCATTCGTTCCATTCTGGTTTTAGGTGTTTTCACATGTAGAGCTGTCAATTCAATATGAACCAGTGTGCTTGTTTTACCTGCGTTTACATGTCTCACGACTCCCTCGGACATTTAGAGAACCTAAACCCACGTCCCCATTGGCTGCTTCGTTCATCGTTCTTTGTTCGTTCGAGCGGTTGACGGTTGTCCAGGCGGCGTCGCAGTCGTCGCGGCAGTCTCGGGTTGGTGATTGTGGTGGATGCGAGGATGCCGTCATAGCACCAGCCAGCTTGTTGACACTGATTTTGCCATGTGTGAGTGTTTGTTTTCTGTAAAGTTCCCGCTCCTGCGTGGCGGTCACTTGTCGGGTCCCGCCGCCATCCTCTCGAAAACATGGACAAAACCTCACGAAACCCACGCAGGCAACAGTTGGAGATTCGGCTAAGTGAAGGTTCAAATGGTCGTCGGCACGTCTGCCCGCCCCGTCCTCTCGTCTCTTCCTGTCGTGCTGTAGATGTTTGGTTGTACAAAAAGATGGCGCAGAGGGTCGGAGTCTGCCCCCTCCCTTCGCCCTGCAGACCCCGCCCATCCCACTGTGTGTACTACTTATAATAATGGTAATAAAAAAGGCATGCAAAAGCGTTGTGGAGTTTGCATGATGGTGTTTTTTGTACCCCACCTCCCCGCCTCACCCTTCACGTCGTGCACTTTACCGCCAATCAGACCCCGTTTGGTTTCTATGGAAACACTTCACAGTTACTTTCGTTTGTGACGCGTCATTTTTACGATGTTTTCTTCAGAGACCGGTGTGATGTTTAAATAAATGTGAAAGGTTAAATTCCCATCCCACGAACTCCAGCCCTCCCGCCGGGTTCGGACGCCTCCGTCACCTCCCGATGTCTGCGTGTTCGCTTCCACTGTTGCATTTGTGTGTGTGCGTGTTGAAGCAGCACGAGTGTGTTTCAGTGTGCGAAGCGTCCAATCGCAGGTGGGCGGGTTGCAGCAGGTTTCAAAATTCCACTTTTTTTTTTTTAGATTGCGACAGAAGCGAGGAGAGAAGCTTGCAGACGCCATGATCACTGTTACCGCCGTGGCGTTGATTCGATTCAGACCAAAGCATTTCCGCCCTCCCCTCCAAATGTTCGCCGCTAATCTCAAAGAGCACAACGCGAGTCGAGTTTACAAACAGAATAAATATACAAATAGAAAAGCCCCACCCCCTCCACTGCCATCAATCAGACCGACCCGCCTCTCTCCCTCCACCTTCAGAGTCCGAACTGAAAACATGACACATCCGTGAAGTGAGTCCCAGTTGGTTTGCGTCTTCACGCTGCAGGATCAACGCTCCTCTGCAGGGTTACAGGCCACGCCCCCCACATACCTCCGAACAGCCGGAGAGAGAAAGTTAAACATCAGCAGATTTGGTCAAAGGTTGATCTCAGATCCTCCAGCGAGCATTCTTCCTGTGCGAGAGGCCGACTGCAGTCGTGTGACATCACATGTGTACGCAACAAAAATACAAACAAACATAAATCTGAGTCACATCTGGATGTTCGCCGCCATTCAGCCTTTCTGTTGTTTCCATTTCTGACAGAGCGGGCGCACAACGCTGGAAAAAATCACGTGAAGAGAGTTTGAGCGCGACACGCAAGACGCCATAGCCTGACTCGCCGTTAGCCGTTAGCCCGTGTGGGAGTAATGCGGTGTGGGCCGACCCTGACTTGGGGGTCGCGTTCCAGCGCTCTGCGGTTATTTCTGTACGCTGACTCGTGAGCACAGCGGCGTCTGTCTTTGCCGCTTCGTCGCTCCTCCGCTGTGGCGCAGTTAAGCCGCCTCCACGCTGATTTTTGTCTTCCTGAAACTATTGTGAAAAACCAAAACGTGCTCGGCGCCCCGCTCTGGGTGATGACATCACAAACATGTTCAGTGTTCTTTATTTGGCGCTCGCGCTCGTCCCGTTGCTCTCCGACAGTATTCACTTTAAACAGTGTTTATGTTCTCTAGTGGGAGGGGTGGGAGGGGTTAGGGGAGGGGCAATAGAGACAGACCACGCCCACAATCACCCCTGCCATAACAAGTAGGAAAGACACTGAAATAACATCGTTATCCTCATTATTACTGTTGTTATTACTATGATTATTACCAAACAGACAAATAAAGATGCAGTAAACATTTGCAAAAACCCGGAGGGAGACAACGTGATCGAATCAACTTTAAAAATGGAGGTGATGACGATTCTATAATAGCAATGATTTAAAGAAGTACAAAGGAGTTATGTTATCATAATAATAGTAGTCATATTGAATATTGAATGCTCGCAATTTTGTCAAACTGAAACTGGATTCTTTGTGTTATGTAATTATTGTAAATAACTTCAAAGAGAGAAAAAATGACTTGCATGTCTATGTATAAATCTACTGAGATATCTATTCCCGTCAAAGTCTGCACGTAGGCCGGCCTCTGTCCTCTTTCGCCTCTTTCGCCCGCCCTTGCTGTGGCGCCCCCTCTGTTTGTACCGTGCAGCTGAGTTGCGACAGCAGAGACTAGGAGAAACTTGGCTTCCTATTGTCGCGTCTGCACACGCTCAGTTCAGAAGCTGTGTCTGCGCCCACCTGTGGATGGAGAAGGCACGGCGGTGTTTTTAGTAGCAGGACGCCCGCTGAGCGGTGCCGCCGTCCCTTTGAGTGCCCGTGTCTCTTAGTTTCTTTCTGAAGGAGCGAATGAAAACACCACACAGGTTTTTGCGGCACAAATGCAGCCACACCTCCATCTGTTACCCCAGGTCCAGAGGCTCCACCCACTGGCTCCTCTGATGAAAGTGCTTCCCTCCATATTAGGAAAATTAAGCCCGCCTTCAGGGCTTTCCAGGCCACACCTGCACGTCACTTTGGAAGCCAAGTTAGCAGTTTTAAACTCTCCCTCTCTCGCCGTCCTGTTCAATCTCAGCTGAAGCAAGCTCGCCAAACGACACACCGAAAGCTCCGCCTCTTTACCTGACTGCTTCCCCAGAGTTTAGCCTGAGCCTAGGTCTAAAAGAACAAACTCAACCTGCCAGCACTTAGCCATATCCAATATCATCCTGCTGCACTGTAAACAATCTGACTGGCGAAAGTGGCTTGGTGTCACGGTGCCAGGTTGCTTACGCCCGTCAGAACCGAGACTCGGCACGTTAATGGAGTCGTCCATCTTAGTAGAAGAATCGTCGTCTCAGATGGTTAGATGACCTTGGCCGCCGCAGTCTTCCTTCTGCGTGGCTTTTCCATCGTTTAGTCCTCACGAGTTCCTGGAGGAGGTCTCAGCTCCAGACGACACGCAGGTGAAGCGGTCCACTTCCTGTGGTTTCACCTGGTGTGACGGCTCAGCGTCACCTCCACGCCACGGCCACCAGCGCCACCACCTGGTTTCAGGCCCGCTCTCTAGCCTCACACAGGCCTAACCTGACGAAGCGTGCAATATTCAGAGAAACAAGGGCTTGTCTTTATCATGCAGAGGCGTTGGCCATGGCACGGGAACTTCAGACGCCGTAATTGCGACAGCAGAAGTGTGAACCCCACCTGATTTTTAGGGCGTGGGATGAGTGAGGAACAAAGCTATCTCGGGGGAGGGGGACGGCAGGTGGAGGCGGAGCCCTGAGGTCAGAAAAAAGCAAAGCGCTGAATAAGAGAGAGGACAGGGGCGCCGCGCGCAACTTTGACCGGAAATGCAACTTGTGTCCCGTTTTTTTTGTGTGTGTATGTGTGCGTAGCGTAATGTAAAAGCGATCTGTCCCCCCCCCCACTCCACCTCACCACCCCAACCCTCTCCCCCCTCCAGAAAGAAAACATTCCCCCCCGACCCTGCCCCCTCCAGCCCCCGCCTCCCCCGTCCTCCCCCCTCTCTTGTACTGCTGTTGGCTGTTCTGTTTAGTTCATGTGACGTGCCAGTATTCCCCCCACCTCCTCACCCCTTGCCCACTCACTCCTCTCTCCTGCCCCCTCCGCCCTCTCTCGCTCTCCCCCTCCTCTCTCTCTCTCTCTCTCTCTCTCTCTCTTCATGGATCTTTAAGATGACAACTCTATGCAGATGCTGTCTTTTATAAGTGTGTCAAAATTTTAATTTAAAATAAAAACTTAAAAAAAAACCAAACCCTGACAGACATATTGAAATGATAACAAAAAAGAATAAAGAAAAGGATTGTTCAGTGTACCCTCGCAGCGTCTCCGGATCTTTATTGCTTTGTCTCTGTTTAATCTCTCGCACTCACCTGGCTGCAGGTGTGAGCATTTAAAGGCTTCGTTTACTGGGAAAGTACCTGCATGTCGGCTGCACCTGTTCAGCTGCTCACCAACGTCTAATCATCCAAACACAGGGCGGCAGCACGTGCATTCAGGTATGTGGACGTGATGAAGCTGAGCCTCAGAGTGAGGAAGAAACGTGATTTCAAAGACCTTGAAGGTGGCACGTGGTTGTTGACCACTTTCAGCTGATAGGTAGGCAACAGGCAGTTAACTAAACCCTCAATCAATGTGCAGAAGAGCATCTCTGAGCCTTCAAGCAGCAGAAGACCACACCAGTGTCACACTGTCATTAAGAACACTGAGGCTACATGGGTCAGTACTACAGGTAGAAACATGGGGGGCACCATCAAGAAGGCCCTGAGTAAATGTGGTTATTCCAGCTGGACATTTGTCAAGTGCAGGAGGATTACCAGGATTTATACATCAGGGAAACCAAACAACCTCTGGCTACAACACAGCAGAGCCACCTCGTCAGGCCAGGACTCTGCAGTCTATTTACACCTACAGGCCAGTGGACACTCTTTCAATGATGAGGATGTAACATCCTGGACAGGGAGGAACGCTGGTTTGAGGGCGGAGTCAAGGAGGCCATTTACGTGAAAAGGGAAAGACCATCTCTGAATCGAGGAGGGGCCTAAGGGTACGTCTGTCACCATCTTACATGCTGTGATTGCAGCCATTCCCCAACTCTCTGTGAATGGGACTCATGGTTATTGATCAGTGGTCATGAGAATTTGCATATTAATGATCATAAACTGACCTCACAGCCCATTGTTCCTTCAGTGGGCTGGTTTCAGTCATTGTGCAAATGTCCTGTTTATAAGATTGAAACCTGCAGTCAGCTGAGACTGAAGACGTCACCTGATGATGACGATGTTTCTCCCTCTGAAAACGTCCAGATGAACAGAATCAGCTTTCTGGGATTCCCTGTTTCAAAGCTCAGATCATCTCAGAGTGATTTCATGAAAATGACGATGAGTTCATTGCACTCAGTCACAGATCAGTCCGACAGAGCAGGTATGGGATGTGGAGGATCAGGAGATTGTCACCATGGATGCAGCAGCTGTGTGATGATTTCACGATGATGTCACATCAACATGGAGCCAAATCTCAGCAGCTGAATCTGAGCATAAAGATTAATTCTTCATGTTGTTTAGACTCCACTGAAAGAACAGCGGAGTCCAATCTGGTACTAGCACAGTGCAGCTAATGAAATGACGCGTTTGATATGTGCGTTCTTGATCCGCAGTCATCAGCAGAGAACTGAATCTACAGATTTCCACTGCAGAGAAGCTGAAATGGAGGAAACATCTTTGGCTTGGTTGGTTTGGGGCATAGCTGGACTGGCCATCGGGCATACCAGGCATTTGCCCGGTGGGCCGCTGGCGATTTTTTGTTTTTATGGGCCGATCGATTTTTTTTTTTTTTGATTTTTTTTTTTGGCAGGGTATAAATAATGAAAGGTGTTGGATTGGCCAATTGGTCATGATCGACTCTGGGCTGGACCAATTACAGCCAAGGAGGTCGGATGCACCCTCCCCCTTGTTTAGCAATCTTATAGACGAACTAAAGAAAATGGAGAACAAAAAATGGAAAGGAGGTGCAGAAAAAATTAGGGCCAAAAGGAAACAAGCCCTTCAGGCAGACGCTGCCAAATGTGTAAAAATAACTGAATTGTTTGGCGGTAGCTATGGCATAGCTTCCACAGATTTAGCAACATCAGCAAGTGGTGGAGGCCAGCAGGTGGATAAGGGAAAGGGGAGGCAAGAGGAGGAGAGACCCGAGGCGGCCGCCGGTCATAGTGGCAGAGGAACTGAACTTCAGGTAAGAAGTTATGACCTGCTGTCTGTGTCAGATATAAACCAAGTTTAGTTGGAGTTTGTTTTTGTTGTGCTGACTTTTTACAGGCGCTTAGAATAACTGGTACTGCTACTAGCTAGCATGACGGAGTTTAAATACTGCTGGGCGGGTGCTATGAAGTTACTGATAGTAAATTTTATTTTATGCTTAAGGTTAGTTTCTCAAACTCCTCAAAATCTTAACAAATTGTGCCAATCCTTACATGTTGCACCAGCTGATTTATCATCAAAAGTGGAGAAGTCTGTGACAGAGGAGACAGAAGAGCAGCAGAGAGAGATGGAGCGAGAGAGAGAAATAAAAGAGCTGGAGATGGAGAGATGACTTTATGTCATCCATGAGGGATGCATTTGACATATGTTTCACATATTATAGCCCAGCAAGTTACTTATAGCAATTTAAATACGAGCAATCAGTTTTTGGCAAATACCGGAAATCAGTTTCTGGCAGACAATCGCTTTTTGGCACAACACCGGCTATTGCAGTTAATAATACAACAGCTTCTTGCCATTTTTTTGTGTTTCTTTTTATCGCTGTGTAACTGAGTTCAATTGAAAGCCTGCATGCGCTAGTACCTCTTGCCACAAGTTCCCAGAATCCTTTGCGGTTTTACCCCTGAATGACGTCACATTTTTGGTGGGCCGGTCTCTAGTCAAAATGCCCGGGCCGATTTTTTGTCCCAGTCCAGCCCTGGTTTGGGGGACAGCTGATCTCGAGCTCTCGTGTATAGGTTTTATAACATCAGTTGTTCGTAAATAATTTAGTTTTATATAAAAGTCCGGCTTTAAACATGCAGCTCAATGTTTTACATTTTAGTTCACGTTTTTATGCGTCTGCCAGGGGCGGATCTACAGGGGTGGCATGTGCCACCCTAAAATAATCTCTTGCCACCCTTTGTGCTTTGCTTATCACAATTAAGTTTATTAACATAAGCTAGCATTAACACTTTGAGCTTAGCTACAGTTAGCACTGAATATAAATTCTAAAACTGAATATATTACAACACCACTAAAAAATGGTTCAGCCCATACCTTTATTTCTTGTTGTCAGTAGCAACCGATGCCTGTGATTGTCCCAGAGCACATTTTGAATCAACACTGTGGGCATTTGCAGATTTCTAGTTGTTACACTGTGGAAATGAAATGAAGGTGAGTGTTATTAACCCTCTGGGGTCAAACAACATGCCACACCTCCAAATCACGTACCACCTTTTCTTACTAGTGGAAAAGTGTAAACATGTCGACCAATAAAAATGATACGGAACAATGTGGGATTTAATTATTTGGTAGGAACAGAGAAACGTTTTGGGAATGATGGCGCTGAGAGCGAGTTTTGTGATGTGTAGCGTGTTTGGAGTGTGTAGTTAGTGTGTAGTTTTTGTTTTGTTGTGTGTGTCAGAACAACACTATCACAGTTGCTGCCAAAAAGCCACCAAAGACGGATTGCAGCATAAACGCTGAGTGATGCACCTCCTGCTGTCAGGCCTGTGGTGCTCTCCTCTGTGGACTAACTTGAATAATTTGAGTATCATCTTAACTGTGACACCTGATTGTTCTCTCGTTTTAGTTTAAAATGGTTATATAAATGATAGGGTGGCTGCAAATCAGGGTAAATAGTTTCGTATAACTTTATTGTTTACAACATGTGTGCATAAGTTAATAAAATTTACAGTTTATATTTGCATTTAAAGTTATGAAAGTGATTCACTAAACAGGTAAAAAATAGAACTTTTTCCCTACTTGGTTTTTATTTTTTTTTACAATGTGTCAATGAAAGAATAACTGTAAATTCAGACATGTGAGGCAAAAATATTGTTAAAGGTAAAATCAAACTGTAGTAAATAATGAGCAGTTATACCCTGGAGCCCGGAGGGTTAACCTCATACATCATGAAAAAATAGGTTTACAGTTCTGGTGAAAAATGTTTCATGATGCTGTAGATTTCTGACATTTTGTGTAAATTTAAGCAACAATGTAGCTTTCTATATGTTCTGCATGCTTAATTTATGATACAGGCTATGTTTGTGAAGGTTCTCAGTCATCCATCCAGGTCATTGTAGCCTAAGGAGCATGGAAAGAAAAGTCTGGACGTCCCACCTCTCATTCGAGAAGCTTCTTCAGTCATGGACCCCCCCATTAGGTAGAGGACCAATAGGGGATCCATGACCCTCTTGCGGACACTCCCATAGGGCTTAAAATCTGGGACTCTCCACCAATTGCGCTTAAAACTGAAAAAGCTTCTTTAATGAAACGTCTTCAAGAAAACTTAAAAAAAGAAGCCCAGATGCTTTTTTTCTTTCAAGCTTTCTTTCCAAGCTGCTTAGACCATCCAGGCTAAACACAGAATCAAAATTCACATTTTATGTAACTGAAATGCTTAATTATGTGGGGTAAGAAAAAGTTAGAGTATATTTATACGAAACGTGTGTATACTTACTGCATTTGATGTTTTATAACAGTGTATAATTCATATTAAAGGATGTAACACCTGCAAGTGTGTAAAATAACGGCTTTGATTTTGCCACCCTAAGAAATGTCTCTAGATCCACCCCTGACGTCTGGGACAACAGGGCATCCCCAAAACATATACATATGACAGGGGTACAGCCCCTCGGCAGGCTTCCAGACGCTGACCAACCCGCTTTATCAAATGGGTGGAAGTGGCAACAACAGAAAAGTCTAAATCTAAACAAGTAATTAATCACACTAATACTTGGGTTGAACCAACCTGATCTCGCGTGTTCTCACGGCTCTCTGAGGTTACAGCAGCACGTTATTTCATGTCTCTCGAACATTAGAAAACGGGAGTTCCACAAGGTTCGGTTTTGGGTCCACTATGCTTTAATTAGACATGAACGAGTTACCAGACAGCTGTAAAGACGCAGAGGGTCAACTGTGAATGTAAAACTGTAAAAACCGTGAATAACACAGCGCTAACGGGAGGAAATAGACACAGAGATACAGAGATGAGCAGGAAGTCCCTAAAGAATCAGCTACAAACGCATCACATCAGTACCGTCAGTGTTCTCCATCTTAGTTTGTGTCTGACAGTCACAGGCTTGTGGTCCAAACTCCAGTTAGTCTGACTGAAGTCGAGGATGCACTGTTGTCTCTGCTTGTCTGTTTTTTCACTGATTTTCCTCAGAGACAAAACTGCGTGGCTCCTGACACCAGCTTCGTCCACAGAGGAAACCCACAGTGGCGTCCAACCTCTGATGGACGCGTGCAGGGAAATATTTCTGCGTTTCATCCGTTTCTCTCAGATTTATCACAGAAAAAAACCTCAAAATCCAGACGAGGAGATAAATGAACCGATATAATCTCACAAATTACTCTCCAGATTATCACACAGTATGACGTCATTTATTTCTCTAATAGTAATCACCTAAGTACCTATCAGAGCTTTAGTTTACACACCAGAGCTCGTCTACAAACATCTAAACCTAAACAGTTACTTGATGTTATAATTACAAAGAAAAAAATAGAAAACTTCACATCATTATAAGAAAAAAATTATTATTATTACGAGATCAATTTTCTCCTTTGAAGTGACAGCACTGGGCCTCCATATTTAACTGGATTTTATTTTGGGGACCAGGTGAGGAGGAAGGTGAACAGAGGCCTCCAGAAAGTTCACAAACCACACGTCAGATTTCAGCCTCCCCTCGGGGGTACAGCAACAGCTGAGGAAGATGATGAGTTTTCATCCTTAGCAATAATCAGAAACACAGAAAATTTTTTAAAAAGACCCACAATCCCCCTGGTGTCTGCTGCCGAGGAGCCAGAACATGCCAACCGTCAGAGAGGTCTGTCTGAGGCGGGGTCAAAGACCTGAGCACCGTTAGTATCGCCGGGGAGGAACTCGAGTTCCCACCAGGAGCAAAAGTCCGGAGAGGTCCTCGTCACACAGCAAACCTGAACACAAGCTGTGAGGGTTTCAGTTTCCTCTGACTTGCTTAAATCTGCTGCAGTTGGTGGACATGATGAAATATTCTATCAAAGAAACGCTGGAAATGCTAAACATTTAGTTTTACACTTCCTGGGCAACGCAGGCGACCACCTGCACTTTCTCTAACATCCACTAGAGACAACTAAACAGCTGCATGGCTCCAGTTTTATGTGGTCTGCTATGTATGGGGGCGTGGCCTCTTTGACTGACAGATGGATGGTGACACAGGCGGCTGTGGCTGCTGGCTGTCTGTGAGGCTTCAGACCAATAATACGTCTGCTGCTAAGAGACGGTCTGAGGAGGCGGGGCAAGAGTTTAGGTGCACAGTGAAATCTGAGATTGTTCATTGGATGTTACTGAGCACTGGTTAGCAGGTAACTCCGTCTGTGCGACACTCCCCAAACAGTCTGTGATAACAACCCAGCTGTTATTCAAATATGGCCACTTCAAACCCAACACGGCGCCAACAACGAGGTTTCAAACATTCAGAAACCAACGGACGACATCCATCAGTTATACACTGGCTAACAAAGATCATCAGGTTGCCTGATAACTACACAAACTACAGGCCGCTGCTTCAACTCAGCCACTTCAAATGTCATCAGGTTGTTAAAAGATCATTATAAGTCATCGTGTGTGAATGTGTGTGAATGGGTGAATGACTGAATGTGTAAAGCGCTTTGAGGTCCTTAGGGACTAGTAAAGCGCTATACAAACACAGGCCATTTACCATCGTCACCACCATATTTACGGCTTGGCCGAGCCACGTCGTCCATCCACCACAGGACATCTGTGTCTAGCTAATCTAAGCTGAACCTCAGCCTCATCAGGTTTTGGTGCCCTAATCTCACCAGACAGGAACTGAAAAAATCGAAACCAGATGTAAACCAAAAGTCTGACACGGTTAGTCCAGCCAATCAATGAGCACCAAGCTCTCCGTTAGTTTAATGTAAGGATAACAGCCGAGGCAGCTAACAGGTACGTGAGGATCTCTGCTGATTCGCCCTCTGAACTGTGACATCACAAAATGATTTGGGGAAACTTTCCTGAATGTGGATCTTAGTTCAGATTTCAGCCGGAAGGATTAAATTGAGGTTGAATTATACGGTCATATTGTTTGTTACGCCCCTAGCAAGCCCCTAATCTCCTCAATGTGCTCAGATGGTGCTAATTGGCCACACCTAGTCCGGTGTGGTATTCGTCGCCTTTTTTATGTTGCGGCTTTTGAGCAGGGTCGTAACATGTTGGAGGAGACGATGCTGTCCGGGTCTGTCAGACTGGACGAGCTCGGAGGAGAACTGCGAGGCCGGATGGTCAGAAAGGTCTGGAGGAGACGGCAAGGAAGGCCGAAGACCGGCTTCTGGACAGCAGCGGGCTCTTCCAGTGCACCTTCATGTGGTGCCTCAGGTTGGACTTGGAGGAGAAGCGCTTGTCGCACTGCTGGCAGGAGAACGGCTTCTCCTTGGTGTGGATGCGGCGGTGACAGATGAGTGCTGTGGAAACCCTGAAGGACTTCCCGCAGTCAGGGCACTGGTAGCGTTTGGGCTCAGTGTGGATGCGCCGGTGGTTCTTCAGGGACATCAGGTTGGGGAACTCCTTCTGGCACGAGCTGCAGAAGTAGGTCCCGGTCTTGTGGCTGTTCTTGTGGTTGAGCAGGGAGCTGGCGTGGCGGTACGAGCGACCGCATTGGCCGCAGACGAAGCTCCTGGAGCTGCTGCTCGAAACCACCGGCCTCAGATCTGGGAGGAGAGAAACACGAAGGTTTCAGTTCAGGGTAACCCACAAAGGGTCTGTCGGCTCTGAAGCTCACTGTCAGATCAGCCAATCACAGAGTCGGAATATTATGTTGTCACTCCAATTTTCCAACCAGGAAAAGCTGGAAAACACCCCCAAAGCCTCCAAACTTCTCTTTGGAATTTTGAAACGAGCGGCTCGAGTGTGTCATTTATCAAGTCAGTGACGAGAACGACCGGCCGAATACGAAGCAAAGCCGGAGGGTTTATTTTAGGGAGTGTGCTGTGCAACCATCTCGAGCTTCCTTCAGGTAACACTGATGGGAAATATCTGAACAGTAACACCTGTGTTACGCCTGTCACGCACTGCCTGCAGCTCCTGTGATTGGCTGCTTCCGTACCTCTTATCTTGTCTCCTCAGCTGTCAAAGCCCTGCACAGGTGTGAGCCACGTGAACACATACATGGGTTATATATGCAGGACCATAATGAACGGCATCACGTTTCTGACGCTCGTGAGATTTTTCTAAAAAAGGAATTAAAGTCACAGGATGTGAAGAGTTTCATTATAAACTGATAAACTACAAACGTGTCACACGACTACGTGTCCGATAAACGCTAAAACACTTTAATTACGTGATTATGTTTTTTAGTGTGAATTAAAGATCAGATTGTCATCATCAACATTAGACTGCAGAAAATAAACACATGAATTAAATCCTCAGATAAACATCAGAAAATTACAAAATCATTAATTAACAAACATAATTACTGGTGCCTTAAATCAGGGGTGTCCAACTCCAGGCCTCGAGGGTCGATGTGCTCAGGTTTTAAACGTGTCCTCGATCCACACAGATGATTTACATGTGTTCTCCAGAGGCCTGTTAATGAACTCATTTAATTCAGGGTGATATCTGAAACCTGCAGGACACCGGCCCTGGAGTTCCCCACCCCTGCCTTAAAACAAAAAACCCATTTATACGTCAGCGACTCGATCGTCTTTTAACCGACAAAGCTGTATGTTTGCTCTTATTATGAACTAATGATAACTTAATGATAACACCTTCGGCTGTTTCCTGGGGGAGAAGTGTCCAAAGATCCAAAATCATCAGTGATGACACAGAAAAACCTTAAAGTTGTGCTGTCAGCTTTTACATTAACAACATAGTGATGCTGAATTATCATTGTGACTCAGAGTAACTTATTAATAGTAATTAAACACATCTAATAATGAGCAAACATCATTTATGGGATAAAAACTGCAGTTTTTCCTTCAGTGAGTGAAACCTGGATTTTTATTACCGTACTATCTGCACTATAAGGCGCACTTAAAATCCTTTATTTTCTCAAAAATTGACAGTGTGCCTTATGTATGAATTCTGGTTGTGCTTACTGACCTTGAACCGATTTTATGTGCTACACGGCGCTCAAAAATCTGTCAAAAAAATGTTTTAGTACGACTTTGGTAGCTACGAAGCCGCACTGCTTGATGGATTGTTGGAGCCTCACGGAGGAATCTGGGTCCTGGGTCCTTGGGCTAGCTGGTATATAATGATGTGCTACATGATCGCTAGTGAAACAGCTATGTTAGCATAAACACAGTGAAGCTGGAGGATGAACGCTAACTTCTTTCCACTCGATAAAAGTTAATGTGAGGGTTCCTGATGGTTAGAGACAAATGCAATCACATGGCAGGATGCTGTAAACGGACCAAACTTCAGTCAGAACAACTGAGATTATTCATCCACAATACGAGGTTAGTCATTAATTTACTGCAACAACACGGGAACAGAGCTGCTGTGATAGAATACAGCATTAATGAATCAATGGTACAGAAGTGGAGGAAGCAAGAAGAATGAGTCGGTTTTGTTTCGCTTAATGCGCCATATAATCCGGTGCGCCTTAAGGTCCAAAAAATAAATAAATAAATAAAAAATACGGTAATAGCAGCTGTGTGTGTCACAAACATTAGACTCATAGTCGTGTGAAAACAACTTTACTTCACTGACGCTGTAAAAACCTTCAGACCGTCTGCACTCTGATACTAAAAGCTGGAGATGCATTCAGCAGGTTCTGCACAAACTTCCTGCCAACACCAGTGAAGGTGCCGGGAGAGACGTCGATGTGGACGGAGTGAAAACACCGAGTGTCACTGTGTTTTTCAGCTATTTATTTTCAGTACTCAGCAGTAGGGTTATAGTTTATGGACAAGATCTTCTGTTACGAAATGAATTATCAAAACATAGTTTATAAAAGTGTATAGTAAGCATTACATATATATGCATGGAAACCAAAAGTTAGAACTCAAACAAAAGAAAAAAAAAGGGGTGGGGGTTGGGGGGGGCGGGGGGGGGGGGGGGGGGGGGGGGGGCGGGGAGTAGTAGTTGTGCCAAACCAGTCCTCTTCTTCTTCTCTACAAACTAGTTGAAATGCAGGCGGAAAGTGTGACACAGAGAAGAGCAGGCATGGCGAGGACAACCAGACGGAGGATGGACATTTATTACTTCTGTGTTCTAGATCACACGGACTCCTACAGCACTTGACGGTCACTGCACGGCTTCACTTTTAACTTTTCTTTTTAAACTAGCACCAGTGCTGAAAACACGCACACACACACGCACACGCTTCCCAAACAATTAAATAAAAAGGAACAAAACACCAATAAATACAGGAGGTTACCATAAAGAGGAACAGAAAGGTCGGCGAGCACACCGAGGCGTCCCTTTCAGTCTGATTTGATGAAGAGGAGGAGGAGATAAATATGGAAGAAGAGAGGGATGAAGGAGCGTCACATCATCACTCGTGAAAGAAGGCAAGAAGAGCGTCTCCGGCGTGTTTCAGGTCCTCAGTGGAGTCCACAGAGAGGGGCATTGTGGGTAAAAGGAGGGCGGGGTGTTTACATCAACACAGCTCTAAACTCACATCCTAAACACTAGCGCTGTCCATTACAAGTGTTAATAATAATGATAATATAAATAAATGAATTACTACATGATCTGTCATCTTTTTTCCTTCTTGCAGAAACGTCGAGTTCGTACAGCCGCTCGCCTCCCGCCGCTCAGGCCTCGCCTTTTTGTTTTATCATACTTACTGGGGCTGGAGAGAGGAGGGGAGGGGTCACTTCCTGTTCATACGTGTGGACGTAAAGCGCGAGAACGGACAGTTCAAGGTGGAGCTGTTGGTTTCCGGAAAGCTTTTTACGCTGCAGTTACACCTACTGAACACCGGGGGCAGGGGAGGGTCGTTTTCACTGCAAACAGCAAAGAGGTCTGAGTGTTGTCATGGAGATCGATCACAGGGGATTGTTTTCCCTCGTGTTTTTTTTAATGAAAGTTGAAGGATTTTTATTGGTTTTTGCTGAGATTTCCACTTCCTGTGACCCGCAGGAATAAAAGCTGCTCGTAGCTTCTGAGTTTAAAAAGATGCCTTAAAACTGCGCTCTACATGATGACCACCAGGAGGCGACACCTGCAGACACCAATAAAACGTTCTTCTTTCCTTATTAAACACCTTCGGTTCAGATGGAGGCGAGGCAGCAAGAAAATGGGTGACATCACACCGGCTACGTTTGCTTCTGGCTCGTGGCGCTGTGACATCACACTCACAAAAATGTGTCTTACTAAAAGAACTGTAAAAATGGAAGTGAATCTACCGTCTCGAGGATTTCTGCCTAAAACCAGACGAGTGCTTTTCAGCTCCACAGTCTCATTTATTCTGGAAGAGCTCGAGAGCGCCCCTGTGAGACAGGAAGTCCATGGGTTTGTTGCGTTAATGCCATCTGTTAAAAACAAATCCTTCTGGGGTTGAAAGAGTGGATCTCGTGAACACGATTATTTAACACTAACTCGACATGTCTGTTTCCAAACAGCTGGATTCAGTTTCACTCTCTGACACGTTTATTTTAGCGTCCGTCGTGAGGTCGAAGGTCGTTTGGAAGCTCTGAGTCTTTTACTCACTTTGAACCGTTTGACGCATTCAACCACCAAAACGTTTTTTTTCCCCCTGCACTGAAAATGAAACGACGCCTAAAACGAGAAATAAGGGAAGCAGCCGTCATTCCTGCTGAGGTTCCTGAGTGTTTCCTCCAACCTCCTCCTTCAGGAAGTCTCTGATCTATAAATCTGTAGGAGCTCGAGCAAAGGAAGCAAACGTTTTAAAATACTGACAGTTAATTAACCTTTAATATTTAACAGTGAAAGGATAATTAACGATGTGTAGTGATCGGCTGTGTGTAGACCAACGTTCTTACACAATGACACGGCGGCACCGTTAACCTTTGTTATATGATTTTTGTTAAACTACGCTAACTTTTTAACGGTTCGTGAGGCTGACGTGGAGGCAGACGAGACCCAAACTATAACCGAAACATAACGTATTACTCTCGACTTGGTGCAAATGTCTGAATACATTCAGTTAGTTTGGTGGACTTGGACTTCCTCCGTGTTGTTTTATACTTTGATCGGGTTGTTTCCTGTTAGTGTCATGCTGTCTGCTGATTGGTGAGGAAACGTAATGAAAGGAGGCGATTCTCTCTTTTCTTTTTTGTTGCTTCAAAGAGGTGAAATTAAATCAGGACACTTCGCTGCATGTACAGTTTCCTAAATGAAAGCTCGGACCAACCCACGAACATCCCCGTTTAAATAAAGTTTAAATAATATAAAAAACTGGATATAAAATCAGACTGAGGTATGAACTCTGCTGGTGTGATAAGACGGAGGCCTGAGGAAAAATATTTAAACGCCAATCAGCTGATGATCAGATTAAAAGGAGTCGTCTTGTGATTCTTCATCTTACACAGACGCCCTGTCGCTGCCCATTAGTGGGCGGTGAAATGGTCCACGACCACTCCAACAGTCATTTTCACATGAGAACGTTTGGTTTGAACATATGACACGTGTTCCGTTCACAGCATTAGCGTGTTCACAAACAGGACGCGCTACAGGAAGTCTGAAAACCCTCTTTTTAAAAACTGATCACGTCTTTAATCAAACTTCAGGCGCTACGGGAGAAGGGCCATTTTAAACCGCACGCAAGCCGCAGCGGTCTCTCAGCTCCGGGTCCACACGTGTGAACAAGAAGTCAGGAAGTGGTCACCGCTGCAACACACAAGAAGACACGCACACATACACACACACGTTTAAAGCAGTCCCTCTGAGTCCAAAGTGTCCATGTTCAGTCCTAAAAGTTCCCACAAGTCCTTGCTGCCTCCAGGCCAAAAGGATAAAGGTACAAAACACGAATCTGGCCTGCACGCTGTTGATCAAAACAGTCTCTCCAGACCAGATTAGAAACACTGTGACGAAGGCCACGGGAAGAAAACGTCCTGTAAACACCATCAGAAACAGGACCAATCAGACTCCCGCGCTCCATCTGGGTGCAGCTTGATGGCTGCGGCCTCGTGGTGCACCAGTCCGTGGCAGGGAAACATAACAAGGCAACATGCAGCAGGGGGTCAGTCCAGTCTGCCTGTCAGTCAGCGTGCGGGGCAGCATAGTGCTCTGTGAGGGTGTGTGCGTGTCTGTGTGTGCGTGCGTGTGTGTGGGGCGTCACGTCAGTCTGTCCTCCACACACACCACAGCCACACATGGTCAATGAGGAAGGCTACGCTACATTTTTGGCACCTCCACAATCTTCGGCATGTGACCCCCCCCTCCCCCAGCCCCACTAAGACCATCATCACCACCACCTCCCCCCCCCTCACCCTGCAGCTTATATGAAGGGGCCGCCAGGCATACCCAGGAAGTTGGGCGCTCTCATGGACATGGGTGGAGGCGCCGATGAGCCGCTCCAGTGCACCTTCATGTGGTGCCTCAGGTTGGACTTGGAGGAGAAGCGCTTGTCGCACTGCTGGCAGGAGAACGGCTTCTCCTTGGTGTGGATGCGGCGGTGACAGATGAGCTGAGTGGACACCCTGAAGGACTTCCCGCAGTCAGGGCACTGGTAGCGTTTGGGCTCAGTGTGGATGCGCCGGTGGTTCTTCAGGGACATCAGGTTGGGGAACTCCTTCTGGCATGAGCTGCAGAAGTAGGTCCCGGTCTTGTGGCTGTTCTTGTGGTTGAGCAGGGAGCTGGCGTGGCGGTACGAGCGACCGCACTGGTCACAGACATGGGACTTGACGACCTCGCTGTTGCTCCCTTGGCCGCGGACTTTGGCGACGTTGCTGGGATTGAGTCCTTGCTCTTGCATCAGGGTGAGGTCCAGGCCTGACCCCCAGCCCAGGTCCTGGGAGCCCCCTGGGCGGGGCTGCTGGGTTCTGGGCTGGCGGGGCTGCGGTGTCTGGCCATGAGTGATCTCCATGTGGAGCCTGAAGCTAGCCTGCGTGGGAAAGGCTCGCTGGCAGGACCGGCAGGTCAGCTCCCGCTGCTTCTGGTGTACACGCCGGTGGTTGTAGAGCTGGGAGGAAACTCGAAAGGCCTTTCCGCAGTCGTGGCATCGGTGGCGCCGCGTCTCAGAGTGGATACGGCGATGGTTCTTCAGGGCAAGCAGGTTGGAGTAGGTCTTGAGGCACACGGCGCAGTGGTAGATGCCGACAGTATGGGTGTTCTTGTGGTTGAGGAGGGAGCTGGCATGGCGGTAGGAACGGCCGCACTGATCACATCTGTGCAGGGACAAACAAAGAAGAGGAGTGGAGGAGAGAGGAAGGAGATTAGCAACGGAACATGGATGTCCGATTTCAATGCTGTAGCCAAATTCATCTGGTTACCACTTTTTCTGGAGAAGTATTTCAAGTATTTTTACTAGTCATCATCTAGGATGTTGCACATACAGGTATATGATCTGAAATCCGGCTCAAAGCTTTCAAAGAAGTCTACAAAGTGGTGTACCATTAATGATTTCTACACAGGTCATAGGGGAGAGGACTGCTGGGTGGGTGAGGGAGGGAGGGACATGGGAGACACTATGGAGAAACAAGTGTAGGGAACTGGAAGGTATCTGCTGCTCCCTGCACTGCACAAATAAAACAACCTTCTGTCTCAGCCTTCTTTGGATACTGAATGTAGTGATGAGAAACCATCAAACATGCCCAAAGAACCACTACCATGCATCAAGACTCCTGTAGGTGTTAAGACTGGTGACCTGTGGACATGTGCAGTGCAGCTAGCTCCAAATACTTCCTAATCTTCCCTTTCAGAACATCAAAATGCAACAGCCCCATCACATAACTGCAGTTCCTAATCTATTAGCTAACCAGTGTCAGAATAAACACAAAGACTGCAATCAAAATCAGAACAGAAGCAAGGAACACACAACATCAACACTTCAATATGCTGCACACAAAATACTACTTAAAGAGTTCGAAAAAAACAAAGCATGTAAACAGTACATCTGAACATGACATGTTTGACTGAGGCTAGCCTAAAAATGTCTGATATATGCTAACTGTAAGCAAACGGGGTTGACTTATCTGGTCTCTCCACTAATTCAATTTGTCCAAACTTCAGAAAAATCCGAATTCCGGCACGCGTATGGTCCCAAGGAAGCCGGATTGGAGATCATATACCTGTAATAGACATGTAGAGACCTAAATTTATCTTCACTATTTGTTTGTTTCAACTTCGAAGAATCACAAACAACTGACGAGAACTCACGTGTACCGACACTCTTCGCCCTCTCCCGTGGGTGCAGTGGCCTTCCTCCTGACTTCCATGCCTACCTGGTTGTCCCCGCAGCGGTGCCTGGCCAGACCGGACCTCCCCTGGAAACTCTTCCCACAGGTGGGGCAGCCAAACGGGGTGGCGCCTTCCTCGTGGACTTTCTGGTGGTTGCGGAGGAACCGGGCCAGTCGGAAGGCTTTCCCACATGTGTGGCAGATGTGCTTCTTCCGCTGCGTGTGGATGCGCATGTGGTTGCGTAGAGCCATGTAGTTGGTATAGGGCTTGTCGCAGAAGTTGCACCTGAAGTTTCCGGTCTTGTGGGTGTGCTTGTGGTTCAACAGGGAGCTGGCGTGTTTGTAGGCGCAGCTGCATAGGTCGCAGGCATAGGGCCTCTCGTCAGAGTCCATGTCTACAGAGTTCTTCTCGGTACTGATGGTTGTCGAGGTGTTGGTGGAGGACGATGAAGGCAGGTGCTGGGCTGGACAGTCATGAGCCGCGAGCTCGTCAGCTGTGGCAAAGCCTTCGCAGCAGCCGTCGCACTCGAAATCCATCTGAGCGCCAGGGCCTTGTGGGCCTTTGCACAGGCCGGCTGTAGTGTGGGTAGCGAGCTGCCTTTGGGTGCGGAAGCCCTTGCCACACTCTTGGCAGTTGTGCTTCTTTTGGGCAAAATGGAGACGAAGGTGGTTTTTCATTGCAAGCCTGTTCGGATATGTAGAGTTGCAAACATTGCAGTGGTACTCTCCAATTTTGTGAAGGTTCTTGTGATTGGCCAGGCTGCCCGCATGGCGGTAAGTCTTTCCACATTCTTCACAGGCAAACGGCCGCCGTGCACTTTCGGCAGGATCAAACTTCTGGGGTCTGGAAGTACCGGCTGACGAGTAGGGCTTTTTGAACCCTTGGTGGCTGTATTTGACCCCCATCACCTGGCCCTTCGATGGCTCCCCTCTCATAGTCTGCATTTGAGATGGGTCAGGCTGCTGGAAGCGGGAACCGTTTGGGCCGGTCCGAACAAGGCCTTTGGCTCGGTGTTCTTCATGGAGACGGAGATGGTTGATCAATTGCTTTTGGATCTTGAAGGCTTTGCCACATTCTTCACACTTGTGCCTGTAGCAAAAATAGGCAAAGGTAAAGAAAAAAAAACAAAAAACAGCAATATCTCTTTCAGTACATTTCAAAAGCAAAATGACACTTTGTAGGTATTTCTAGGGTGGCCTAAGTCAGATTCTTAATAAGGTTAGCAGTTCTCAGCAGTTTTACTAGCCTCAGACCCCTACCTACTTTGGCAACAATTCTCCTGTACTTCAAAGTTTAGATGAAAACCAATGAAAATGTTATCCATAAATCTTGCCAACTAAAGTCAAAAAACTCACTTTGACAGAATGAGATCTTTATTAGCCAAACAGTTTTAATTTGTCACATGCCTCAATTGGTGCTCAGTACCAACTGTAAAATAGCTACAAAATTTATATAAAAATAAACAAAACTTTATTAACGTCTTTACTTTATTTACAAAACAAGAGTAACATGATAATTTTGGATTTGACCTCCAGTAGGCACTACCATTAACTGTTTCTAATGTTAACTTTTTAAAGAATTTGTTGAGAGACATTCGAAACTGGCAGAAGACCTACCTCTTTAAGTCAAAGTGGGTCCTTTGGTGATTCTTGAGAGCCAGCAGGTTGTAGTAACGTTTTTGGCAGACAAGGCAACGGAAAACACCGGTCTTGTGGGACTTCTTGTGGTTAAGGAGAGAGCATGGGTGTCTGTATCCTCGCCCACATTGGTCACACTTGTGGGGCTTGTCACTCTGATCGACCATTGGCCTACGTCCATCTGCGCCAACGTCACAACTTCTTCCAGCGACACCACCGCCAACGCCCTCTCCTCCAGACATCCCTTTGGCTCCATTTAGGCCGGGCTTGTTCATCGAGTTACCTCGATTCTTCCCAGGGCACAGGTGGGTGATCAGATGGTGGCGATCGGCGAAAAACATGCCACAGTCAACACAAATGTGGCTCCGGCCATCCATCTTTTCGTTGCCGTTGGCTGAACTCCCTGCAATACCCTGTTGCTGACCATCTGGCCTTTGGGGCCCATGGATTAACTGATGATTCAGGAGATCCTGCTTTCTGGCAAAAGTCTGGCCACAGGTACAGCAGATCATCCTCCAGTCCTGCTGCAGGTTGGAGGGTCCTGGCCCTGTGGGGTTGTTGGCATGACTACGCAGGTGACTTCTGAGAGCTCTCAAACTAGCATAGTGGTTGCCACAAACTGAGCACTGATACACCTCTCCATCATCATCGTCATCTTTGTCATTGCTTCCCATTCTCTTGCCTCCACTTTGAGGATACTGTCGTTGACTGCCGCCTTCTTTCAGGCTGCTGGAGCTTCCAGCAGGCAGCGAGGTTCCACTGGAGCTATGGTAGTTCATATTCCCCATAAAACCATTGGACATATTGGCCTGCTGCTGCTGGCCACGGCGGGGACACATGTGCGACTTGATGCCAGACACATCGCCATACATCTCACCACAGTCGGCACATACGTGTCGGTCGGCTTGCCGGTGAGCAGAGCTGCTCTGGGAGAGTGAGCTGCCATCAAAGCGATCATGGAACTCAAGAGAGTCTAGCCCACTGCTGTGGCCTCCATCTGGTACAAAGTGGGCAGCTTCGCCGAGATTTCCTGGCAGGGAGATTGGAGTGGTGGCACCACTACCTTCCTGGACGTAGCTCTGCTGCGAGTCCAGAGTCAGGGGCTCTGGGGATAGCCAGTCGTTGCTGTCATTGTTAATAGGCTGATTGGAAGGACGACCCTTGTGGCTTCGTAGGTGGCTATGTAGTGCTGCCAGGTGAGGGTACTGCTTACAGCAGATGGTGCACTGGTAGTGGCCCGTTTGGTGGCAGCGTTTGTGGTTGACCAGGCTTCCTGCATGCCGGTAACTTTTGCCACACTCCCCACACTTAAAGCGCCGCTCTTCATCATCTGGAGAATTAGCCTGGGGCACACGACCTCCTGACGGGGAGGCCACCGAGCTCTGGGATCCAGAACTTAGAGTCTCCGAGTTGAGGATGGAGCTGTCCTGACTATGGGAGGGAGGGTGGGGATCATGAGTTAGATAATGGACTTTCAGTGTCTCCAGATCTGGGTGTCCTGCGCCACAGTATGCACATGTATAGATGGGGTTGTTGACTGGAGGGCCCATAATGGGGTCATAGGGGCCCCTCTTCTCAGTCGGCACTGGTGGCAGAGGCAGAGGCAGAGGGTCCCCCAGCGCCGGCGTGTATGCCGGGGATCGAACAGCACTCAGATTATGAGGCATGATGCCTGGAAAACTCCGTGGCAGGCTGAGGGTAGGTGAAGCAGTGTTGTGCAGCAGAATGTGTTCTTGGAAATCTGCCTTATTTGGCAGCGCTACCTGGCAGAGGTGGCAGAAACAGGTGGTAGTGTCTTCACTTTGAGAGGACTGAGTGCCAGTGCTGCGCTCCGAGTCGTGGAGGCTGCTGCTGCTACTGCTGCTGCTCACCATTGAGGCCCCAGGGGTCTTGAACTTCGAGTGAGTTCTCTCGTGGCTGTTTAAGGCAGCCAGGTTGCCAAATAGTTTGAAACACACAGAGCACTTAAACGTTCCTTGTTGGTGACACTTCTTGTGGTTCACCAGGCTACCGTGGTGCCGGTAAGTTCTGTCACACTGATCACACTTGAAAGGTCTGTCCCAAGCGTCGTCAGATTCAGGGGAGCCTTTTTTTCCGTGTTCGTCTGTCTCGTGGCTTTGCAGGACACTATGTCCCATACCACTATTGTTCAAATGGGAGCGCCCAAACCCGTCCGAGAGGTCCTGGGTGAGACCGTAGTCCCTCTCGTCGTGGCCGGCTTCTTCGGGCACTTCCTCGCTTTCTTCCTCTGTGTGTGCACTACTAGGGGATAAAGTATGGATCCGTAAGTGATTTTTCAAAGCTACTGCGTTGGGCAGCGTACGTGTACAAACAGGACACTGGAATGATCCAACTTCGTGAGATTTTTTATGATTGGCTAGACTAGCTGCGTGTTTATAAATTCGTCCACACTGTTCACACTCAAAACGACCGGTCTCTTCTTGCTGATAATGTGCTTTCATATGTTCTAGAAGACTTGGAGTACTCGGGCAAACCATATCACATTCTTTACAGGGGAAACCCTTGGCACGACTCATATCATGCATTGCCATAGTACTCTAAAGCAAATCGTTTGGAGGGAATCACGGTTCACAACAGAGCAATGAACAGTGATGTTGAGGAGGTGGGGGAGGAAACTGTAGGGCTTAGCTCTTTAGCTGAGGGCAGCAGTGGAGGCCATTTTCTCCCTGGGAGCCGTCAGCGGAGGTCAATCAGGACCCACCCCGGGAGGTGGCAGGCCTGCGGGGGTCACACCGGCCAATGAGGGATCACTGTGGAGAAACAAAAGAAGAAGAAAAAGAAAACAGGTTACTCAAATACCTACTTATCTTTTGTTAAAATCTCGAAGTTCAGTCCAGGTCCCTCAGTTTAAGTTTCAGCTATTTGCTATTGATTATAACAGAATCTCAAAATGACTGGGATATTCAGGAAAGCCCTACAAAGATTATTTAATATAAATTAGTTTGGTCCTAGGTTCTGTTATCATTTTAATTTTCTTTATTATGCTTTTGCATCACAAATTTTATAGCTGGATATAGAAATTGTGGATGGTGATCTTAAGGATCAGCAATAGTCCGAGTGATCACTAGCAGCTTGCTAACCACAACAATTAAGTAGCACAGTTGCACAAGCATCAGCTGTAGCTTTAATAAAGTGTCAGACCAAACATTTCAAATTAGTTTAACTGGAAGACTCTAGAAACAAAATATCATTTTTTTTTTTATTATACCAATAAATGACCATTAAATGGATGTAACTTCTTTGTCAGAAAAAAAACAAGGCAGTGGGTAAGTGCTTTAAATCTTCATGTTATCTGAAGGCCATCAGACAGCGATACCTGTGGTTGCAAAAACATTTCCCATCTTATAGAAACTAATTTCTTAGCTTATCTCTAAAAATGTCTTGTAGTTCATGGTCTCAGTTGTTTTGGGTCATACTGTTCAAAAGTGACTTCTATCTTGCGAATTTTGGACAGGACGATCCGACTTGTGAATGGATCGGCCCACAGTCAGGTAAACCTGATCCAGTCCTAGTCGCCACAGCAGGGTGAGAGCAGAAAACCACCTGATCTGCACGATGATAACGGAGCAGCAGGCCAAACTTTAGGAAACACGTCAGGTGTAATTCAACCTCCTGATTTATTTGAATGTGACAACTTGTTAAAACTTGTGTAACCCCTCCAATGTGTGAGGCAACTCCATTTATATTTTAAGAGAAATATTCTGAAACTATTTTGATATTTAAAACATCAATTTCCAGTTTGAAAAATGTGCTGCTTTTCCGTGTCAGTAACGGTTGGATCACTTTTATGTTCTGAGAAGGGAAAAAATGTAAAAGTTTATTTTTCACTCATTAGACAACAGTTTGATTAAAATCTGCCTCGATCAAATAGTTTGTGTTTTCTGTTAGGACCCCAGTGGGATGCAGTCTAACCGATCAGAGACCGAACCTCTAAAGTCCAGATTAGTTGGACTTTACATGTATGACTGAAAAACCAGAATATCAGTGATGCAGGACCTGATCCGCCTCACTGTGCATTGCACTGCCTATAAAACTACAAACGGGACCTCTGCATTGAGCACAATGCGAGTAAATACCCACAAATATTCACTGTTGTTTGGATTAAATTCAGACCCATCATGCAGGAGGAGGAGTGGATTTTGTGAAATATGGATGGATGGCAGCATGGCACAAACTCAATGCTTCTTTGGCCAAGTGTGAGAAGAAAATGAGACACTTAAAGAGGACAGCCTCAGTCGGTTAAAGACAAGAAAGCAGTCCAAGCGGACGTGCTGATGCTGCTGATGAATCGGTCCTGTTTGGGTTTGCTGGGACTGAAAATGCTCCGGTTTATTGTATGGTTCCAGGAGCAGTTGCTGTGTTTCTGCTGGTTGTGGAGGCGTGAGATTCAGGTTTGTCCAGACATCGCGTGACAGTGAGCGCTGCACCTGTCAGCGAGTTTCACTGGGAAATAGAGAATTCCCTTATTTTCCAGATTAAAGAAGCACAAGTGGAGGAAATGTCGGTCAGCTTGGCCTTCAGGTGTCGCGTTTTGTTCCACCGACAGCTCACCGACAGCTCAAACGTCCTCACTCTACAAAAGCCACAGCTCCACTTCAGAAACGACTGAAATTTAACTACAGCTCGTTAAAATGTGCTCTCCAAAACCACAACTCGCAGAAATATACAAAAGTATATCTTAAAAAATAGTTTAAAATGCTTGTGATTATTTTTCTGAGTGAGACATTTGGTGGAAGTCTGACACAAACTGATCAGGAATCAGTTCAACAGATCCTTCAGTGGGATTAAAGTGTCTGCGTCCTTTTTAACAGGCTCATGTGTAATCTGTAATCTGTGGCAGATTACAGCAGCCGTTCGTGTTCATCTCATTACACACAGCTGGGTTCAAACACTGGCTCGAGGCCCGCTCAAAGACTTTCCAGGTTTCTCCTGATAACACAGATCCCTATAAAACTCCAACACGAGCTCATCTCTGCAGGTTCAAGCCTCGGCCAGTGTTTGGCTTAAACACCGTTCATAACGTCGGTGACGTCAATAACCGAGCATATGAACAAATCTGAACATCATGAATCACAGCAGAGACGCACAGATTTAGATTTTCTACAACTGACGCCTCAAAGAATTATTCTTTTTTAAGAGTGAAAATGTAAAATATTGTTTCTTACGTTTTCTGGGGGAGTTAAAGAACTGTCACTTGGCTGTCACTTAAAATCTATGGGCTCAAATTGTGGTCAAAATTCGTACTTGTAACTTGAAACTTGAGTGCAGAGTTTCACACGTATTTTTTGGCTAAGTCCACACACAAATCTTTTTTACACATACAAATCCTGATTTACAAGTACAAAATATTTATGACCACAATTTGAGCCCATAAAAATCATTTAAAATAAAGTCCTCCAAAGCCACAGTCCAAACATCGTCTCCGTGTGCAGGACTTTATGAAAAGGAAATATATACATAAACCTACACAGTTTGTGTATCAGGCTGTTAACATGGGGGTCAATGGGTACGGGCTCTCTGCTGCCTCTGCTGGATGTCAGAGGAACTGAAGCGTTTAGAACACAAAGGGTCTCATGGGCAGATTTTCTGATGGCATTACAACTGAACCAGCCTTTGCTTACGATGGTTTTATAGAACAACGTCTATAACGACTGATCTGAGATTTCAGCTTAATTTAAATGTGAGCAAACCGAGAGGCTGAAACCTCCTGTTAGACATAGTAATGGACCGCCGAGCTGGGTCCTACGTAAACATCACCACCTCAGCTTCAAACTGCCGACTGTGATGCAGCAGCAGACAGTATAAATCTTAAAGCTTAACTTTATGGACCACAGCTCAGGCGTTTCGTGAAGAAGGAAACACCCAGATTTGTGTTAAATAACATATCACAGTTATGTGTGTAGTCTCCACTGGAGAATCTCTATGAGCAGGAAAAGGCCCGGAATACAGATGTTGGCTAACGGGAAAAGAGCGTTGACAGGAAGGAGGATCAAACGGTTTACAAGCCGTCACGGGCGATAGCGTCAGCACTACGAGGACACCACCTGGTCATCAGGTGGGATTTAAGGTCTCGGGTTTGTGTTTATGTTCTCTTTGGCTGAACAGAGAGGAATTATGGGAATTCAGCTAAACAAACTTGCTCTAAAACCCAACAGCACCCAGTCAGCAGCGAATATATCAGCGGTGAGGCTAAACTACAGGACTGATCAACACAAATATACCCAATCAACCACGGATGTTTGATCAGTGCATGTCTCATTAAAGGTGAGCTACCTGTGAGAGGACAGAGGTCACCCGGGTCTCAAATGTGGTGCTGCAGGTTGGAGCTTTAAGTGATTTAGTCGACAAGTTGTTGGATGTTTGTTAAATATAAAACATGAGCATGAAAACCTGAGCTGAGCAGCACAAATCGGTCCAGGAACTCAATTAAAACGATTCAAGAGGAAGCAGAGACTGATTGTCTGCGCAAGAAAAACACGCCAATCTCCACACAAAAATATTTACCGTCGTACCGTTATCACCACAGTCGTTTCATTAATGAGCAATTAACAGATTCACCGGTAATGAGCGAGAAACAGAAGAACAAAGAAAGGAAGGAAGGAAGGAAGCAGGAAACGAGGTGAGACACGAGGGGAGGCGTGGGGGAGGGGAAGGAATGAAGGAAGGGGAAAAACAGAAAGAGGGGGAAAAGGAGGGGTTGGGGTGGGGGGCTGCAGTGGAAAATAAAGGTGTGGAGGAGGGTTTGATTGGCAGGAGAGGTAACCTGAGGAGGAGGGGGGGAGGCGCTGACGAGCTGCAGTCTGACAGGCAGGAAGGCAGCAAGGAAAATAAACAGCAGCAGGAGCGAGTGAAGGATGTGAGGGGAAACTTCCTCTACATCTCCCTGCAGAGCTTTTACCTGCAGAGCCCCCCACCTCAGCCCACAGGCGGCACGATGCCTTCACCAGCGGGGACACAAGAACCAGATCGGTGCCTTTTCCTGCACATAACCCAGCATCATCGCCTCAGAGCAGGCGAGTGCTGTGTTTATCAGAGCTGCGGTGCATCAACGTGTTCAGCTGACTTTGTTATCTTTATCATCCTTCTTGATCATTATGAAGCTTTTCGTTTGTGAACTCGGGCACTTTTCTGTTTTTTGCTTCTTGTTTTTTCTCCTTGCAGTTCCTCTGGGGTCCAGCAGAGGCAGTAGTGCCTCAGTCCCCATAGACTCCCATAGAAGTTAAAACTGTACAGCAGAACATAACATGTTTACTGCAGGATAAAGACGACAGCAGTAGCTGCTAATAAAGTTTGGCACATCTGTAAGGACCATTTACTGATGAGTCGTTACTCAAGAAAAAAAACAGCTGAAAAAAAGACGACTTTTTCAACGTATTTGTCAGACTCTCAGTAGGAAACGGAGCATCTGACACTGCATCGCTGACGACTTACTGTCCACTCTGTGTGAGGAAGTAAAACACATGACCGACATGTAAAGGAGAGATGGACTTGTTACCAGCCACGTGTTTAAAACCAGCCTGCCCATTACTTCCTGTCATGTGTCTCCTGCTCTACTGATGGATGTCCATTTTAAACACAGCCAAGTTAATAATGAGCCTACTGTATGTACAGTAATCCCTGAGAGCCCCAAGTTCAGGCTGCAGACTGATTGACACTCAGTTTATCAGTGTTTTCATGCCATTGCATCTCTACGAGGTCACAGAGCTGTCCAGCTGGGACAGCCAAACAGAAGATGTGGACGCATTTCTATTATTTATTTATTTTTTTAAACCTAATGAGGCAAAAATTTGCTTTCTAGAAATCGCTGAAAATTCCCCAGCTCATTTACATTAAGACTTTTCTCTTACAAATTTAATAAAATCTTTTATTCTAATATGGCAGCGAGACATTTTCTCTGCCTAAATATGTGCTGGTTAGGATGAACGCAGACACCTGAGCGTGTTCTGTTACTTTCATGTAAAGGAAACGATCGAGGAGAAGATAAGACATGAAAGCGTGAAGCCTCCCAGTGTGTTAAACAGGGACTCTGTGAATCGCGCTGCTGTAGCAGAGTCCAGGAATAAACGGAAACGAGCAGGTCGCCCTTAAATGCCAAGGTTATGTTCAGACCGCCACTGCGACGAGTTTTAATGATGGAGAGGAGGAGCGGGGGGAGTAAACAAGGAGGAGGTGCTGCATTCGGCCAGATGTTTGATGTGAGGACAAAGAAAGCCCACGGCAGTAGCAGAGGCGACAGGAGACGCCACCGGCGAGGGAAACAGGCCAGTCGTGATTTCATTACAGAGTAACCTGGCGTTCATTTCCTCGCTGTTCAGTCACACAGACCGCAGATTAAAGCGCTGCAAATTTATTTCTCCTTTACAAACAAGAACAAATCACACACTCCATTTAAATATCAGTGATTCGACTCTCCAACGCTCACAGAGTGCTCATGCTTTATTGGCTGCGGCTGAGTGTCGAGGCGAATCTGAAACACGAAGAGGGACCTGAAATTTAAACCGTCTTGTTAGCGCTCTGCCATCAGCCACAGGTAGGCGCAGCTCTACCTGTGGCTCGCATGAATCAAACAGCTGAAGTGTGTGCGGTCCACGGTGGATCTCAGATCCTCACTGAGCTTCAGTTTCTCTGACTAACTTAAAGGAGACGCTGGAATATTTCTGTAATACACTCAGATTACTTCAAACTGCGCATGATCGAGAATAAATTATTTCAGAATATCTGCATTTTATTTTTTAATGCATTCTGCACGTTTACCTCCGAGTGCTTCACAGAATAATCAGAGGACAAATTTACAGAGACTACACTGAAAATAATCACATTTAATCAAATTCCTGTAGAAAAAGTCAAATTCCCTCTCTGCTGCTTTTCCGTCTCATACATGATCAATAAAGTGAATATTTGGAGGCAAAGAAATTGATTTGAACACTTTCAGCTTTGAGGTTTTTTTTAATGAAGTAACAATGAACAACCTACCTAATGAGAATAACGGCTAATACAGCCCTCATGTTTGACCATGTGGCTTATCTTACAGTATTCAGATTTGCATATTATTAAATAACAGTTAAACACTGATTAGAGCTCAATTACTCAAAAGAAAAATCAGCAATTATTTTTACAATGCATCACTTCCTTTTTCAGACAAAAAGACTGTTTTTCTCTCGTATATGATCAATAAAGTGAATTTATGCAGGACCAAGTCAAGCAATCTGCTTCAAACCCTTTCAGTTCAACAAAATCCAATTAAAAGGAAGAAACTGTATAACAAAGAGAGAGAGAGTTATTTGAGATTTTAGTGTCCACATTTAATTTTCCTGCTTTTGCTTTGCGTCTCTGAACTTATAGTTGAACCAAAGATTTCACCTCCGTCCCATGAGCATCACAGCTTTAGAAACTTGTGTTTTCATGTTACAGCAAATCAAAAATATCTGATATCTTCAGGAAAACGAAACCTTTTCCCCGCCCGAGTGACTCTCAACATTTCAGATCCTATTCAGTTTTTTTCCCCTGTGTGAAAAGAACAAACTCATTTTCTTCATGTTGAAACAGAAAATATCTGAATAATGACACAAATGAAAGTTTAAAAATATACCTGACACTCAGGCTCATACAGTTTTTCTACACATGGATTCATATGATGTCACACAGAGTGGACAGAAGCTCCACCCAACTTTGTATCATAGCTAAACGTTTGTGTAGTTACACACCTCTCCACTAAAAGTAAAATAAACAACTGAATTTTTGTGGGCCACCCCCCTCTCACCCAGTTTGTACAAATAAATAAATAAATAGATAAACTCAGCGCCCATCTGGTGTTTCACTCTTTAAGGATTACTCTGAACTGCAACACATTGTTAACACTTAACAGAGCCGCTTTGTGGCTGGGAGCCCACGTACGGACCCGAGGCTGCTCACAGAGACGTCCACGGCGATAATGTGGGTCAGGTTTTCCACACGAAGGGTCTCATTCACACTGGGATGTGATCGGGCCCGGGAGCGGCAGCCAATCAGCAGCCTGTCACTTTTTCCTTCCATCATGTAAACAAACCGCCCTGCTTCGTTAAACTACCGCAGGATCAAAAGAGCCGCTGCGCTCGCTCCCGCCGCGGTGTTCCCCGGAGGTCTGCCTCCAATGTGCGCAGCGGGGCTCCCTGACCTTGGCTTGTCTCCTCTCGGTCGGGATTTGCTGGGACAAAGCGGGGCATCTTCTCCTCGACACCCGGCCGACATTTCCTCCTCCAGACCGCAGCTTTCCGCCGCTGGAGGAGGACGGGGTGAGCGATGGGGGAGACGCCTGTGGCTGTTTTCCTATGTGATGCTCCCAACAGAGCTGGTAGATCACCGGCAGCCATCAGCCCACTTTCACTGAGACCCCATCTCACTCGGAAAATGGCTTTCGAGCAGCGAGCCATTTTCCCCCAGCTAACGGGGGTTAGCTCGCGTTTTAGCCCCGCAAACGGAGCCCGCTGGTGGTCTCCAGCTGCGGGCCGAGCGGGGCTCACAGAGCGAAACACGACGCAGATTGACGGCGGAGTGAGTCCCGACCGTCTCCGTCTTTGTATAAGACGCATTTTGTAGAGAAGAGGCGCTGAAAGCACGCGCACGCACACACGCACACACGGCCGAGCTAACGCTAGCGTTAGCACGCGGCTAGCCCGTTAGCAACCCCCCGCTATGACAGAAAGGGGGTATAACGGAAGTTCAACACAAGAAAAGCACAAACAGACACACAAAAACACCGTGGCTGGGCCGCACACGCCACCGAGAGCCCGCACTTTACTCACAAGCGAGGAGAAGCTGCAGGAACTCGCAGGGGTTAGCGTCCCAGCTAGCCTTAGCAACCCCAGGCTAGTCCGGAGCGACACAAAGATCTCGACAAACACACCGCGGCCCCCTTTGATGGAAAACCGCGTTTTCGAGGCGTTTCGCAGCGCACACTTACCCCTCAAATGGCCTCTGCGCCCGCAGGGTGAACGATGCACGGCGCGGAGATGCAAAATGAGCCACTTTCACGGATTAGGCATGATTATTTTTCCTCCCCTGCTCATCACCGACTTTTGGTTGTTGGCTCGGTCCCCCTGCCGCCGCTTCAGCAGCGTACTTCCTGCCGCTGCTAGCCGAGCGCAGCGCCGCTCGGTCGCACGCGCGTCATCACACGCACAGTGAAGTCCTCGCGCCGCTGTAGCGGCACGGCGCGCTGGCGGCGCCGGGCTCTCAGGGCTCGGACTCTGCGGTGTCCATTTTGGCGCAGACACACCGACCGCAGCCCGGCCCGTCAGGGAAAAACAGAACCGAGCCGAGGGACT
Source organism: Rhamphochromis longiceps (assembly GCF_057381845.1). Lineage (NCBI taxonomy): Eukaryota > Metazoa > Chordata > Actinopteri > Cichliformes > Cichlidae > Rhamphochromis > Rhamphochromis longiceps. The sequence continues at coordinate 37,680,125 of NC_140560.1, read as the reverse complement.
CGTTCAGGCGCTCACACCTTGGGCCCTGCAGCCGCCTCTGTGTCGGTCCCTGTGCCCACTAATCAGCCGCCAATTATTATCCCACTCAGTGCGGCACCGATCACACAGGTGAAGGTGAGGCCGGTCTGCATGACGCACAGACTCGTGCTCAGGACTGGGAAGTCTGCAGTGTGACCATTAAATACTCACCTGTGCTGTTCTGTCCCCGCAGCAGGTTCACACACACCTGAAACATGCTACACTCTGCATCATAACGGTAACTTTGGGACTTTTACACACTGTAGTAAACCTTGCTCAACAAACCCAGGTGATATGATGTTATATATGGTGTATAATATGTGATACAGGTGTCACAGGTGTAATGGTTTCTGGAGATGTTGCTGCAGCACGTTCCTGCATTGCTGATTGTCTCCCAAAACAGGGATGGACAAAGAAGTCTAAACCAGCCTTCTCGGTACAGCACATCATTTTCAATCATTCATACATTGTAGCTGAGATGTTGTGTCTCTGGGGTATACAGATGGTTCTGAATCTCTGAGCTGACTCCCTTCAGTAAGAGCATGCTCACATTTCCCACAAACTGTGTTCGTCCTGCAGATCCTTCATAAAAACACAACATCAGACAGCACCGATGCTTTGGTGTCAAAGTTCTAACAAACAAACCAGTGTCGAGTCGTCATTTTAAGATGGAGCATTAATGCGATCCCGAGCCTGCTGTGAATGAAGTGGGCCAGCAGCTCTCCCCTCACAGACTCTGAGGAGGTCCTTCATTAAAGTTATACAACAGCTCCATGAAGCACCAATAAAACGTCATGAAATCAATAAACATATTGATCTGCAGAGCACGAGGATCAGACGAGTCCCTGCAGGAACAATCAGTGTGAATGCAAACCTCAGCTGGTCCATTCATCAGTCAGCTGACTGTCAGAAAAAACAAACTTATACCAGAATAAAAGAATATAAAGTAATCCCAAAAGTCCCATCAAGTAATACTTCACAATAAAAGTCTAATCAGATCTAATCGACATGTTTCAGTGTGAGATGGTGGAAAAACCAAAAAGTTTTAAACTGAAACAACATTTTATCAGCACTTTTTCCCTTTTTTGTACAAACTTTCCCGCATTATGAAGACTGAATACTGTTTATCTCCCTTTTGTTGTCTTATATTTATTATTTTCATAATATCACAATGTCTCTTAACCCAGCCACATGGGGACCACGAGCCAGTGTAGTCCTGGTTCAGATAAACTGGGAGGGTTTTATCAGGAAGTCCATCTGATGTCAGAGCAAACATGCACATCGTAAAGATGAGATGGTCAGGTTAACGAGCACCTGTGCTCTGTGTGGAGCTGATGGATGAAGAGCAGGATGGAGGAAGTGAGGTCAGCCATGGTTATCACAGCTAACTGAAGCCAAGTGTGAAAAATCCTTTTAATCAACTCAAGTAAAAATTGAATTATTTTTGTAAACTTGCAAAACAAAATAAAACAAAATAAAATAATAATAGAAGGAAAGTTTGGTGAAGAGGAAATGTTACTATGTAAATATTGCAATGAATTCTGTCCTGACTGGTTTCTCTCTACATCCAAAATCCTGTTTTATTTTACCTGCACTGACTCATGCCAATAATAATACTTAGAAAGACTAAAAGTAAGAAAAACTTGAACTGAATTGAAAGTCTTTATTGTCATTATACATAGTATAATGAGATGCACTTAATATAAATATAAATACACAGTACAGTACTTGATGACAGAGACCGACAGGCAGAGAATTGATGATATTTCAGTGCAGATTACTTGTGTGCAAGCGAGGGCGTAGATTTGGTTTTGGCGTTGGTGGAGACGGATGATTCAACCACCGACCCCTGCCCCGTTTCTTCTTTTTTCCTTTTTGTTTTTGCTTCTTGATAAAAATAAAGGAGAAATATACTTCCCTGCATATGCTATTCTACGTGCTTTTAGACCATTTAAAATTACAATTCATAGTTTTATATGTGAATTATGTTAAATTACTATTAAACAAATGACTAAGTATTTTAGGCTACGTCCACACGTACCCGGGTATTTTTGAAAACGCAGATGTTTCTATGCGTTTGCATCTTTCGTCCACGCGTAAACGGCGTTTTCGGTCACTGAAAATGGAGATTTTTAAAAACGCCTGCCAGGGTGGATATTTTTGAAAACTCAGTTTTTGCATTTACGTGTGAGCGTCAAAGATGTGCGCCTTTTTTGACGTCACACTGTGCCCATGTTATTGTTGGGGTGAAATGAATTTCTACAATACTGTTACTGTTAATTCTACTCTCTGCAGTGTTTAAATGCTCACATATACACACAGTTACTGTCCCTCCACACATACGACTCGGTTCTGCTTCTATGCCCCAGCTTTGTTTACTTTTTCCCACCGAGGCTTCTAGACTTCTGATTGGCCAACATTTCTGCACGGTTAGGAATCTAGCGCCACCTGCTGCTTTGGCATGTTCATAGCAGCGTTTTCCTTCATTTCTGCCTTTATGTGTGGACGGGATTATTTTTTAAAACGAAAACGGAAAATCTCCATTTTCAAAAATACCCGTGTACGTGTGGACGTAGCCAAAGACTAGTTTACTTCAGTCATATTCAATATAAATCAGGTGTCATACAAACATAAAAATAGAGTCATGACAATAAAAGAATATGACTTTAAGGACTTAACAACATTACTTCAGTTACACCAACATCTCTGACACATCAGCACTAAGGAAACACTGAATGACCTGCTGGGTTTTGTCCATAAAACTACTCATCTAAGATTACCACAAAAGATCTCTCAGCAAAATGATGCAACATTTTAGGCACTGTTGCCCCGATCAACTCAGTGAGCTGGGATTTTTTAATTCTAAACATGAACTACTGTTACAGCAACAGACATGGACTACATGTCCCACACAACAACTCAATGTTCACTATGTGAAGCAGCCAAACACAGGCCTGCTCCTCTCACTAACTGAGATAAACTGCTGGCATATTGGTTTTACATCTATACTGTCCAGTGTCTCCTGGTGGACAGAACAACAGTAAGACATTCCACATACATGCAGTCACACATGTGCTTCAAATACAGTCATGAACCAACAATTCAATTCAATTCAATTTTATTTATATAGCGCCAAATCACAACATAAGTCGCCTCAAGGCGCTTCATAGATACAGAGAAAAACCCAACAATCATATGACCCCCTATGAGCAGCACTTTGGCAACAGTGGGAAGGAAAAACTCCCTTTTAACAGGAAGAAACCTCCAGCAGAACCAGGCTCAGGGAGGGGCGGGGCCATCTGCTGTGATTGGTTGGTGTGAGAGAAGGAAGACAGGATAAAGACATGCTGTGGAAGAGAGACAGAGGTTAATAACAGATATGATTCAGTGCAGAGAGGTCTGTTAACACATAGTGAGTGAAGACGAAACACCCAGTGCATCATGGGAATCCCCCGGCAGCCTACGTCTATTGCAGCATAACTAAGGGAGGATTCAGGGTCACCTGGTCCAGCCCTAACTATATGCTTTAGCAAAAAGGAAAGTTTGAAGCCTAATCTTGAAAGTAGAGATAGTGTCTGTCTCCTGAATCCAAACTGGAAGCTGGTTCCACAGAAGAGGGGCCTGAAAACTGAAGGCTCTGCCTCCCATTCTACTTTTAAATACTCTAGGAACAACAAGTAGGCCTGCAGAGCGAGAGCGAAGTGCTCTAATAGGGTGATATGGTACTACAAGGTCATTAAGATAAGATGGGGCCTGATCAAGTCATCATCCAATTCCACCTGTGATCTTCTGTCACCATTACTCTCTGAGCTCTGTGTTGGTTCTGTCACCTGACAAATAGGACATACATGACAATAAGAATAAAATGTGTTTCTGTCACTTTGTGCAGATCTTGACTCATCAGTAATGTTTGTAGCGTGAGTGCATTTTTAAAACAATTTGTGCACACTGCACTACAAGGTGGAATATTTGCAAAATCAGGACTACCTCATGACATTTTGTCTCAAAAATTAACCCTATGAATATGTCAGAGCCATTAGGATAAAATTATTGTGTCACCAACATTTTAACGTTAGACATATAATTTTAACAGCCTCTGTAAACTAATATCCTGGCTCGCTCGAGGCTGCTGTTTTCTCTGACAGTTTCAATCAAAATTAGAAATGCTGCTCTGAGACTGAGAGAACTAATAGTGCTGCATGTTTCCAAAACACGTTATTCATGGTTACATACAGTTTCAGACTGATGTGGGCCAAAGCCTAGCACTTGGCTTTAAGTGATTTACAGTAGAGCAGGGCGATATGATCAAAAATATTTATCACGATATACATTTGAAAATTTGCGATAACTGACGATATAATTGTCACAAGAAAAAATACTTTACAACTCCACAACTTTATTAGTGCAAAACCCATCAATGTATTTTCACTTAAACAAGCAGCTGTTACTTGTGCAAACTCCTCGCTGACAGTTTAACCAAAAGGCATTTCCAGTGGAAACTGGCCGACACATCCTCAGCATAACCATGTATAACATCCACAAAACTTAAAAAGAGGTTATACACACAACACTGTAATATTATGCTGAAGCACAGTACGTATCACTCCACGAGGCTCCGCCTACGATAGCCGTAACGCTCCGACAATCCATCAAGCGGTGCGGCTTCGTAGCTCAGCAAAGTCGTACTGAAACATTTGACAGATTTTCGAGCGCCGTGCACATAAAATCGTTTCGAGGTCAGTAAACACAACCAGAGTTCATACATAAGGCACATGGGATTATAAGGGGCTCTGTCGACTTTCAGAAAAATCAAAGGATTGATTTTAAGTGCGCCGTATTTTCCAAACAACACGGTAATAACGACGGCCCGCTAGCATGCGCTACCAAAAATAGTGCTTTGTTGTGTGTCTGACGGACGAAAGCTAAACCAGTTCCACACCAGTGAAGCTGCAGCATTTTTACAAACCAGTTCTGGTTCATCGTTTCATTCAACGATCGGCTTTTGCTCTTCTCGTTCTCCGTCATACTTTTTCCGCCATGTGCGTATGAAAACAAAGGCACAGCGCATGCGTGTTTTATGGATTGCATTTATATAGCGCTTTTCAAGGCCCTCAAAGCGCTTTACAATGCCACTATTCATTCACTCTCACATTCACACACTGGTGGAGGCAGCTACAGTTGTAGCCACAGCTGCCCTGGGGCAGACTGACAGAAGCGAGGCTGCCATATCGCGCCATCGGCCCCTCTGGCCAAGTAGGGTAAAGCGTCTTGCCCAAGGACACAACGACCAGGACAGAGAGCCCAGGGATCGAACCGGCGACCTTCCGGTTACAGATGCGATTCCCAACCCCCTGAGCCACGGTCGCCATACTTCATTTTCTCATCGTTGCCCAACATCATACCGGTATTACCGTGAACGGTATGATGTGGCCCAGCACTAACTTACAGGTTTCTTTGAAAAATACTTTCTTATATCCAGGTTCTTCCTCTTTGCTGCCATCCTCCTCGCAGCGCAGGTTTGCCGCTGCTAAAACTAAACAGAGCTCCCTGAAAGGCTCAGCCAATCATACTGGCCATATTTGTCACATGAGGTAGGACTCCAGTAGAGAACTAATTTCACTCTTTCTGCACCGCTGGGTGAATGAGACGTTGACAGATCTTTTTTTTCCTTTCTATCGGGTTTGATTTCTCTATTGGTGGGGACAATTCAATAATCTCTAAATCTACGCCCTTGTGTGCAAGTTTGAGTTGAGTATGGTGATAGCTTTGGGGAAGAAGCCTTCCCCGAGTCTGTTTGTTCTGGCCTGAATGGATTTGAAGCGCCTGCCAGAGGGCAGTAGGTTGAAAAGATGGTAGGCGGGGTGGGTAGTGTCCTTTGAGATGTTTCTGGCCCTGCTGAGACAACGGGAGTTGTAGACAGCAGACAAAGAGGGCAGGGGGCAGCCGATGATTTTTTTGTGCTGTGGACTGAACCAAACCGAAACAAGAAAATGTGCTCTGGAAACTAAAGCGAATTAAAAACTCAAAATGAAATAAAAATAAAAAATCATTTGAGAGTATAAAACTATGATAACTTTGAGAGCAGCTAAGACGAGGGTGGAGAGTGGAAAGGCGACTGGTCCAGATGAGATCCACCGTTCTGCCATGAACTCCAGTGAATATGATGTCGGCCCACCGTGTGCAGCTGGACGTCTCCTGGAAGGATTTCCTCAGGTTCAGGAGTGTTTATGGGGAGTGTTGATCATTCTTCCAGAAGCACATGTGTGAGGTCACGCTGGTGTTGGAGGAGAAGGCCTGGCTCACAGTCTCCGCTCTGATTGGTCCCAAAGGTGTTGGATCAGGATGAGGTCAGGACTCTGTGCAGGCCGGTCCTCGTGATCGTGATCGGTCAGTCCGGCGAACATGCCGCAATTGTTCTAGAGTCCAGTAGTGGCGTGGTTTACACCACTGCATTAAACACTTGATGATGTAATGCTTGTATGCAGCTGGTCGCCATGGAAACCCATTCCAAAAAGCTCTCTGCGCACTGTTGTTGAGCTCAGCTGAAGGCCACGTGAGGTTTGGTGTCTGTGGTAACGTACTCCGCAGAGTCGGCGACCTCTGTGCACTCTGCGCCTCGCACCACGGTCGACCACTTCATAGCTGAGCTGCTGGCGTTCCCAGTTGTTTCCACTTTGTTATAATTCCACTAACAGCTGACTGTGGAATGTTAAGTTGTGAAGAAATTCCACAGCTGGACCTGTTGCACAGGAGGCATCCTATGGTAGCGCCACGAGGGAGTTCCCTGAGCTCCTGAGAGCGAGCCCTGCTTCCACACATTATTTCTGCATGCCTAGCTGCTGACTTTAAACACCTGCGGTCATGGAGGTCATGGAGGTGACTGGGACACCTGAATTCAATGATTTGGATGGGCGAGTGAATACTTTTGGCAGTACAGTGTACCTCTGTGGGTATGGAGAAGTCTAGGAGAGAGGATGACGCTGGTGAGCCACACCACCAACATGTGGCTTTATGCTGAGGAAGAGCTGTGACGTTAGACCTGATGGAGAAATGTAGATGAGAAGGAGCTTCTGTGTGTTTGTGGATCAGAGGAAGCAGATGACTGACGGTACTGCACGAGGAACCATGAAGGAGTATGTGAGGGTGGTGCAGCATACGTATGAGGACAGCGCTGAGGTGGCTGAAGGTTTTGGTGGGAGTACATCAGGGATCTGCTCTGAGCCCCTGCTTTTTTGCAGTACTGCTCGACGGGATGGCTGATGAGGCCAGGCAGGCGACTCTGTGATCTGCAGGAGGAAGGAGGGAGGATGATGATTAATCTGATGGCAGGAAGAGAAGAGGAAGAGCTCAGAGAAACTTCGTGGATGCAGTGAAGGAGGACGAGCCGCTGAGGAAAAGAAGCGTCTTGCCGCTTCTACACTACATCTCCCAGAATCCTCTGGGCTGGTGTTGGTGACGTCACATTCCCTCGCCCCGGTCCGCTCTTTCCCTCCTCTGTTTAAGTTTTGGTTCCTTTGCTTCTGTTTGGGTGTTTGTGCCTGTTCGTTTTAAAGGAGCTCGGTGTGTTTGTGGGAGCGGCATGGGTCCCGTGGAGGTGAGGCTTGCTCCGTTTATCTCACCGGAAACAGGAAATAGAGAAACCGGCTGATGTTTGAGAGTAAAGCGAGCTTCGTGCTGAACGATAGAAACAAAGAAGTGAACGAGCTCGGATTAGTTCCAGGTTTTACCGGAAAACAAACTCCGTTAAAAATTCCACTGAATTTAAATTCGAGTCTTTAAAAAGTTTCAGGCTGAGGTGAATGTGATGTGCGATAGATTTACTGACCGGAAGTGATCAGTATTAATAACAACCTTTGTTCCGAGTCATCTGTTTATAGAGACATGCACGTTCATTCACAAACTGTTTATTTAAAGCTGATTTACACTCAGGTGAATAAAGGTGACGTCACATGACTGAATGTCCTACAGCACGTGGTAACTAAGTGTCCAGATGTCCCTGCACAGGTGTGGCTGCTCACCTGTGTTGTGGCGCTTGGACTAACGCACCTGTCTGTGTCTGCAGCTGCTGCACATGTCCGTGTTCTCTCAGAGTTTCTCTCCCTGCGGCCGCTTCCTGGCAGCTGGAAACAACTACGGCGAGATCGCAGTGTTCAGGTGAGTCAAACGCACCTGGTTCGACTCGGCTGCGAGGGCCACACCTCTTATTTGTCACTGCTGTTTTTTTCAGTTTGTCTGCAGCTCTGAGTCCAGACGCCACCGCGCTCAACCAGAAACCTGTTCTGACCTTCACGGGTGAGTGTTCGGGCCAAAGGTCGCCCTAAACCATCCGAGCCTCTGCAGTATGGCGAGGGCGTCACAGGTGTACCTGCTGGTGTTTTACACCTGCAGACTCGAACAGTGGCATAAAAAAATAACAACGTGATGAGAACCCAGGAAGTCTGAGCTCACTCACATGAAAACACACTCACCTTTCCAGCCTTTTGTTTGATAGATCCAGACATTTGTCTGTTTCCCGTCACACTGGACGCTCTTGTGAGGCGCTAAAGCGTCAGTGTGTTTGGTGACAAACATCTGCGTCATGCTGAAAACACGCTGGAAATAAAGAATCAGTGAAAACGTGAAGGTTCCAGCTGATTTTAAACCAAAACTCTGGATTTAGCCTGCAGGTGGAGTTCCAGGTGTGTTTGTGAGTCAATATTTTTGAGGCTCATTTTATTGTGATTTTTTATTTGCTGCCCTGTGACGAGTTCTGGTTTCATTGGGACTTTAGTGGCCGTTTATTGTGTCCGTGTTGATGTTGGACACACTGTCCTCACAGATTCCTTTTTGGTCTTTTTGTCCTGCAGCTCATGAGGGACCGGTCTTTTCCCTTCTGTCCACTGACTGCCACCTGCTGAGCGCGGGAAATGGCGAGATCAGCGCCTGGAGCTGGAGCGAGCTCACCAAGAAGGTAACCTGGAACGTCTTCAGGGACACATAGATGGAGAGGGAAAACGAGTTTGCCTGATTTTTGTGTCTCTGCTTCCTCAGAACGTCAAACCTCTGTGGACCCGAAGACCGAACTACAAGTGAGAACCAGTCTTCCACCCCTGCCTCCTGTCTGCTTCCTGTCTGCCTCCTGTCTGCTTCCTGTCTGCCTCCTGTCTGCTTCCTGTCTGCCTCCTGTCTGCCTCCTGTCTGCCTCCTGTCTGCTTCCTGTCTGCCTCCTGTCTGTGTTATGGCCCTGTCCATAATCTGTTTTGGTGGCTGTTGTTGTCTGTGCCTTTAAGTCTTTGCAGGTCCCGGAGTGGATGAGCTGACGGCTGCTGATTGGTCCCCTGGCCATGTGATCTTCATTCAAATCCCTCACCAGCAGTTGTCCTGGGGCAGCCACTGACAGCAGCAGCAGACCTGACCCTGGCCTCCAAAACCTGAGACTTTTGTGCCTGTGACTTTGTGCGACTTTTTTGGGAGTTTTGTATATAGTGTGTACATTAGTTTTCATTGTAAATAGCCTTGTAAATAGCACTGCAACAGAAGGGGTGAGCTGCCTTATTGTTTTTCCTTGCACTGTTTTCTCCTGTTTATTTCAGTTAGGGAGTTAGGTGTAGCGCTTGTCTTTTGTTTGATATTTGATTTCACATAGGGTTGTAGATAACACCTCCTCCTGTCTTAGCTTGTTTTGTTTGTTATTTTGGCCTTTGTTCACCCCGGAGCTTCATTTTTGCAGTGCAGAAAAATAAATCATGATTCACTAAGAAATTGGTTTCCCTTTGTGTATGGTTTTGGGGACCAGGGCGGGGCAATTCTTTCAAACTTGTGTTGCGTTCCTGTACCCCTAGACTGGGGCGTAACAGTCTGCTTCCTGTCTGCCTCCTGTCTGCCTCCTGTCTGCTTCCTGTCTGCCTCCTGTCTGCCTCCTGTCTGCCTCCTGTCTGCCTCCTGTCTGCTTCCTGTCTGCCTCCTGTCTGCCTCCTGTCTGCCTCCTGTCTGCCTCCTGTCTGCTTCCTGTCTGCTTCCTCACTCACGCATCTGCTGTCTCCTTACAGATCCAGCCTGGAGATCCCAGAGATCAACTCCATGACCATCAACCCCAGAGTGAGTACAGCTCCACCTGTCTGCTCTGCTTCTCTTCATCGCGTTAAAGCTGGCCCGCCTCTACGAGCAGAAAACACTCGAACCTGAAATAAAACACAAACCTGTGACAGTATGAAGAATATTCTCCTCCTCATCATCCTCGTCGTCAGAGCCACCCTTTTACTAAACCTTTATTTGTTTTTGGATGTTTTATTGAGGTCCTTTTATTATTCTGACTTCTTTTCATTCTTTTTGAATGTTATTTAATTTTTTGCTTGTAGAAGGGATGCAGCTGCAGTCGGGGCCTTTTCTCCGATGATAATGAGGATAGTTGTCTTTCTGTCGGACGTGTCGCTCCGACGTGTAATGAGGAGTTGTGTTTGTGTGTCAGGATAACAGCCTGGTGGTTGGAGGAGGCGATAACAACATCCATGTCATGGACCTGGAAAACGGTGTGTTCAAGGTGAGTGGGGAACAACGTTGACTCCATGTTTTCTCCTTACAGCACGTCGCTGTCGTGTGTGTGTGTGTAAATGCTGACTTCTGCTGTTAACGTGTGAGTCTGTGGGGAACGACTCACTGCTGGAGCCTCTGCTGGATGTCAGAGGAACTGCAGGTTTTATGCCTGGATGTCCGTGTGTGCACTGAACTGTTTCAATCTGATTTTCATGGCAGCGTCTGTTGGGGGAGTTCTGTGTTTCCATGGTGACAGGTTTGTGTTTTGTCTTCAGACGGTGCTTCAGGGTCACTCGGACTACGTCCATTGCGTGACTGTAAGAGAGAGGGAGGCGGAGATCCTGTCGGGGGGAGAGGACGGAGCAGTGAGGCTGTGGGGTGAGTTCACAGGAAACATGGGGCTGTCGGGAGGATGATGATGGTGGCGAGGAGTAGGGGTGGGCGGTATAAACAATATACAGTAGAAACGATATGAATTTGGCCAACGTGGGGTTTTGACTATACCGCTCTACCGTGATGGCGCATGTTGATGATCTCATCAAGCTGCGCCTATATATCGTTACCGCACATGCTTCAAATTATACCGCAATATGGATTTTAGGCCTTATCGCTCAGCCCTAGTGAGGATGATGGTGATATTAGTGACGATGAGGATTTTGGTGATGGAGGTGATGATGAAGGTGATGTGTTGCTGTTGCAGACAGCAGGACGGGTCAGTGTGTTCACTGCATCGAGGTCTACAAGTACGAGGTGAGTGCTGGAAAGCGTCGCAGACTTCCTGTGATGATGTCACTTCCTCTTTATCTGAGGATAAACACAGGTGTGTGTGTGTTTCAGGTGTGTGCGCGTCCTCAGTACGGTAAATGGATCAGCTGCGTGACCACCGACTCCGACTGGATGGTGAGAAAACGTTTCCTCGCATCGCTGTGACTCCTCCCCCTCCTTTCATCAAAGTTCACTTTGATGAAAATGATGTCATCTTTGATCTTTGATCACAGCTTTAACCGTGAAAACCTCTAAAGATGAAAGTCTTATTTCTGAGTCAGACTGACTCTGTGAGGACTCGTGTTGTGTTAGAAACAGGTGATGGACTCCAGGTGAGTTCAGGTGACGTTAAACTGCGAGATGAAACGTTCTCCTTCGTTCTTGTTCTGAGGTTTGTTGTTTTTACAGATGTTTCCTTAGATTCCAGATGTGTAAGATTCTGAACATGTCTGACTTCCTGTTCTCACAGCTGTGCGGCGGCGGACCGTCTCTGTCTCTGTGGCACCTCCGCTCGCTGTCACCGACCTCCATCTTTAACCTGAGCGGGTGCCAACGACAGTCCACCTTCCATCAGGACTTGGTGAGGAAGACGCTTCAGTCAGTGTTTGTCCATCTGTGCCGGTGCTCGCTCTGGTTCACTTCCTGTGATGCATTTCCTGTAGATCCTAACGGTGGGTGAAGGTGCGTTCGTGTCGCACTGCCTGCTGGGCGGCGAGGTCAAAGCTCAGATTCCCTGCACCCCACAGAGCCTGAACACGCTGCAGCTCAACAACAACAGCACCGAGCACCGGGTGAGACCCTGAATGCAGCACGCACATCCTCACGCAAACACGGAGGTCACATGACACGACAGGTTCACGAGTGAAGTTTAACGCGTTTCACACTTCGCTATTTCAAAAGTCCACATATCACACCTGAGCCGTGACAAACTGAGCGTGTGCAAACACGGCGGGACAGTACAATGTGGCTCAGTGCTGATTGGTTGAAGCTGGAGAAGACAACCGGAACATCCTACACATTAAAAGTCAGCAAGGGGTGTGGCCAGAAGAGAGAGGATGTGAATGAAGACAGAGCGACGTCAGGTTTTTCCCCCCAGTGTTAGTGAACGTGTCGTGTGTTTCAGGTGCTGACGGTCGGCGGCAGCAGCGACCGTATCGACGTGTTCACCAACCTGTCCTACAGAGCGTTCTCCCTCAGATTCTGAACTCCGAACTTCATGAGACCCCACGCACGATAAACTGTCTGTTCATTTTCCATGTTTTTATTTGTTTTTGGGCGTTTTGTATCAGCTGTCTGTGAGCTTCTTTAAAGAATAAACATATGAAAATAAAAGCACACCACGCTTCACTCGTCTTCACCAGCTGAGCTCTGGTTAAACCAACCACCAAAGAGCCCACCCTGTGATGAACAATTGAACTTTGATGTTCTGATCACAGGTGTGCGCTCATGAAAGTGTTCCCAACTGAAATCAGCGCTGTGACGCTCCTACGAAAGCTTTTAGATAAACTTTATTAACACAGCACACACGCACACTCTGCTGTCAGTTCACCGGTTTGTTTCTGATTAGTCACATGCTGGAAACTCCGCCTCTTTCACTGACACAGATGAACCTGTGAGTGAACAGGAAGTAAACGGCTGATTGACAGGTGTGTGTTCACACCTGCAGCAGGTAAACAGAAAACAGCTGATTGGACTGAAGTGAACACATTTTATTTAATACAAAAAGACGTCATACAAAACAGGGACTAAAACTTTATTTAAACTAACAGAAACAGACTCATGACGCATTCAAGGAGCAGCAGAGAAATCGGTAATGGGTTTCGGCTCTGATGACGCCCATCTGCAGGTCTTACCCAGCATGCACGGGGAGCAGTGGGCGGGGTCTCAGGCTGCAGACAGGCAGGCCTGCTGGACGCTGCGAGCCCAGGTGTTGAGCAGCTCGGTCACCGAGTGTTTGTCGGGCAGCTGCAGCAGTTTGGACGTCATGTTCCTGTGAACTGTCTGCAGGAAGCTGTTCGCACCTGAAACGCACGCAGTCGATGATGTCATCACCACACGTTCCCAGATTTAAGTTTGAAGACAAAAACACTTTAAATGTCCGACGGCCATCTGATAGAAACGTTTCTACTCTGACTCTATCCTCCCTCTTCAAGGCCACGCCTCTGTGTGGCATCCTGATTGGCTGCCCCTCACAAACGCTCTTATTTCCTGCTCTAATTTAGACTTTTGTGAATTTATGCTTTTAAGAGTGTTTTCACCTATTTATCTGCATTTTGTTTATTAATACTTTTATTGAGCCTGTGGACGTCTCTGTGGATGTGCGGCTCTATTGGGTGATGAAAGATGGCGGTGGTGGGCGTGTCTTACCGTATTGCTCTCCGTCATCGGCCCAGTGCGGACTCTGGTCGGGATAATCGGCGGGAACACTGAGCTGCAGCGGAGGAACGCTGGGAAGGTTTTTATCGTCTGAAAGAAAAATCAAACACCAATAAGGTTTCACTGTGTGATCTGAAGTGGGCGGAGCAGTGGGCGGAGCAGTGGGGGGCGGCGTTTTCACCCAGCTTGCAGATGAGGTGCACGGTGCCGTTGTTGCTGCAGTACGCGGGGTCGAGGTTGACGAGGAACTTGACGTCGAGGCGCGCCACCTCGCCCTGCAGGATGTTGGGGATCGTCTGCCGCTCGTCGTCCTCGTGCTTCCTCTTGCGCCCGGAGATGTTCGGCCCCCTGAGGAGGACGCGACGCTGTGAATATGACCTCTGACCTGTAAAGTGTAGCGCGACGTGTGTGTGGTACCTACATGATGGGTGGTCCGTGGATGGCACTCATGGCGGGGGCGAAGGATCGGTAGAGGGAGTGGTTGAAGACGGGCGAGCGGATGTTGGCCATGACGGCGTCCAGCAGCGGCTGACACAGGTACTGTTTGTTGGTGGCCACGGGCGGGGGAGGGGGCGTCGGCTGAAAGGACAGGAAACACAAACAGAGGCTCAGACTGGCGTCGACCCTCTGAAGATTAGAAATGAGAGGAGGCGCTCGCCTTACCACCGCCATGTCGTTCTTCAGCTTCTCCAAAGCGATCTCACATTTCTGCAGCGTCTTCAGGGGACACCTATAGGTCAAAGGTCAGGAAAAGGAGGTCAGGAAGTGTAGCGAGGAGCAGCAGCTTCAGCTGTGAGCTTGGAGGCGTGGCTGACATCACTTCCCATATCTACAGTGTTTGTGTTTTCCAGCTGTGATCACGCGACCACAGCTGGAAAACGCCGGACTCCTAGTGTCTGATGCGAAGACGTGGAGCAGGCTCTGGGTGGAGGCGGCTAACCACGTCAGCCGAGTTTGGATTGTTTCACGCACAAATCGAACCTGAAAGGAATGAATCCCACCTGGTGCTGGGGTCGGTCAGGATGTTCAGCAAGCTCTTCATCTTACTCAGGTCCTTCTTCCTGTCTGAAAACACAGAAGAAAGCAGCTGAACTTTAACCACGCGTGGATGCGTTCAGGACGGGCACCGGATCAAACCTAAACGATACGCATCCCTGTTCAGGAGCAGAAGTTTCCCTTCTTTCGAGCGATCTGCTGATTCTGTGACTTTGCAGTGGACTCGTGTTTGAACATCATCAACATGAACGACTCGATCATGTGTTTCTTCTTCTCCTCACTTCGTGTCACATGACTGCCCTTCTAATCATGAGCTCCTCGCTTCCCTTCCACTTCCTACCTCGACATCGTCTTCCTGTTCATGTTTCCTATCAGAACATTTTTCCTTTCCGACTCTTCCAGTCATGATCATCGTGCTTTCGTTTCTTTAGTAAGAAGAGGATTTATCCTTTAAATCTCCAAGTGTACCATTACCAAAGATGAACTCCACGAACCTCAGTTTGGGAACCCGTGCATGTGTGTGCTGTGGCGCCTCGGAAGGAGGTTGTGATGTCAGCGAGGCGAGCGGCTCACCTTCGTTTTTGTCGATCTTGTTGATCATGCGGCGCAGCGGCTCGATGTACTTGGAGAGCTGTTTGAGCTTCTCCATGTACTGCTGGTCCTCCAGAGACGTGGGCCCCGCCGGACTCATCACCGAGCTCGGGTTCACTGAAAGTTTCACAATAAAAGCCGGTGAAACTCTGAGGAGGGAAAACAGACGTGTGTTTCACCTTCTCTGACCTCAGTGTGTGTGTAGCTGTGATCGAGGTGCACACGACTGCGCCGCTCAGCGGCGTGGTCAGCGAGCGTGACGGAGCTGCTGCGTTCACGTTATTCTGAGCTCTGTGAAAAGTTCCTTCCAGATGTTTGTGGGGTTACCTGGAGTACTGAGTGGCCCGGGGGAGGGCACGCCGTAGTTCTGGGGGGTTCTGGAGTTGGCGGGGCTCGGCGACGGCTGAGGAGACGGGCTGGGCTGGAAACCCCCCGGAGACGGAGTGGGACCGGAGCTGTGGGAGGAGCCAGAAGGAGTTAGACTCGCTGACAGACATGTAACCTGCGCCGATTCTGTCCTGTGACACCGAGCGGGTCAGAGACCAGACGCAGACGTGAATCTGAACTCGCCTCAGCCAGAGGCTGACGACTGGCTGACCCACTGCTGTCCTGAAAGGTCAGCGGTGTGGTCTATTTACTGGACGTACCTGGCCGAGTTGGGCTGTGAGGTCGGGGGTTGGGGTGACGGCTGCGGAGGAGGCGGCATCGACTGAGGAGTCGGGACCTGCACCGGTGAGGGCGATGACATCTGCTCGAGGTGATTGGACAGACAAGGAAAGACAAACTAGCCAATCAGAGCACAGAGGGGAAGGCACGATGTTTGTGTGCGTGAAGCAGCTCCATGAGGTCGTTAGAAACTGTCTCCACCTCATGAAGCTGCTTCAGACTGAAGAAACATGAGGACGAGCAGGTGAAGGTCAGAGGTCACACTGGGGATAAATACCTGCGGTGTCATGGCCTGCACTCCCACCACGCCAGCTGCAGCGGTGGTGGCGTTTTGAGGAGGGATGGGGTTCAGAGGTGCTCGAGGTAGCCGGGCTGGAATCTGCATCCCAGGACGAACCAGCTTCAGAAGAAACAAAGCACAGGTGAGCAGAGAGGACAGGTGAGACCTCTGTCTTTCTACACCTGTGAGGACCAGCTCAGATGTTCCTGCAGGTTCAGCTTTGTGACTTGAGCAGTGAGAATATCAGGTGTGGACAGTTTAACCTACAGTTAACAGGAAGCGGTCGCCCCGGAGCAGGCGAACCTGTCATTTTGAGTTTCCTGTTTCTGCTGCCGTGAAGCGTACTCCCGACACCTGCTCTACAATCTCCTGCCGTTTGTCTGATCGTCTAAATAACTCAGAGCTGATGAACCTGAGTTTGTGGCGGCGTCCTCACCTGTCCCGGCATGGCGGCTGCAGCGGCGGCTGCGTTGAGCTGTGCTTGCGCTGCGGCCTGCTGAGCTTGCTGCGCTGCCTGCTGCTGCTGCTGCTGCTGCAAGGCTGCACGGGCCTGTTCTCACACACACACACACACATAGCAAAGCATGCAAGCAGAGGAAGGGAGCACTGAGAAAATTCAGACCACTGGAGCAGGAACTGCAGACTGATCACAGCCTCTGGTCGGATTTTCATTGCAGACTTCCTGTTTTACTTTGAAAATCTGATTCGCTGCTTTTTCAGGCGTCCAGTTTTTTAAATGACAGCACTGAGTGAAACTGTGCTAACTTATGTTATGAATTACAATCTTAAAAACAATTTCTCTGACTCGATTTGGACTTTGAACGCTGAGACACCGACTGTCTGGCTGTGATTCAGTCGGAGTTACAGAACCAAACCTGCAGTTCTGTCTCACCTGGAAGGCCTGCAGCCTCTGCTGCTGCTGGTTCAGAGAGACGTGCTGGGATGGCATCTGTCCGGCCAGAGACTGAGACACCATGCCCGACTGCTGCTGCTGCTGCTGGGAGTGAGGAGGCATCTGAACCGGCTGAGTCTGAGCCTGGACCTGCTGCTGCTGCACCATCTGCTGGATGGACTGGGCCTGGGCCTGAGCCTGGGCCTGAGCCTGGGCTTGGGCTTGAGCTTGGGCTTGAGCCTGGGCCTGAGCGTGCTGCTGGAGCTGCATAAGCTGCAGCCTGGACTGGTGCATCTGTAATCAGACAAACACAGCTGATGAGTAATGAGAGGAAAGCCACTCGTCTCCCCTCACAGCCACTAGCGATCAGAGCGGTGGTTTCAGGGTGGCCAGATCGCAGCTGTGAGCTCGGGGCACTAAACTTATCCTCTGTAAGGCAACTTAAGGCACCGCTGGAAGGTTAGCTTTAAATTGATTTTGCAGAAACTGTTGATCACTGAAAGTCAGATTATTTCTTTATGTCTTTAAGACATTCCTGCAGTTTAACTCATTGGTGTGTGTTATCTGGCTTCATGGACAGATAGAGCTGGGTGTCATCTGCATAGCAGTGTAAATGTATGCTATGTCTTCTAATGATGCTGCCTAAGGGAAGCATGTATAATGTAAACAGAATTGGTCCTAGCACTGAACCCTGTGGAACTCCATAATTAACCTCAGTGTGTGAAGAGGACTCTCCATTTACATGAACAAACTGGAGTCTATTAGATAGATATGATACAAACCACTGCAGTGCAGTACCTGTAATACCTACAGCATGTTCTAATCGCTCTAATAGGATATTATGGTCGACAGTATCGAACGCTGCACTGAGGTCTAGCAGGACAAGCACAGAGATGAGTCCACTGTCAGAGGCCATAAGAAGATCATTTGTAACCTTCACTAAAGCTGTTTCTGTGCTGTGCTGAGCTCTGAAACCTGACTGAAACTCTTCAAATAAACCTCTGCAGATGATCTGTTAGCTGTTTATTTGCTCTCACAGTTTACAACTCATCCCGTCTCTGGATAGAGCTGATTTATGCAGAGAGGATCGGACTTTAATCCCGGCACCTACGCAGCATTTACTCCGCCTGCAGGGAGTATGACCTGGTCTCACCTGGTTCTGCTGCTGCTGGTTCTGGGCCTGCTGTTGCTGCTGCTGCTGCTGCTGTTGGAGCTGCTGCTGCATCTGCTGCTGCTGTGCCCTCAGCTGTTGCTGCACCTGGAACTGCTGCTGCTGCTGCTGGATGGCGTTCTGCTGCTGCTGCTGCTGTTGGATGGCGTTCTGCTGCTGCTGCATGGCGTTCTGCTGCTGTTGTTGGAACTGCTGGAACTGCATGGCGTTCTGCTGCTGCTGCTGCTGCTGCACCAACTGCTGCATAGATCCCGGTCCGCCGACTGCAGGGGGAGAGAGAGGGGGAGATGAAGCAGCGGGCCAGCGTGCGAGGCCAGCTCTGGACTCTCAGACACACACCGTGCTAAAGCAGAGACTGAAAATCAGGCCGGCTCTGACGCCGAAACGTGGCATGTAGACGCAGCCAGCCTCCACCGAACACTCGGAAGATGTGCATTTACAGCAAACACCACATGGAGGAAACACTCACTGGCTTGTGGGTTTCCAGCCACCCCTGCCATGGCATGCTGGCCTATCTGCATCGGCCCCATGGCCCCCATGCCACCCACTGGAGCACCGGCAGGGCGAGGCCCCATGCCAATGGCGCCAGGACCCCCTCCAACCCCTGTCAGGGTATTCAGGGCATTCATGGGATCTAGCAGAAGGGTAGACAACAGACCATATTAAGCAGCTCCAACATGCACAGCAGAAATCATGAACGCCATGAGTCCGGTACAGACCGGTCCAGCAGAGGACAGAACACAGCAAAGAAAACAAATGGGGCGGGGGAGGGGAGACCAGAGAGACACGAAGCCCACCTACCTGAACCTCCATGAGCCTTCTTATCTGCAGAGAGGACACAGCCGTCAATAACTCTGATCAAGGATTCAGGGCTGAGCAGCAGATCCACTCAGCTAAATACACAAACAACTCCTCTATATGAATGTGGAGACAAGCTCCGCCCCTCTCTGAACAGCACAGGTGTGAATAAACAGCAGACATTTACAGGTTGCTGTATGAGCGATGTGAGTCAAAGTCACGTTTGCTGATTTGAAAAAGCGTTTGTACCCACAGGAACGAGACTTCCTGCTCACTCTGCTTTTGTGGATGGAGTCTGTAAAGACTCACTTCCTGCCCGCCGGCAGGTAAATCAGTGAGGGTGCGTTCTGCTCTCAGCCCGACTGCTGAGCACATTGTCTTTCTAACATGAAATATAAAATTGTGTTTCTTGTTTTTCCTGAATTTGATGCTCAAATGAATCAAAAGCAACAAACGACCAGATTAGTGCGTGACTGTGACCTGCAGTCCAACGCCAGCTTCACCCATAAGATCGGCGACAGGTCATTGATCTGCGATCACTAAGGCACGATGCGCTCCTCGGATACTCACGGATGTCTCTGAAGTGAATGATCAGCCGGGCCACCAGAGATAAATACTCCTCCTGAGGAAAAACCAGACACATGGTGCAGAATTTACATTCACTGAACGACGTTCGAGGACATTTCAGGAGAACGGCGACATTCACGGCTTCATTTAAATACTTCAGTGTGCATTAAACCTGCTTCTGTTATTCTGCATTTTATCGTGATATAAAAAATGCAGCTCTCTAGCTTCAAACAACCTCTAAAACCAGTGATCTGCTTCCACAAATAAGGCTGATCAAATAACTCATAAACGGTCCCAGTTTGTAGTTTAATAACCAGTCTGCTGGTGCGATCTGGCTCTCCTGTGTTTGTTTTGTCCCCTCAAACCTGCCCAGCAGGTGGCGTTAACACTGATCAGTAACAACTTTCACTTCTTTTGTAAGCCAATCATTTTCAGAAAGCAGCGTCAGCAGTAACTAATCCAGACGCGGCGGCGGTGGGCGGGACTCACCCTGGATTTGGCTTTGACGTAGACGTGGTTCTCCATGTCCGTGCCCGACTTGTGCGTGGTGTTCGAGGTTCCTGCCTTCCTTATGGCCTCTTCGCTGCAGGAATCACACTCATCGTCACAAACACACCTTGATATCTTCATTGGTCTCTGCATTCACCCCCACCTCCCCAGTTACACTCATTCATTCACCGTGAGCATCACATGCATAATTTAAAACCACGACGCTGCACATGAACCGGACCTGTGAGAAGACACCACAGAAACGACTCTAAGCAGCGAACACGTTAAGTTAACACGGCTCAAATCGCAACGCTGAACCAATCCTGGAACACCACAGTCTGCATGTGGATAAGGATCCTGACGGATAAAGACTGTACGGGGACGTCAGGATCGCTGAGCCGGGGAAACGTAGCTGAACGGGAAAGGTGTTTTACAGGAAGTTATTAATGTATTAAAATGTGTTTATTTTGTTACAACTGCGAGGGCAGGTTTTATATCTTCTTTATTGAAATAAAAGCACTTGTTATCCAAATCTTCTTCTACAACAGTTAAACTAGTCACACGTGCCAGCTGTTTGCTGTAATCTTTGTATATTACAGGTTCTGATACCTAATAATGAAAAAAAGTCTAAATCATGATGAAAAATAACGACGTAGCTTCTATAAATGACCTGTTTGCTGCTGCTGCTGTGGGACAGAGTGGAGGTTCCTATGCTCGTATATTTTGGTCCGACGTTACATGTTCGGATGCTTTCAGACCTCGCTAACTTTTTGATTATTGGCAGAAAGGACATGTCACGTCTTTCCTAAATGCAACAAAAGCTTTTGGATCTTTCCCACCGTCAACAATAATGTTCCCTGTTCTGCATAAAGGAAAAACGGCACAGGTGGAAAACAGCAGTGGACCTAAAGCAGAGCCTTGTGGTACACCGCGAGGAGCTGTTGTTTACATCGACATACAGATTTCTTTCCACTAGAAATGACACGAACGACCTCACAGACTCCACAGCACTGAGTTTGGATGAAGACTATGATCTGCTGCTCTGCTGAGCTCTATTGCTTCTGTTTTTACTCGGACAGTACATCAATGCACTGTATCAGAAGCCTTTGGAGGACAGTTCAAACAGTGTGCCCACTTTAAACCTAATCTGAACCCAGGATCAACAGAGTATCCTGACTCAAACTTTCATAACACCTCTTTCAGATTATTTAGATTCAGGTCTGCCTTTTTTCAGCGTCCCTTATAGGAGTGAATGGAACATTGTGACAGTGGATTTGAACCCATTCAGCCTGATGAGCAGCATTTCTCTCTATAAAGATGGGGACACTCTAATCTTTATTAAAAGGACCTCACTGCTGTAATCCGCTGCTTTCAGGAATTAATCCACACATGTTCACGACCCACCTGAAGAAATCCTCCGGTTTCGAACCGGCGACCTTTCCCGTGTTAAACCAAAGCAGCCCTGAGCTGCTTGTTTTTTACTTTCCTGACTGTGTACGAGCAGAAGAGCGGGAGCGTCACGTGATCTCACGCTGACTGTAGCCGCTTATTCACACTACACAGCCTGACTTTCAGTCATGCAGGTGAACGTTCTCACAGCGCAGATAACTGTAACTCATTAGCTTCAGCAGCTAATGGTGCTAACAATGAAAGTTGACAGAAATGATCTGTTAGCGTCATTTTGTCCATTTTCTCTTCGCCGAATAGAAGCCACCATCCGGACCTTTCGTCCTCTGTGTCCCGTCGTGTCATCAGATCCGAGCTCGCTTTGCTTTTTTACCGGTTTTTCTTAATTTAACGTTTTCTAAACGCCTGCTCAGACATGACGCATTTTCTAACAGCGCCGCCTTTAGCTTAGCCTGAGCGGCTAACACAAACCAAAACAGTGACATTAAACAGAACAACAGAGACTTTCTCACATCTGAGCCACGACTTTCTGTCGGAACTGTGGGCTCCTCCAGTCGCTGTCCGCTCCCGACATTTCCATGGCGCCGAGGAGGTTTTTCAGGAGAACTGTGGCAGAATTCCTGGATGCTTCCCCTCTGTTCTTCCTCCTTCTACTACGGGATAATGGCGGCTTGAGTCAATACGCGCTGCCGCCGCCTGCTGGACGGAATAGTTACTGCACCGAGGAAAACTGGGGCGGCCACGAGGACACAAAGGGCCCAACGAGACCCCCCAAACTCCCACTGAGGAGCCTGAACCCCAGACTGCAGAGGGACAGCTGTGATGTCCATTTTGATCATTTTTCACATTCACTTGCTTCTGTCTGAGATGTTTACCTCTTTACAGGTGCTGATTGACACCTGACTCACTGCATTGCTCTCATCATCACTGTTATTCATGGAAAACAAAAATCTAAATAAATGAAACAAAATATGTGAATGCTGGCTGCAGCAAACAAAAGACAAACACTGAGGCTTCAGAATAATTAGTGCAGAGTCAAACACTGACAGCACGCTGGCTACTTTTTATATAAGTCTGTGATTTTATGATTCTGCCTCATTGTGGCTCTGCCCATCAGCCGCTCAGTGTCCTGAACACCTCAGCGACACCTGATGACACCAGAGTGGACCGACAGGATGTGAGCAGACTGTTCTGGATCCACCAGGCTCGCCCAGGAGGCGTCCTGCTCAGATGCTGGATGATTGATTTGAATACATCTGAAGAGCTGCTGGTGCTGAACCCAAATCCCTCCTGAAGCTTCTGCTGGATTTAAAATTATTTAAAAAATAAATAAATCTAAACAGTGAGCAGAAACATGTTTTAGGTTCTTTATTGACCCTCTGCGTGGACGACGACGTTCTCCACATAGAAACAGAACCAAATCAATGCAGTCATCATCATCACTGTAAAACAACTGCGGTCACAAGGTATGTCCCGATTCATAGGCCGATTACATCACAGCCAGGTGACAAAGGCTGTCCCGATTCGAAGACTCCTCCAAACGAGTCCTCCTTTTCCCCAGATTTGAAGGATGGATCGGGTGTGTCCTTCGTGGCCCACCTATCCCAGAATTCAGTGTGGCCCAGCCAATTCCAGTTTCCAACAATGGCGGCAGCCTTTAGCGTTAATGTTACTCTTATTAATCTTTCTGGGTCACAAAATAAACGTTTAACATATTTCCTGGTGAGAACGTAGCTGTGTAAACTTCAAATGTCTGCTCTGTTTATCAAGACACCACATATTTGCAAAAGTGCTGCGACGTTTTCAGGGATGTCTGTTACCCACCAGCTCGATCGCTGACCGGGAGCTCGAGGGTCACTGGAGCCGCCCAGACTCCCGGCACATCGCTTTCAAACCCCCCGCGGTCTTTTTTCTGCTCAGGTTAAACGTGATGTATGAGTCACTTAAACAACCTAAAAATGTTGTTTGTTTTTTTCAGTGTTTCATTTGTTTGTGAGTAAATCGGTGTGGCTGAGATTAAAGTTCTAGTTTTCACACAGCTGAATAAACGTCAAACGGAAAACTGATAAACAGGAGTGTGAGACGGTCGAGTTTCCTCCGGTGTCCTGTTATATTTTAGACAGCAAGGAGCAGACGGCGAGTTTATTAAACTCCACCCAGACAGCGGTGACGCAGATCTGAAGGTTCGACCGTCCCGTTTCACAGCCGCTCACTTCAGGCTTTCTCTGAAGGATGCAGCCTATGAATTGGGACATAGCTACAGTGAGCAGTGTGGGCGGCTCGGGTCAAAGGTCACAGCAGTCAGCCCAACTCCAGCTCTGCAGGATTTATTTGAGAGAAGAAAACAAAGAGAAAGACCCAGAGAACAGGAGACGTCTCTAAACTTTATTGAAACATCTGTGGACATTAACGGTTGGAGCTGAAGCTACCGTCACAGCCGAAGGCCTCCTCTTCCTCCTCCGATGAAGGTGAACGAAGATCAGAGCGGTGTCGTTTCTGATGCAAGCACCAAAACCCCGACTTCCTCCCACTGAATCCGAGCCCCGCCATCAGAGGAATCCCCCCAATCAAACATCAGCACGGGGATCAGGAACGATTAATGTTCCTGTTAAATTCAACCTGTTTTCTCCTGACGACCCTGCTAACGGGCTGAACGGCAGGCGTTTCTAACGGCAACTCGCTTCTGTCCTCACCCATCAGTCAAACAACTCCCCGAGTTTAACGAGAGGAGGAACGCTAACGTCCGACCACGAGCTCCCAGAACACGGAGCGCAAACAAACAGAAACATGACAGCCTGGCGTTCATCATCAAGTTTTAGCTCGAGCTTCCTGTGTGCAGAAAACAAAGAGACGAGGCGGCACGCACCCCCAACAACAACGATAATAAACCCAAAAAACCAGACGTGAGAACAGAGGAAACCAAACCCACACGGCCGCTCTCCATCATCCATCGATTCGCTCGAGGTCCCTGCCGAAGCTCCTCTAAGCCTATTAGAATGTTTCTACTCTGCAGCTTCTATTTACACGTACGCCTGCACAGCAACACGAACCGCCTCCACCTGCCCCAACTCCCCATCGCAACAGGAAGTGACACGTGTACGCTCAGGAGGGCAGACAGCCGCACGTTAAAGGGACGCGGCGCCGTTACAGGACTCGAGGCCTTCATAAAGGATGAAGGAAAGTTCAGCTTAATTCAACTTAAACTATCTGATGTTTAATCTGCTAATTATTCTCTTCATTTATCACAAAGTACATAACTCTTCTTTTAATGCTGGACCCTAAACCCCGCCCCCATCGCAGGTCTGCAGTTTGAATCTTTACGATAAGGAAAAACGAGAAGCTGGAATTATTTTCCTGAAGCTCAAAAACACTCCGAAATGTCAAAACCATCCGTTTAAACAGAAACAAGTCGCTAAACTCAGTTTATTCACGAGTCTCACGCGTCTGCGTCGCACGTGTGAGACTGTTCTGATGGCACACAGCAAAATATCCGGATTATAAACATTCAGGAATGTTTGAGTGCGTTTAGCTGCAGTGATGCTGTCAGAGAGAAGCTCTGGATTTGATTCAAGCTGTTTTTGTTTCCTCCAGGTTTGAAGTCTCGTTTAAAGTTTGAACTGCAGTTTCACTGAACGCTGAAACACACGCGACGTCTCGCTAAACTACGGCCGTCCGAACACGGAGGAAGCGATCTTTGCTCTACCTGCACCTCTGAGCGCCCACGTGAGTTACCGCACCTTTATAAAGTGTTATTAACCGTTTATTACATGTTTATCTGCTGATTACACGTTAAAGTTAGAGGAATGAGCACTGAGCAGAAGCCAAAACAAGCCGAGCTGTCTTCAAACTCTGTAACTGCGACGGATGGACCACGACGCGTCCTCCTGCAGGAGGAGCGCCTGACGCAGAAATCCGTTTCCAAGATTCAACAGAAAACAAATAAAAATACTCTGAGAGCACCGACAGCGCCGAGGTCGACTCCTCGTCAACTCGTCAGTCCCATTTTGCTCAAAGATACAGCATCGAACCGCCGACCCGCCCGACTGCTACACGGGCTAAACAAAACAAAAAAAAGGGGAGAAAGTCTGAATCCACCAGTGATGCTGTGGGCGGAGCCTGTCTCCATCCCGCCCTCCCTCCTTTACCATGGTGGATGTTTTTGGACCGCAGCTCCTCACCGACCCGCCCACCTCGCTCCTGCGGACAGAGGGACACACAAACATCAAAGAAACAAGAATCATGTTTGTTTTTGTTTAAACGACTTGATTAGTTTAAAGCATGAAACTTTGATAACGAGTCCTGGATCAGTTCTGTGCCTGCGCATCGTTTCGCTCGTTTCTCCTCCGTCACAGTTCTTACTGAGGCTACGTCCACACGTACAGTTGGGGGAAAAAAAAAAAAAAAAGGATCTGCGTCCACATCTAAACACAAAAAACGAAGTCAAACGCTGTGAAGAACACGCCACAGCAGCCGGTGGCGATATAATGCAAACCGTGTCAACACGTTGGCCAATCAGAAGTCTGTAAATTTGACCTGAATCAGTGGTGCACATGTTTGACGATGTGCGGCTAACCCTACGTTTTCCTCGTCAACACGTGAACCCAAAACGCTGTTTACGTGTGGACGTAGCCTGAGCCTACAAAGAATGACCTGTGCACTTCCTGCGCCCACCTGTAGGGGGCGGCGTTCCTCGTTCGCATTAGCCTCCTAAAAACACCCACTACTCCCCCCTCAGGTGTTACTCACCTACAGTTTTTGGACCAGAGCGAGGCTGAGATGGAGTGGCAGGGAGGGGTGAGGGGCAGAGTCACTCTGAGGCAAAGGGCACCTCTGGAGGGGGGGGCTTGACGGTGACGGGCTGGGATGTGCGGCGGGGGGGCGAAGGCTTGGGCTGGGCCTGCTGCTGCACCGTGTCGTAGTACGTCACGCCTCCGTAGGTCACCTGGGTCTGACCCTGCAACCAATCAGAGAGCTCCTGGATCAAACTTTCACTCTATTGTTCCTGCACAGAACACGACACTGGCCACAAACTGAGGCTCAAAGACAGGAAGACAGCCAATCAGAGTGAATTCCACGCCACCTTTTAAACTGACATCAGTACCTGTGGGTTTGGGTACATGGTGGGGTAGGGGAAGGTCATGACCCCCGGTGGAGGGTAGAAAGGCGGTGGCAGCAGTTGCTGTGGTTGCCCTGGTGAAAGAGACACTGGTGGGCCTCCGTATAGGGCGGGGTTAGCGATGGGGCCTCCTGATTGGTGGGGATGGAGACCTTAACAGAGACGAAGACATGAGGTCACTGCGTGACAACATCCATTGACCTCCTAAGACCCGAACTCTTTCATGCATGTTTCATTTCTCTTTGCTATTTGCAAACTCCACCTACCGGGATGCGGGATGTGCATCTCAGGCTGCACCAGCATGCCCTGTGGCGGCATGGGGGCGGGGCTATCCCCGTGGGCATAGATTGGTCCCTGGTACGACACTGAGACAGAAAATGACAGCAGGTTAATCACAGCGAGGCGACGTTTTCTTCTCCAGCAGCTCGTTTTCATAAAAGGACGCTGCGGTGTTTCACAACAGCTGGAAACTGATGTGACGTAGCCATGTGGTGCTGGTCACGTGATCTTAGGCTTACTGGGCTCATAGTAGTGTCCCTCCATCACTCCCAGGTGCATGGGCGGCGCCGGCTCGGGCACGGCTCTCTGTCGCTGGGAGGAGTAGCGTTTGGCCCGGTTGTTGCCGACACCCATCTCCTCGATGCTGGAGAACTGCGGCGGGCCGCTGGGCATGTGCAGGGGGTTAGGAAGGCCTGCGGTCAGAGAGACTGGTTTAACGACAGACAACCACACGCGCTCAGGGGGCGCCAAATAACAGGGCCCAACATGGAGCCACATTCATCATCAACAACATTCAAATGTTGACTTTTATGGAACACGTAAGATTTAGTCTGCATGAGAATTCAGAACAATGACAAAGTTAGAAAAAGCCAAACATCTACAGAGAGAAGAAGAATGTGAGACATCAGGAAGCTGCGCAGGTGTTTCAGCCTCACAGGGACCAGAGATCACTGAGGTGTAAGACTGCTGTAGATATTTGTTTTGGCGCCGCCTCAGGTGAAGCTGTTCAGTCAACATTTAGCATGAACCACCTGACTCGTGAGCGCCACCTGTGAGGTGACGGTGTAAAAGCGCTCACCTCTCATCTCAGACCGCACGTACGAGGTCGGGCTCCAGCTCTGCCTGGCCAGATTGAGTCGAGCCACGTCCTGGTCCAGCTCCGTCACACCTCCTCCCGCCTGGCTCGGCGCGTCGCCTCCACCCGACCAGCTCTTTCCCCCCACGTTGCTGGGAGAAGAGGTGTTGCCCCCGGCAACGGACTCCTCCACAGACGCCTGTTTACTGCCCAGGTCTGCGGGACGCGAGCGAGTCCTGCGAGCCAGCGAGTAAGACTTGCGCTCCACTGGCCGCTCGGCGGGAGGGGAAGCTTCCCGATTGGTCGCTGCTGCCGACTGAAGGGAGGGGTCGGAGCCGGAAGAGGAAGCGGCCAATCCTGATGCAGATCTGTCCGTGCCGCCTCGCTGCTCCTGCTGGCGTCTCGGCGATGTGGACTGGTAACCGCCCGGCTGTGGCGACGCTGCCGGCGTTACGGCGCCAACGCTCAAGTCCTGCTCCGTGGCCCCTCCCTGACTGACTGTAATGTCCTCAATGACCACAGAGGGCGCCCTTCCTCCTCGCCCTCCTCTGACACCTCCCCTTTCCCCTGTAGGCTCCGCCTCAGCCCGAGGACCCGGCCGCTCTCGGTGGTGCACCAGGGGTGCGTTTGATTCATTGTTCCTGTAGTGAGACGAAGGTGGGGGGTGCAGGTTACTCTGGGGTGGTCTGCTACGGGAGGGAGGCGGTCTGGAGGGGACGCCGCTTCGCTGTGCAGAGGATGGCGACGAAGAGGAGGGGTGGACAGATGAAGGTGGAGGAGCTCCTCCTCGGTTCAGACCTCCTCCCCTGTTCTGCCAGGACCGGACGGGCCGCTCGCCGCCTCCATCTCGCCACCGTTTGTCTCTGCTGGGAGACAAAGTCGGTCTGCAGGAGACAGAGACGGAGGTGAAACATCAAACCAACAGCGGCTACGCTCGTTACAGGAAGTGTGATGACCTCACTCAAAGTGACCCGCGGACGTCCCAAAGCTCGCAGCTCTGGAGACGTTCAACGTTCAGCCGACACGCCGCTCACCTGGGCCTCCGCTGTCTGTACCCTCGGTCTCCGGGGCCGCCGCCGTTTCGGATGTCGTAACCATAGATTGCGATCAGCTCCTCGCGGCTCTTGGGCGCCTGCTCCTCCTCCCTGAACTTGTCGTGCTCCCAGCGGCCCTCGTCTTTCCACAACTTCCTGTTTCTGCCTTTCGGCCTGAAGACAGACGGAGAGGACATAAATGACATCACATCGATGAGGTAACAGCAGAGAGGCTTTAAAAACGAGCCCTAACCTGCGCAGAGTTACGACTGACCCGTGCAAGCAGTGACGCAAATCTGTGGGCGGAGCGTTCCAGCCCGTCTAACTCCTCCCTAAACTCTCAGCGCTTCAGTTTGTCAGCGTGCAGCATGTAGCTATTACCTCTCCTCCTCCTGAGCGTGCCCTCTGACGTCGTGTTCGAAGAACAGACCCTTCCTCGGGATGTACGCCGGGTTCTTCCTGTCCTCGTCGTCGTCCAGCTGCTGCCCCGGTTTGTCCCCCGCCTTCGTCTCCGGGTCGTCCGTCGACTCCTGTATGAAAGTTCAGATCAGACCAATCAGATGGCAGCAGGTACCGTCTTTAATCCCTCCCCTCGCTCTTGTTACCCTTCTGCCTGAGCAGAGGCTCACTTCCTGTTCCTGTCTCACCTGTCCGTCTCCGCTCTGTCGCTCTCCTGCTAGGTTTCCCTTCTCCTCTGCTTTGCTCTCCTCTTTGCTCCGCCCTCCAGCCTCTTCTTCCTCCTCAGCTTCTCCGCCCTCCTCCTCCTCTCCCTGCGCTCCCTCCACAGGCCCGTCTGTAGTGGGGGGCTGGGGCTCGCTGGCTGCTGCTGGAGCTTCCTCGTCGCTGTACTGCTCTGCTTCCTCTTCCTCCTCCACTCCCTGAGGAGGACACAGTTTTAGGAGAAACACTCCCTAAAGAGGCTAAAACGTGACGTCACAGCCGAGAGGAAGCGGCGAGTCGGCGGTCGTACCTCTGAATGCGAGCCGTTGTCCTCGGGGTCGGCGCTGTCGTAATCTGAGAGGACGGCTGAAAAACAAAGAGGAGTGAAATCACCCGACAGCGGCCTGATTTCCCAGATTGTGACTTCAGAGTGGTGCAAAGAAGCAGCTTACCTTCTCCAACGCCGTCTTCACTCTCCTGCAACGACAAACAAGAAAACCAACGTTAAGCTCCAAAGCGCCGAGGATCAGACGCGGCTTTGTGTCAGAGCTCTGCTGCGAGTGCGTCACAGAGCGCCGGGCACGTTATTCAGCCGTACAGACCACCAACAGCACAGCTCGGATTACTTCAGCAGAGTCTGAACGCAGCTCAAAGATCAAACGTCTCACAGAGTCAGTCTCTTCAAACCGGCGCTCGGTCTGATCTCACGCCAACAGCCAGATTCACTTTGTGTCTGTGCATCCGGATAAAAAACAGGATTTACCAGAGTGAAGAGGAAGGTTTATGAGAAGGTGGTGAGACCTGCTGTGATGTTTGATTTGTAGAAGGCAACTGAGCGTCAGAAATGAGCGACAGCTCGGAGTCAGAGAGCGTCTGAGCATGTGCAGAGGAGGGAGGGCGGATGATGAAAATGGAGCTGCCAGGCAGGAGGAGACGAGGTTCATGGATGTAGTTAAGGAGGACATGCAGAGGGGTGGAGTGACAGAGGAGGATGCTGGGAAAGGAGGAGGTGGAGGCAGAGCTGCCGTGGCGACCCGAAGGAGAGCAGAGATCAGATGAAGCAGAAGCCCGGAAACTGGGAACCAAAGTAACAGCGCTTAAACACAGCAAAGGTCTGAAATCACAGGCAGGACTCACATTTCACTTCAGCACACTCATCAACAAGCCTGCTGCTGATTGGTTCTTACTAATCTGCTGTTTGTTGTCATGTAAACATCCTGGAGCCAGTAAACCCGCCTCAGGCTGCACTGCGCTCGGACTGAATCGGTCATGTTTCCCCTCGCTGCGGGGACCAAAAACGGCAGCCAAACACCACCACAGGGGCCCGGGATGATCTCAGACAGACCCACGGCCACAAAATGGAGGCTCAGCCCAGAGCCTCTCTCAGACCTCGGGTCACGCGGAGGTGCGTGATGCAGCCAGCCCGGGGGTCCCGGACATCACTCTCACACCTTGGTGTTGTGTCACGTTTGGTGTCCGTGTTAGTTTGAGCCTTTCCGGTTCGGACACAAGCGCTAAAGCGAGCTACTCGGTCTGTTCCAGCCCGAACCGCCAGGCTTCCCGAGGTCATGGACCAGAACCGTCAGACGGAGCCGTTACCCGTTTCCTTCGAGCTAACGCCGAACAAACACCGAGCTGTCTGTGGGACTCGAACACGTCACCTGCTGTTTTATCCAGGGTTCATTTCCCACAGTGACCCGGGCCCGGAGCGGGTCTCTGGCCCGGAATAAATGCTCTAACGCCGGAAAGCTCGGCTCTGATCTCCCGCCCGGGACCGGGCGAGCCCTGGGAGCTAACATTAGCCGCTAGCTGGTACTCACACACTCGGACTCCACGTCGCTCTTCGCCGGGACCCGGCTCGCGGCCGGCTCCGCCGGGTCGGGCTCCCGTCCCCGGGGCTTCGAGGACGGGGACCCGGACCTCCCGCTGTCCGAACCCGACCCGGACTCGTCGTCATCCTCGCTGTCCTGGGACGCGCGCCTCCTCCTTCGCCGCCGGTCCGCCATCTTAGGACTCGAATGGTTGAAAACGGAAGAAGAAGAGGATTATGGGTATCCGAGTTCTTCTTCAGTGAGACGATTAAGAGCTTCTTTTTCTCTCTACCGCCATCTACTGTTTGTAAACTTTTACTAACACGCTTGAAAATGCGACAAATAAATAAATAGAAAATAAAACGTAACTTGTACAACAGAAACGAAACAAAGTGGGTAATAAAAATCTAAAGAAAAACAACAAACAGAGTTCTGCGGGTCTGACTTTAGTAAAGTAAATGTATTCAGGTAAAAGCACTCAAAGTATTTAAAGTATCTGGATGTGCAGCTGATGGATGATGCAAAGCTTTAGCAGGATTTTTCTGCAGGCAGGCGGTGGTTCTGAAACGTGAGCGTCTCCCCTTTATTTTATTTTATTTTATTTTATTTTATTTTATTTTATTTTATTTTATTTTATTTTATTTTAACGTTTAGGTCACGCTTATATCATGTTTGGATTAAAGCTGAGCTGTGAGTTTCAGTGTTGTTGTACTGTAGTAAGATCTACATGTTTGTAGTTTGACACAGCAACAGGTGACAAGCAAAAGGTGATATTTTACAGGTATGTACCGGAACCTGAGGAACAGGTAAGACGTCAGAGTAGCGCGTTTCCGTCGGTCACCCCTGGACGGCGCTGCTGGCTCAGAGCAGAATAACCTCTCCACAGTAAGTCCGAGGCCTCAGGGAGCCCAGCACTGCATCTGTGCTTTTTAAGGGCGTGCCTGTTCCAGACAGCAGGTTTAACCTTTAGTTTGACTTCCTGTGTGTCCGACCGTCTTCACCTGCGTGCTGTTCCCTGTCTATTTCCTATCCCCAGTTAGTTCCCACTGTTTACACAGACCTGAGTTCCCTTCGTCCCTGTCAGTGTGTCCTGTTGTACTCTCTGTTAACCCTGTGATGCACATTTCTCCACACGTAGGACACTTCTGCTGTTGTTTCTACAGTTGAGTTTATTAGGAGAGTAAATCATCGTGCTAATAAGCTGAAGGGAGACAACAGTTTCACAGCTTTAGCTCATCGATAACGTCCAACAGATAATCGAAGGCTGTTGTTTTGCAAAAGTGTAATGTTGAAGGATCCTGACCATTTCCTTTAGTTACCTTTCCCCCCTGTAACAGAACCTTTACTTTGAAAATTAGGAATTTCCTGACACTCTGTTCCTCGATTTAGAAAATGATTGGCCTTTCAGTGACCCCAGAATACATGCTGGTGTTTGTCAGCTGGAGTGACAGAAACACAGACACTGACAGACTCGTGGATGACTGGCTTTAAATGCGAGCGGGTTAACTTCAGTCTTATAATCATAATTAACCACACACGTATATTTTAACACAAAAGGAGTGAAATCACGAATCAGGTGAACTCCTGCACACTAGGTCGACCGGTAAATTGAGAGCTTCGCTTTTACACTCAGCTCCCTCTTCACCACGACGGACCGGTGCAGCGTCCGCATTACTGCAGCTGCAGCCCCAATCTGTCTGTCGATCTCCGGCTCCCTTCTCTCATCACTCGCGAACAAGACCCCGAGATACTTGAACTCCTCCACTTGGGGCAGGAACTCATCCCCGACCCGGAGTGGGCACTCCACCCTTATCCGGCTAATATTTTATACTCTCCTAAATATATATTCATTTAAACATTCTCGTGCTTATGTAAAGCACTACATGGATTACAGTGTAAAAAAGCCCAGCAGAATATTTCACTCTGCAATCAAATACATCAGCTTTCACGTGGCTCTGAACAAGAAAGCTGGAGGTTGTGATTCAGCTTAACAGTGAGGTCAAAGCTGTGAGTGACTGATGTGGTCACAGAGCGTGGAGCTGATGCGCTGTCCGTGGTGCTGAAATGATAACGCTTTATTCTGAATGCAATGAAACTTTCTGTTTTATGAGAATGTATTAAGACGAATGCACGATGAGAACAAAAGCAGCAGCACAGTTAGAGCAGAACATAAAATGTGCCTGACGTCCACGCCTGCGCTTCCACGGCCTGTGGCGTTCAGAGTGTTTCAGGCACCAAAGCTGTGGACTTGAAAATGTTTCTGTTTAACGAGACTTCCTGTTGAAATTCTTACTGATTATAACTTTCTTTCTTTTTACCTTCTGTTCTTTCATTCTTGTCTTGTGTGTTTAAGCTCAGTTTGTATTGCGATCAATTGCATTTTCATATATGATCGTTTGCTGTGATTATTCTGAGCTTTTATTTCTTTGCACGGTGCTTTGTTATGTCAAAGTGTAAAAATACTTTATAAAAACTTTACTTAGTAAATGTGTTGAAATTGTTCTAAATATAATATCAACAAACTTCTGTCGCGGACTCTCTGAAGCTCATCTTTGGAAACGTTGTGATGTAGTGCAGCAAAAACTATGATAACTATTAACCATAAAGATGAAAAACAAACCAGGTGATCGTGAAACAGGACTTTTACAGGTTTGATCCCCTGAACCCGAAGAACAGCAAAGACGTGACACTTAATTTTGGTGAAACCACCACTAGATGGCGCTGTGGCGGCGCTGCTGCTGTTTTAGACGAGAGCAGCAGAGTGTTAGGATGCCTGGGTCGTCGACCCAGGGTTTTTGAGTTTACGATATTATTTATACTGTCTAGTTTTTGGTTTCTTTAAGTTCTGTCTTATGGCTTATGTCTCTGTCTTCTTTAGTTGCTCTGTCTCCCCTATCACCTGCATCCCCTTGTCTAGTTCAACCATCTATGTGTATCCTAAGTTCCTATATCCCCGTGTTCAGTCAGTGTTTGTGTCTGCCCTGTTCCCACGTCTCTGTTCCCTTTGTAGTGCCTGCATGTGAGTCTGTGTCTTTGTTCAGTCTGTGTTATGTGTTTCCTGTTTTACTTTGAAAGTCCATGTCTGATGTTAATGTGTCTGGTTTTGCTTCCTCTTGTCTCGTTAGGCCTGATTTGCCCCAGCTGTGTTTCCCTCCTGTTACCCATTCCCTGATTGCTCCCTCTGTGTATTTAAGCCCAGTGTTTCTCTGTGTTTGTGTCGCGATCTACTGTTTACCAAGCTGTGTGTTCTGTCTGTCCTCCGGTATTAGTTTATTTTTTTGATCGTTTCCAGTTATGTTATATTTGAGTTTAACATTAAAACGGTTTTTGAGTTTACATCTGTCTCTGGAGTCTGCACCTTGGGTCCTTTTCCTGTCTGCACACAGCCGCACCTAACACAGAGAAGCTGCAGACTCCAGACAAACAGCTCAGAGTTTTGCACTTTAGTGTAAAAGTCAGTTTGACATTTAACAGATTTTTTCTTGTAACTACGGATCAATTATTCTTTGTTCATTGCCCATTAAATCACCTGCTGAATAGAAAAGTGCAGTTCAACCACCGATATTAAACAAAAACTGTTTAACACTGAAATTATCCAATAATCTTTGCAACATCTATAAAAACGAACATTATGGTGCAACAGAGTCTCCTAACAAAATCCTCAACATTCAGGAAAATGAAGAAGTGCAGAAAAAAGGTTTGACAAACTCATCACAGTGTAACTTAAAGCACAGTGCTGCCTCTCACTGAGGTCAGTCAAGTCTGGGTGAAACGGGGTCCATGCAGCTCGTAAGCATGTATGCAAATGTTCATTACTCAGTTGTTTTTAATCATGCTAACAGTTGAGAAGACTGATTCACGACTGCATGTGGATCAAAACATGGTTAAGGCAACAGCAACTTTGGTAAGTCCTGGAAACGTAGTCTTTGGCACAGTCTGCATCCAGAAGGCAGCAGGATCAGACGCTGCACATTGCTCCTGTATATCAGCTTGGAAATACACAAGTCCCATTTGCAGAGAACCTACATCCACCCATTTACAGGCATTCCTGTAAGAATGCAGGGATATTCTTCAACAGAAAGGGATTCTTCATGAAAAGGTGGAGCTGAGCTTCCAAAGCGAAGCCATCAAAGTGATCCTTAAAGTTTTCCGTCAGTTTTTGTGCAAATGCAGCATGTGAGGTGATGTTAGCACCCTGGATTTCTTTCCCTGAGGGGAAACGTGCACCGTCCTGCTGAAGATGCTGTTTTAAAATGTCAAGTTTTCTCTGGACAGCTGTTATCACACACAGAGCTGTTCTTTCATGATAATCACAAATGGAAATCACTGAGGTGTGATGTCAGCAACAATGTTCGTCTGCTCCTCCAGAAACTGCAGGAGCAGATGGCCTCGTGACTTTGTGGGCTTTACATGTTTTACCTCTTTAGTAAACTTCTGCAACCTTACGGGTTGTGTGAACACTGCGCCGTGTTTGATAAGCAGCAGTCGTTGAACCGGACCTTGTATGGTTGATGAACGAAGGTGCAGTAAAGGATACGCTGTGGAGTTCCCGACAGCAGTGTGATCGTGCTTTCTTCCTGCTTGATTCAGTTTTATATGATGGATTATGCATAAAATAGATTTGGGCTGAAAGGTTTATTGCTTTATTACATATTCAGGTTGTGTACCATGGTTTTAAAAAGTAACTAAGTAACTAATTACTTTTGAAAAATAAGTAATCAGTAAATTAATGGGATTACTTTTTTTGGAGAAGTAATCAGTAATTACCAACTAATTACTTTTTTCATGTAACTTGACCACCACTGGACGTAGCCCCAGCACTTAGTTACCTGACATTGCTGTGTAGGAGTAAGTCGCTCACCTGTGCTAAAATACGAAGCAGGTGATGCTGATGAGATGAAGAAGCAGAGAAAGTTAAGTTGAGCGACGGTATTCATGGCCTCTCTGTATCCCTCAGAGTGAGGAGCATAGAACAGATAACACAGTGATGTGATAGCAGGTCCGGGTTGTCCTCTTTTAGTCGAGTAACTGCTCCTTTGACCCATCAGTGGAGACAACGTTTGTCAGATTGATCTCAGTTAACATTTCTTTTGTTGCTGAGTAAATGTCCTCTCCTCTGTGACGCATAAAACATCCTCCACAAAAGCAGTTGGTGTTGCATTACCGCCAACAGCTGGCTGGGAGAGTGGACCAGCATGATGCTAACCTGCACAGCTGCATGTGGCGCCAGTTCAAAGGTCACGGCACCTTTTTCTACGTGATTTAACCAAGTACAATAAACCATTTTAACCATGTCAAACCAACACATTTGGCATTTGGTGGTTTGATGTAATCAGATTACCTTGGATCAATGTAGTATACTTACATTGACTTGAAGTGATTTATTTAAGTATGTAGAGTGAAAGTTTTAATTCATTCAACACAAGTTAAAAGCTTCAGCAGAACTCAATGAAATCCTGTTGTTTGAACAACTACTTTGTTAATCAAGGCGATTAGTGCTAGTCTTGCTTAATGAACCAATGTGGGGGTTGATGATTTCATAGAGACAAACAACCATTTGCACTTACATTCATGGGTAACTTAGAATCACCAATAACTCTAATTACACACTGCAAACCAGCCAGACTGTGGATTTGAACCCAGGCCCATCTTGCTGTGAGGCACCAGCACCAACCATCACACCACCAAGCTGTCACGCCAGGCTTAACACAACCAGGAAAGCTGTGACTGATGCAGCATTTTCTGTATGTTTTTGTCCTTGACAGGTTAAACCACAATAAACAGCAAACACATGGTGTGGGTGTGAACTTGTCTGCGTCTTAAAACTCCAGCGATTTTCCTGCAGTTTGACATCTTATGGCGCCGGTGAGGTCGGCTGCCGTGCTGGATGCTCTGCCCTAACTTCTCCACTTTTTGCAGTTTTTCGTCACTTTTTGCTATATCTGCGATAATCTTACATGGGCATCATGCAAAACACACAAATCCGCTACAGTAGAGACACTTTGGTTTCTATTGGTCTGCAGTACACGAACATTTCACCATGTTTAACTCCGGACCCAACCTGGCCAAAGGAGATCCTGAGAGAGAACAAAGGACGCGACCCTAAGCGACGGCCTCGAGGTAAAAGAGCCGGCATCAGGAACAGGCTACGGGCTCGCGCACACCGCGCACCCATGCCCAGTATCCTGTTAGCCAATATTCAATCCATCGAGAACAAGCTTGATGACCTCAGAGCCAGAATCAAGTTCCAGAGAGACATTCGGGACTGCAACCTCCTCTGCTTCACCGAGACTTGGCTGAACCCAGCGATACCAGACCACGCCGTGCAGCCGACGGGGTTCTTTTCGGTTTACCGCATGGACAGGACAATGGAGTCGGGGAAGAAAAGAGGTGGTGGAGTGTGTTTGATGGTGAACAACAGATGGTGCGACAGCACAAACATCTCCCCACTCACACGCTCTTGCTCGCCCAATCTGGAGCTTTTGATCGTTAAGTGTCGCCCTTTCTATCTCCCTCGGGAATTCACTGCGGTCATTGCCTGCACTGTTTACATTCCTCCTCACGCGGACTCGGACACTGCCTTATGTGAGCTACATGAGGCTCTCACACATCAACAAACACTTCACCGAGATGCCGCACTCATTGTTATGGGAGATTTTAACAGAGTGAATCTCAAACGGACATTTCACAACCTTCACCAGCACATCAACTGCCCCACCCGGGGCACGAGGACATTAGACCACTGCTACACCCCGTTCAAGAACTGTTACAAGGCTCAACCCCTGCCGGCATTTGGAAAATCGGACCATTCCGCCATCTTCCTCATACCTGCTTACAAACAAAGGCTAAAGCAGCAACCACCAATCAGGAGGGAGGTCGCTCGCTGGACGGACCAATCGGTGGCCGCGCTGCAGGACGCACTGGATGACGCAGACTGGGACATGTTTCGGCGCAGCTCTGATGACATCAACATGTTTACGGAAGCGGTTGTGGGATTTATCGGGAAACTAGCGGACGACACAGCAGAAAGAACTATCATCCGAACGTTTCCCAACCAGAAGCCGTGGGTGGATAAAAACATCCGCGACGCTCTGAGATCACGCACCGCTGCCTACAATGAAGGGCTTGTCTCCGGTAATATGGACCTATACAAGGCTGCGTCCTACAACGTGCGCAGCGCGGTCCAAAAGGCAAAGCGGAGCTACGGGGAAAAACTAGAGTCACAGCTACGACAGTGCGACTCTAGGAGCCTGTGGAAAGGACTGCGGACTATAACGGACTATAAACGACCAGCTTCTTCAATGATGAATGCCGATGCTTCACTGGCTGATGAGCTGAACACGTTTTATGCTCGCTTCGACGCCGCAGCAATTAAAACAACAAACGGCTGCGCGCGCTCGGAGTGCACCAGTGAAGAAAATGCATTCGTCATCACAGAGCATGCCGTGAGGAACACCTTCAGGAGGGTGAACACCAGGAAGGCAGCAGGACCAGATGCAATCCCTGGCCGGGTCCTTAGAGCCTGCGCTGATCAACTAGCACCGGTGTTCACGGAGATCTTCAACCTCTCCCTGGCCCAAGCTGTGGTTCCCGCGTGCTTCAAACGGTCCATTATTGTCCCTGTTCCAAAGAAACAACAGCCCGCTTGCCACAATGACTACCGTCCAGTAGCACTGACTTCAATTGTGATGAAGTGTTTTGAAAGACTGATGAGAGATCACATCACTTCTTCACTTCCTCCCACCATCGACTCACTTCAGTTTGCTTACCGGACTAATCATTCCACAGACGATGCCATATCTCACCTGCTCCACACATCCCTGAGTCACCTGGACACTGGCAGAGGGAATTATGTTAGGATGCTGTTCGTGGACTACAGTTCAGCATTCAACACAATAATTCCCTCTAAGCTTTTCACCAAGTTGACGGATCTAGGACTCAGCTCATCACTGTGTCAGTGGATCCTCAACTTCCTCACAGACAGACCCCAATCAGTGAGGGTGGGAAAACAAGTCTCCCCCTCCATCTCACTCAGCACTGGAGTGCCTCAGGGCTGTGTTTTAAGCCCCCTGCTGTACTCACTGTACACTTATGACTGTGTAGCCACATCAGACACCACCTCCATTGTCAAGTTTGCTGACGACACCGCTGTTGTGGGCCTGATCTCCGACAACATCGAGACAGCCTACCTGGAGGAGATTAGGAACCTGGAGACCTGGTGCCAGGAGAATAACCTCCTCCTAAACATCAGCAAGACTAAGGAGCTGATCGTGGACTTCACTACAAAGCAGGCGAGGAATTACAAACCCCTCATCATCAGTGGCACGCCAGTGGAGAGAGTGGACAGTTTCCGATACCTGGGTGTCCACATCACTCAGGACCTGTCATGGTCCTGT
The DNA here is from genome assembly GCF_057381845.1 of Rhamphochromis longiceps. Lineage (NCBI taxonomy): Eukaryota > Metazoa > Chordata > Actinopteri > Cichliformes > Cichlidae > Rhamphochromis > Rhamphochromis longiceps. The sequence goes on along the minus strand of NC_140560.1, from coordinate 37,640,505 downwards.
CACATCAACACCCTGGTTAAGAAAGCCCGTCAGCGTCTCTTCTTCCTCAGAAGACTTAGAGACTTCCATCTGCCACTGAAGGTGCTCAAGAACTTCTACTCCTGCACCATCGAGAGCGTCCTGACGGCAAACATCTGCACCTGGTTTGGGAACAGCACCAAGCAGGACAGACGAGATCTGCAAAGGGTGGTGCGCTCGGCAGAACGCATCATTCAATCAGAGCTCCCTGACCTGCTGTCCATCTACACCAAGCGGTGCAAGTCCAAAGCTAGGAAGATTATGATGGACCTCTCCCATCCCAACAATGGACTCTTCTCACTGTTGAGGTCTGGGAAGCGCTTCCGCTCCCTTAAGGCCAAAACAGAGAGAATGAAGAGGAGCTTCTTCCCCCAGGCTATTCGGGCCCTGAACCAGGTGTAGGACTGGACTCTCCCACACACGTCACCACACATTTCCTATAATCCTATAATTCCTATAATTTATAATCCTTATCTTTATAATGTCTTCTGCTATTTGCACATTCTTTACTGTAAATTTCTAAGTTAATTTGTAAATTTTTGTAGTAAATTGTAAATATTGTAAAACTTTTCTTCTGTCATTTAATGGTCGGGCATTGTACAGCTACAAGCATTTCACCCCCATGTCATACTGTGTATGGCTGTGTGTGTGTGACAAATAAAATTTGAATTTGAATTTGAATTTGAATTCTTATGTGATCTTGTGAACTTTGTGAGTCCAGCAACGAACCACTCTGACTAGATTGTATCCTGTCATCTCAACAAGAACAAATGAAGTTGCTGAGTTTCATGCAGATGCTACATGATTTAATTATGTTCACCATAGAAACATGAAATTATTTAGTTCAAATTACAAGTTTGAATCTTGTACATGTAACAACCACCCAGTAGGCTGCTGGGGGACTCCCATGATGCACTGGGTGTTTCTTCTTCACTCACTATGTGTTAATACACGTGTTTAATCATTAGTTATTATTCATGTCCAGTGTTGGGACTAACGCGTTATTAAGTAACACGTTACAGTAACTACGTTATTATTGTGGTAACGAGCACGGTAACTAGTTATTATGCCAAAATCAGGAACGCGTTACTCGTTACTGGGATTTAGATAGGGTCGTTACTCGTTACTTCGTGTGGTGGCATCGCGGAGCTTCCACAGATTCAGTAACATTAGCAAGTGGTGGAGGCCAGCAGGAAAAGAGACCTGAGGCGGCCGCAGGTCCAAGTGTGAACTGAACTTCAGGTAAGAAGTTATGACCTGCAGTCTCTCTGGGTCAGATATGAACCAAGTTTAGGTGGAGTTTATTTTCGTTATGCTGACTTTTTCCGTACTGCGTGCTAGCTAGCATGACGGAGTTTCTATACAGCTGGGTGGTCTGATGTTGAACTTTATTTTGTTCATAAGTTATTAGAGTTGCCAACCGTCCCGTCTGGTATTCAGAGAAAATATTACGCGTTTCTTATTGAGGTGAAAAGGAACAGTTTGTCCCGTAATTCAGTTACTGTCACGGTCTGGCTGGCAGACCGTGGGGATGTGGGGAAGGAGGACCCAGGCGCGGAGCTCAAAGTTCAAGCAGTGCGTTTATTTACAGAGGGTGATATCAAACAACAATAAATCCCCGTGTTTTTCCCCAGACTCCCGTGTCGTGTCCTCCAAGTGCTCTCTGCTCCCGTGTCTGCACTCCCGGTGCTCGCTGCTCCTTAAGCCTTCCACGCTCCTCCTGCGGGAAACAATAGCGGCAGCAGTCAGGACACTGAACAATGGCAGGCATACACTACACGACCAAAACCTAAACTGGGTAACTAACGTGGAGTCCCAAGCAATGATCCCGCGTCGGTGGGAGCTCCAAGACTCTCTTAAGTAGCTCCCCCGACGAGGCCTGATCAGCAGCAGGTGTGTGGCTTCGGGTGTGGCCAGTCCCCTTGCAGGGCCACACCCTCCAGGCCTGACGCCGCCTATAAACAAGTGCTCAGCCACCCACACACACACACATATACACAAGCACAGAGAAGGGGAAGCAACACCAAAATACACAACAATAACACAGGTCCATGACTGCCCAGGGGTCCTGGGTCGCCCAGTCCCAGGACCCTGACAGTTACAATGAAAAAGGCACAAAGCTGGAGTTATTCTGTGTCTTTGCTGCACAGCTGCCTCTTCTTCTCTCATTCTCTCCCCCTCCCTCTCCCGTTTCTACTTCAGTCATGAAACTGATCAATGATCAGCTGATCGGCTCTCTTGTTTGTTTATCGCTCACTTTGCGCCATAAAGAGGAAACCAGCGGATGTCGCGCTAAACAACAGCAGCACGTTTGATCAGCTGTTGTTAGAATTTATTTAATATTAATTTCTAGTATCAGCTGATGTTTGCTGGAGCCACAGCTGTAAAGCTGCTGGTCATGATATGGTTTGGATATGTGGTGAGAGGGAAACATGAAGATGAAACCAGGAGATGTCCTTACTGAACCATCAGAGCTGAACAGGTGATGGAGAAACAGGTTTACCTTTTAGGTGACATGAATGAGTTGAAGTTATGAACTGTTTCTGAGAGACAAATAACACCAGGATCCTTTTTTAGGTAGCTGACAGCTGGTAACTGTGCAGGGGCGGGTCTAGCAAAGTGCTGCCAGGGGGGCAGGTAGGGCATTAACAGGGAGAGGGGGGCACAAAGAAATACTTTTCTTTCTTATTCTCATTTAAAATGTCTAGCTTTTAAAAAATAATTATCTGAGTTTTACAACAAACGATTGATAGATTGATGCATATATACCATCAGAACAGTGTACATCACTGTCACAACAGTGTTTGTTTTCATTCAAAGGCTTTATGATTTTTCCTATAATGGTGGGCCGGTCTCTAGTCAAAGTGCCCGGGCCGATTTATTTGTCCCAGTCCAGCCCTGTATGCAGCTCATCTGCAGTCTGCTGTTACCTACATCTTCCTATTCAGAAGGCAGAATTTCAGAGTTCTGAGTACAATCGAAAGCACCACGACTGCAGTTTTTGTGTTGGATGTAAAAGGCGCACATGACACTGTGACGTAGGCTAGAATCATGGCAGCAGTCAATGACGGTCCAGGCGTGGGATTTCTCTCGTGGAAATGTGCACATTATCTTTTCCTTTCTATTGGTAGGTGGCACAGTGCACTGTGGCAAGTAAGCAAGCTAGAAGACTGGCAAAGTTATGGAAGCAACACATTAACAAGAGAATTCTGAGTAAAACCAAAGTTACTTTCCCTAAATAAATGGTAAATGGCTTGTATTTGTACAGTGCTTTACTCGTCCCTAAGGACCCCAAAGCGCTTTACACAACCAGTCATCCACACATCCACACACTGGTGATGGCAGCTACATTGTAGCCACAGCCACCCTGGGGCGCACTGACAGAGGCGAGGCTGCCGTAACTAGTTACTTTGAAAGTAACGAGTAACTTGATGTAACTAAGTTACTATTTTAAAGTAACTTACCCAACACTGTTCATATCTGGCTCTTCCACAGCACGTCTTTGATGTCTTCTTTCTCTCAGCTGGTCACATGGCTGCCCCTCCTTGAGCCTCGGCACATCCTGTGGCTGCAGAATTAGCAGCAGCTCAGGAAACAACACCTACAAAGTGTTTTCAGACCCACAGAGCTGCAGAGCATGATGGGACCCGGTGATGAACTGGAGCAAAGGTCATGCTAACATGTTTAACAGGGAGGACGGTAACAGAGGGAACGATCGGGACAGTGAGCTGCAGTCATCACAGAAACACTGTTTACACAGACCCACAACATTGTGTCAGTGTTGTGTAATCTGTTCAACACAGAACAGAGACGTGATAAGAAAACCTGATGAAACATGATGAATCCTCAAGTGTCAGTGAGAATAACAGAGAGGGAAAAGTGAGTCGTTGGTCATGAGAAGTGGGGCTCAGGAGGGAGCAGGTCACCTGACAACCGAAAGGTCGCTGGTCTGATCCCTGCTGCTCCAGCATCTCTGCTGGTCATGTTACTATGGTAACCCAGAGGAGTATTAATTTATTCATTAAATGAGACAATCAGTCAAAAGTCAATCAGTCATTTTTAATCAGCAGAGTTTTTGGGATCATCACATAAATTTAAAACCAAAAACGCTGAACAAGTTTCTACAGTGTTTCCACTTTTCCTCTCTCACTTCTTCTTCTTCTTGGTCTCCTCTCTGGGCAGACATGCTTTCACTTCCAGCAGCTGAAACATGAAACACGAGTTACACTTTGCATGTTCACAGCGATGCACGCGTTTGTAATTTTACAAGATTGTAACTGATGATGCTGTGACAACATGTTCTGTTGAAATAACTTCACCACAGCTGACACAGAACAATACAAACACATATTTTAAAGCCCCCGTGCGTCACTTCCTTCTATAGACTCTTCATATTAGTTCATCCATCCTCTGCTGTGTTTCCTCCTTTCCACAGTCCAGTCGTGACTGTTTACTCCTGCTCTTTGTGTCCTGCTGCTTCCTGTTTTACTTTGGTGAGCTCGTGCTCCTTGTGCAGTGTCTTAAATTTGACTTCCTTTGTCTCTTAATCGGTTCAGCTGTGTTCCCGTGTGTCTCCACTTCCCTGATCACCCTTCAGTATACTGGCTGTGTTTCTCTCTGTCCCTCATCAGAGCATTGGTGCAGCTGTCCTTGTGTCTCAGTGTTTTTTCTTCGGTATTTTGTGTTTTTGCACTTTTGCATCCATCTAAATAAATCACTCGTTTTCTGTTAAGGTCTTTCCTGCTGCTGTCTGCATCACTCTGCGCATCCCTCAGTCTGCACATCACTCCTGACACAGTGCAGCTTTTTTCTGTTTTTTTTACATTAGCGTTAATCATTTTAAACCAAATAAATTTTTCACCACAGAGCGTATAAAAGATGGACACGGTGCTTTCTGTATTGTAAGGTAAAGACCCTGCAGTGATACAACATATGACTGTTAGCCACCTTAAGCTAGCCTGTTACCTTGGTAACATCTGTCTTGTCTTTAGTAATTAGCTTTAAACATGATAAAGTTTGATGGTACCTTCAAGACATTTAGTCAAACATTTCTCTATGAAGAAACGTTTCAGACGATCTCATTGGGAACATAATCCGTAGTTATCAGTAGTAAAAGTTGTAGTCGTCACTAAACCCCCAAACCTCAGGGACGGGGTTATCCTCTGAGGAGCATGAATATAAAATCCCATCGTTGGTACTTCAGTCTGGACCAAAGCGACGCGCCAACAAACACCAACTCACACCGACAAACTACAAGAAGCACAAAACACATGAAGTGTAACAGAGTCTGGTTCAGATGTGTTGTAGTGACCTGTGACGCTGTGATGTGGTCCACTTGTTTCTAAAGCAGCAGAAGATCAGAACAAGGAGAATGAAGGGCAGACTCCTCAGGACGAAGATGACAGGCGATGATGAAGGAGCTGAAATTCACACAAAACAAAGTTCAGCTCTTCATTCGTTCTTTATCATCACCGTAGTTTCACTACAACAAAAGCTTTTCTAGCAGATTCACAGGCTCACATGTTTCTAAACCTTCAAACTTACAGACGTCTGTAAGTTTGAAGGTTTTCAGCTGACAGACATTCAGGTCGTTTCATCGCTCTGGTTTGGATGATTCAATGTTTATTAATCGTCCCTTCAGACGACCAAAGGCTGCCACATGTACGGTAACAGCACAGACACGTGACTAAACTTTTATGTGACAGCGTTTAATCTGTAAAAGACGACATTCACATATTTTGGAGGCGCGCTGGTCACCTGTTCACTTACTGGAGTCTGTGTGGTTGTTGTTGTTCATCGTCTTCTCTCCGACTGTGATGATGGTCCCATTTCCTTTAGCCTCAGTTAAAGATGGAATCTCCACAGTCACTTTACAGATGTACGATCCTGAATCCTCTGTTCTGATGTTTGAAATGTTCAAAGATGAGCAGGTCTTTGCCTCCTTTTTCAGAGACTCTGGAGATTGATTTATGTTGGTCTCCTTCTTAATGACTGTTTGATTTTTCAGCCAGGTCACTCCACTTCTTTCAAACGTTCCTGCCCAGCAGCAGGTGATGTTTACTGTCTCTCCCTCCATGACAGAAACATCTGGACTCTGGGTCACAACAAACGTGCCAGACAAAACAGCTGCAAGAGACACAAACCTGTGAGTCAGCACAAGAGACCAGCATTTAAACGCATCACAGTGAGTGTTATGTCATAAATAAAAAATAAACATCATCAATAAAGATGATCATATTTTCAGGTTTTCTTTTAAACGTTTTTTAAACGCAGTTGTCCTGCTGCTCAGTGCTCTGAGCACCGACACAATGAGGGAGAGTCACAGACTTCCTACATACATTCATTTATCACTTATCAATAACATCCTGCATTACTTGTCACCATAGAAAGAACATAAGTGTAATACATTTTTATTAGTCCTTTATTTATCTCATTTCCAAGAGAGACCTGGCGTCATGGCAACAAAAGTCAACACACATGTACCACATAAGTATATAACATTTAACACAAATACAACATCCTGTACAAACATGTGACAAATACACAATAAGATGAGAGCGACATGAAAACAATATTAAGCTGTTTCTACTCACTCCAACATGAGATGGTGCAGAACGAGGTGAGAAGCAGGCTTCTTAGCACGAGCTTCATGTTTGCAGACTGTTTCATTACCGTCACTTCATCTCTGAGTCTCACCCACCACACACGCAAACATACGTCCACAGCAGAAACATCCTGTGTGCTGTTATCTTTAAAACAGCTGTGCAGACCCACAGCTTCTGTTCCTCCCTCAGACAGCACTCAGCTGTAGAGAAGTGGTGGTTTCTTCTCACAGCTGATGAAGGCGATTCAAAAACACACTTTATTTTGTTCCTAATACCAAGAACATAAAATCTGATCACAGGAAAGTAGAAGAGCAGAAAAGAATGAGTAAAAATATATTTATGATGAAGACGTCTCATTAAAGTGGTGAGCTGGTCTTTGTCTGTTATCTTGGTCACTGATGGCTTCAGACACCATGAGTGACGTCATTCGCCATTAATGAGGTGAGTCGGACTCTGTCAGACTCAGGACTCCCGAATAAGTGAGCTTCTCCAAAGCCCGCTGTAATCTTGCACGCCTGCTTAAAAGAGAGCTGATATTAAATCTATTCATCTCCTGCATTTCTCTCTGATTTGGCCCAGATCACCATCTCCGTGTCGCCACCATGGGGCTTTCAGCTGCTCTGCTCCTCCACCTTCCTCCTGATGTAAGGAATATCACGTCCTTCTCTCGTTTTTAAGTGTAGACTCAAAACTCGCCTGTTCAAAATAGCTCATCCCACACAAACGCTGCACTCTGCTATTTGAAATCTGTTTTACGATTTTAGGATTGTGTGAACTTCTTGCTTTGATGTTGCTTTTATTATTCTGCTGTGTACAGTGTCATTGAGTCTACTTATTATTTCAAATAAAATGTATAATAATAATAATAATAATGATAATGATATTAATAATAACAATAATAATAATAATAATAATAATGATAATAATACATCATTGACACAAATATCGCCCCTGCAGGGATGACACCAGTTTTCTTTAAGTGCGCTGTTCCAAAAATACACAAAGGCCTCTGCTGTGACACTCACACCTTTGATAAAGTCTCACAAGTGTCAGCTTCCTTTTTATAGACATAAAAATATGGAAATGTACTGATGCATGATCTGAATTATAAATTTCTGACTGTCTGAGGCTAAATTTCCCCGATTCAAATCGAATCGATCCTAGAAATCAGTGAGAGTACCCAGCCCTAGTGACACATCCACGTCTCATAGTTGGCCTTGATAGCTGGGGATCAAACGGCCACGCCTCCATCCTTGAGCACACATTGCACCAGACTGCCCCTGTGGGTGGTGGGCCTACGGGAGGGTGGGCTCATCTCTCCTGGGTGGGTGCTACTTACCCAAGCAGGTCATACTGGTCCCCTCCATCATGGTAAGGTGGTTTCAACGTTAAATAATTACCATTTGGACATATGTGATAATAGAATACATAAATTCATATATTACTTAAATAATATATGAATTTATGTTGTGGATGGATGAAACAACATTACATATTCTACAGCTGCTATAGTACTAGTACATTTCACAATGTTTTAACAATACTGAGGAGAAGGTCCCAACAATCCAGGACGACTCAGATATAACTGCTGCAAACGACACTTTATTCTCGTCTGCTTGTACTTTTCAGCGTCTCCGTCAGCTGATCCGATCCACTGCTCTCTCCTTCGGCGTGATTAGGTGATGCTCACTGGCGCTGACACCTAGCGTCCCTGAAACCACACCCTAAACCTGCTGCTCCACCCATCCAGGGGAATGTTGTCAATGTTCTCGAGCAGATTTTATTTGTGAAGAAGTTCATGAAGTCATGCTTAACTCCACAGAGCTCTGGCTCTTTGTCGGCCTGGCTACAGAGCTGAAGAGAAACCTGGGATAATTATTTTTTTGTGATCAGTGATTTATAATAAGATGTTCTAGTTTTATGGAGAGCTTTTTTATAGAGCAACAAACTCTTCCTATTACCTGCTGCTCTATAAAAGCAACAGAAAACAGATTTCATTGATAAATTAAAGTCAACAGAAAGAACTTTGTATGAAAATGGAACATTGTTTGAATTTACATCAGTTGTCACCACAACCCAGCAGAGTTTGTTTAGTTCTCTTTTGGTACTTCTGCATATTTGATGAAGCTGAAATCTGTGGTTAGTTTTCATAAAGGGACATTTGTGTAAACCTCTCCCACACAGGCCTTTTTCAAACACGTAGCCTAAAGCAGATGACTCGTAAGCTGGAGAGGAAATGGCATCTCACAAATTTAGAGGATCATCATTTAGCCTGGAGAAATAGTTTGCTGCTTTATGAGAAAGCCCTCCACAAAGCCAGAACATGAGTTAACTTCAATAATTACTTCCTCCAAACCATCAACGTGTCTTTTAGACCCCATTCCTACAAAACTGCTCAAAGAAGTCCTGCCATTAATTAATGCTTCGATCTTAAATATGATCAACCTATCTCTAATGATCGGCTATGTACCACAAGCCTTCAAGCTGGCTGTAGTTAAACCTTTACTCAAAAAGCATCTCTAGACCCAGCAGTCTTAGCTAATTATAGGCCAATCTCCAACCTTCCTTTATATCAAACATCCTTGAAAGAGTAGTTGTCAAACAGCTAACAGATCATCTGCAGAGGCTTATTTGAAGAGTTTCAGTCAGGTTTCAGAGCTCATCACAGAAACATCACAACAAACTCATGACAGACATTTAGGAAGGACATCTCCAAGCTTGTTCCATCTGCACCAGCTCCAACTTTATACTTTTGCATTTTTAAAAAATCTTCTGTTTGGTAGCACCCTGACGTTTCTCCTTGTGTTTTATCGTTCTGTGATTTATAAAGGTTAAGATGCTAATCTACTAATAAATGTGCTCAGTGTTGGGAAGGTTACATTTTAAATGTATCCCACTACAGATTCTGTTACGTTACTCAATGAGAGTAACTATTCTGAATACTTTGGATTACTTAATATATTATCATGCTTTTTACAGCTACATGAATGAACTATTGCTGTGTGATTTATTACTGTTAATGAAGGTTACTCTCCACACCAACACCAACTAGATGTTTAAACTTTAATATAAATGAGTAACAGTAGGTGGACGTTAGGTAAGGCTGCACTTTTTGCAGCGATCTCGTATAGAAACTATTTCTGCATCGGTCACATGTTTTCTTTCTGCTTTTTTGCAAATAATAACTTCACATTATTATTTGCTGCTAGCATGTTGTAATGCAGCCTTCAGTAATAGTAATAAATTACACAGCAGTAGTTCATTGGAGATACTGAAGTGGCAGATAACCCAGGTAGCTACCACAACTAAAACAAGCTAGCTGCAGCAGGCTAACGTTAGTTTACAGCCTAATAGAAAACTGTTTTGATCTCTTCCTTAATAACAGCTGTACCGGGGGAGAAGGTTTTTATAAACCCATTAAGGCTTAAAGCATTATTAGGGGCGTGGTCTCTTTGACTGACAGGATGGCAACACAGACGACTGTAGCTGCTACCTGTCTGCAGGAGGAGACGGAGGTGATCGAGCCCAAGTGTGACAGTGTCGCTCCACCAGAAGGCTGACTGATCAAACATGTCCAGAGCTCCAGTCAGTGAATAAAGTTTTTCTGTTCCTGACCACAACCGTGACAGAGCCTAATTACGTCGGAGGTTTCTTCCTGTTAAAGGGAGTTTTTCCTTCCCACTGTCGCCAAACCTCTTCCTCACAGGGGCGTCTGATTGTTGGCGTCTGATTGTTGGGGTTTTGTCTGTATTATTGTTGGGCCTTTACTTTACAATGTAAAGTGCTTCGAGGTGACTGCTGCTGTTATTTGGTGCTTTATGAATAAAACTGAATGAGCTGAGCTGCTGTTGCTGATTCACACTCCTAAAAGCAGCACAAAGGAATTCAGCGAGTGATTCAACAGCTAAAATTTAAATTTAGTATCTGCTGAGTGGTTACACTGACCATGAATAACATCACTGTAAACATCACCACAGTGCGGCAAACCGACCACTTTAGCATTAAACTACATGTATTTTCATGGAGCCCTTTAATAACTCAGAGATAGTGTACATGAAAATGTTTAGCAGCATGTTTCACAATGTGAAACAACAACAGGATGCAGCACGTGTAGATCCAGTGTGTTCACAAAACTCTAAAAGACAGACATGTCAGCTTTAATGTCAGCTTTAAATTTAATGAAGCTTCTTGCAGTCCAAACATAACCTCTGTTCTTCCTCTCATGTCCTCTTTCTCACGTCGCTCTTCATCTCCGAGTGTTCTCAGTCTGCTCCGAGTGTTAAAAGAATCAGTGAAAACTTTAAACATGAACAGAACCTGCTCTGCACCAGCTGATGGGCAAAGCATGAGTTACCATGGCGATCTAACAAATCACAACATGCAAAACACAAACAGGTCATCAGCAACATGTGGCTGCTGTACTCCATGCTGTTTTACTGTTTAGAGTTAGATGCCATGCTAAAACCTCACATCCTGTGTCTGCAGAGCAAACAGATACACAGTTTTACCTGCAGAGCAGAGCTGCAAAGGTCGCGCTAACATGACACACAGCAAAGAGCACATGTTTCACAGGGAGGGCGGCAACAGAGGGAAGGATCAGCACAGTCAGCTGGGGTCGTCACAGAAACACTTCACACAGAAGAAACCTGCTGATTGGACGTGATACAGCAGCTCGTACACTCACAGTGTGAGGGATGCATTGAACTCTGGTCCAGGGATATTTCAACAACACGACTGGAATACTCGGGGATCAACCCACCGACTCTTCAACAACCCACCTCCTGAGCCACAGCCGCCCAAAACACCTAAAGATCACCATTATCTAACAATGCCAACGTGAAGTTGATCCAAACTGACGGTGATAATTATCTGTAGTTTCAGTTATATTGTATTCATAAATTATATTTTGTAAACAAGTTCCTGCTAATTCAGTTCACTTTTATTTATATAGTGCAAAAGCACAACAGTCTCCCCAGGGCACTTTATACTGTGAGGTAAAGACCCGACAGTAATACAGAGGAAACCACAACAATCAGATGACCCTGTGTGAGCAAGCGCTTTGGTGACAGTGGGAAGGAAGAACTCTGTTTTAACAGGAAGAAACCTCCAACGTAATAAGGCTCAGGGAGGGGCGGGGCCACGACCGCTTGTGGGTAGGATTATGTGGATTTGTTTAATGAAAGAAAACCTAAAACCACCCTTCAGTTTTCCTTCACCCCGCCATGAAGAGGTGATCTGCAGTTAATAGATGATTTCTTACTTTTCTTTCTTTTTTAATACTGTTATGTCCTCGAGGGCCTGAGGCAGGTAACAATAGTAAGACTGCAAAATAAAAGGCCAAACTGAGTCGTTTGTGACATTAATATTTATTAAAAAGGACGAACTCGCAGAGAAAGCTACACAAACATACGAGCTAAACAAAAGGACACAAACTAAAATATCGAGAAAAAACAAAGAGATGGTTCAACAAACCACAGGAAGAAACTTCTGCTGCCGGCTAACTGCTCAGTAGTAGAAACAGAAACACCACAAACCTCACAGTCAACCCACACGAACAGCTCAACACTGACCAGGCAGCGCTTCATCAGCTCTTACACTTTGTTGTACTTGCTGGGTGGAAGGTTTGTGTGTGGGGGGGCGGGTCAGAGTGAGGATGAGCTTAGAGGTGGAAATCAGACACTTTCTGTTCAGATGATTTAATGAGCAATCATTCAAACAAGCTCATATTTATTATTGAATTACACTCTGGGTGTGTTTACGTGAGTGAATAAGCTGTTGTTGGGAACTATTTCAGCTTCAGTTTGACATTTTGTGGGACAGCTGTTCGTTATGTTTATGGAATAATCAAATATAAATTTAACACAAAACCAAAAACACTGAAAAGTTTGCAAAGTTTCTACAGTGTTTCCACTTTTCTTCTCTCACTTCTTCCTTCTTCTTCTTCTTGGTCTCCTCTCTGGGCAGACTTTCACTTCCAGCAGCTGAAACATGAACCACACCATGAGCTACAAACACGTAGACACAGAACAATAAACACCTGCATGTGTGTACACCGTCTCAGACGGCCTTGTTGTGCGTCCTGTGTAGTTTCCTCATTAATAAGTTCCTAATATCTGCCCATTGCTTTGTATTACTGATCCCTGTGAGTCCAGCAGTGTCGCTGTTGAGTTCAGTGCTGCTTCCGAGTCCTGCATGTTGGATCATAATGATGCCAGCCACACAGCAACATTTGACTGTTAGCCACCTTAAGCTAGCCTGTTACCTTGGTAACATCTGTCTTGTCTTTAGTAATTAGCTTTAAACATGATAAAGTTTGATGGTACCTTCAAGACATTTAGTCAAACATTTCTCTATGAAGAAACGTTTCAGACGATCTCATTGGGAACATAATCCGTAGCTATCAGTAGTAAAAGTTGTAGTCGTCACTAAACCCCCAAACCTCAGGGACGGGGTTATCCTCTGAGGAGCATGAATATAAAATCCCATCGTTGGTACTTCAGTCTGGACCAAAGCGACGCGCCAACAAACACCAACTCACACCGACAAACTACAAGAAGCACAAAACACATGAAGTGTAACAGAGTCTGGTTCAGATGTGTTGTAGTGACCTGTGACGCTGTGATGTGGTCCACTTGTTTCTAAAGCAGCAGAAGATCAGAACAAGGAGAATGAAGGGCAGACTCCTCAGGACGAAGATGACAGGCGATGATGAAGGAGCTGAAATTCACACAAAACAAAGTTCAGCTCTTCATTCGTTGCCCTGCAGCAACCAGAATTATTGTCTGAAGGCCAAGAAAACGCCTAAAAGATTCCAGTTCCTAAGTGGATCATTTGCTATACTGGACTTCTTGACTGTCATTTTTTATTCGATCTTTATTGTTATTATTGTGATTTATTTTTATTTTGGTTTTTTCTAGTTGAGTTATTACAATGAGAATGGACAGCACCGGGCACAGGAACGAAAGAGAGGTTGGGCGTTACCAGCAGTTTGTTTGATCACCTGCACAGAAAGACAACAAGCAAAAAAGAAAACAGCACAGCGACGACCAACACAGACCAACTGACGTAACAGTAAATAATAAATACTGAATGTTACTGAGCAGCACGCAGGACTGATAGAGCACAGGTGTCAATCTCTGGCCCGCAGGCCAAATTTGGCCCGCAGCCTAATTACATTTGGCCCGCGAAGCCATACCAAATTACTATCAGAGCTGGCCTACTGGTATTATACAGCTAATGTATATATTGTTTAGTATTAAGCTTTGCTTGTTCCATATTCAGTTTTTCAGCAAAACCTGTTTGAGTCCATAAGAAAAGATTCATTCTTATATCTGGAGGAAGATTTTTTTTCATATAAATGTTAGCCCGCGACTTTGTTCCAGTTTTGAATTTTGGCCCACTGTGTGTTTGAGTTTGACACCCCTGGTTTAGAGGCTCAGCCAACCAAGACAGAGTGTCTGTGACCTGTGTGTGTGAGCGCGCTTATGTTCGTAAGATTCCTCCATGTAGGTGTCTAATAGTCCCCGCCCCCCAGGTCATGAAGCAGGCACGGAGGAGACCTGGCCCCCAGAGAACGACAGCCCAAGAAGAACCACCTAGAAAGGAGCTGAGGAGAGCTCTGGATGGGAGTCACCGAGCAACCATGATGCAGAAGCTGCATCGATGAGCCTGCGGTCTCTGCTGGCAGCCAGTTATGCTAGAGTGACCTGAGCCCTCGGGCCCAGAGACCTGAGGTCCGAGGTCCCTCCACGCCCCAGAAGGTGCCCTACCGAGCCATGTAGCCAGCAAACCTCTGCCAGATAACAGCTGGAGTCAGCACGGCCCGTTCACAACCCTCGATGTCGACATGTATTTAAAATTGAGATGTGGGCACCGGCACCAGAGATGACAGATGTCTGCCCACCCCCAAGGCACAGTCGCAACTGAAGTTAATGTGATGTCACAAGTGTGCACCACTGCCCTCTGTGGAGTGTGGGAGACGCTCCACAGAAGGCAGTGTCCATGCTCACACTGAGACGGACCTCATGTCTTTACCTCCCTAACTCAGAGTAATGTTATGGCTCGACTCATGTATGATAAGACAGCAGCCGAGCTTTGTAACGTTGGTGAAGAGTGTGTTCATTAAAGGATGAGCACTGTGGAGTTTCCAGTACCAGTGTGGTCGTGAGTGCGTCGCCTCCTCTCAACCACTGAGTCTAACCCACGTTACAGTGTGTCAGCTCTTCCTTCGTTCTTTATCATCACCGTAGTTTCACTACAACAAATGTGTGACAGCGTTTAACCTGTAAAAGACGACATTCACATATTTTGGAGGCGCGCTGGTCACCTGTTCACTTACTGGAGTCTGTGTGGTTGTTGTTGTTCATCGTCTTCTCTCCGACTGTGATGATGGTCCCATTTCCTTTAGCCTCAGTTAAAGATGGAATCTCCACAGTCACTTTACAGATGTACGTTCCTTCAAACGTTCCTGCCCAGCAGCAGGTGATGTTTACTGTCTCTCCCTCCATGACAGAAACATCTGGACTCTGGGTCACAACAAACATGCCAGATGAAACAGCTGCAAGAGACACAAACCTGTGAGTTATTATCATAAATAAAGGCGCCATGGTCAGGTTCTCTTTTACACAGATCATTTCACCACATGAAAAACATCACACCCAGACTTACAGACATTAAGTCATCACTCACGACCAAAGAAATCGATGAGAAAGAAATTTCAGAAACAACTTAGCTTTGGAGTTTTCAGTGTAATGAGATAAATACGATATTAAATCAATAAGCTGTGTTTCTACTCACGCCAACATGAGGTGCAGACAGAGGTGAAAAGCAGGCTTCTCAGTAAGAGCTTGATGTTCTCACACCTTTTCATCACCGTTGCTTCATCTCTCACAGCTCCTCTGTGGAGACCCACAGCTTCTGTTCCTCCCTCAGACAGCACTCAGCTGTAGAGAAGTTGTGGTTTAGACCACACACCTCTGTCTTCTCACGGCTGATGAAGGCGATTCAAAAACACACTTTTATATATATATAAGTATAACATCAGAAAAGAATGAGTGCAAATATATTTATGCTAAAAAAGCCTGATAAAAGCTGACTTTGAGTTGGCCTCTGTATCATACAGATGTGGTTTCCACTCTGACACAGCGAGCTCCACAGCGGCACCTGCTGGCCACTTTTAGCGACATAGACAATGCAGCGTTCTGAACAAGACTACTTGTTATACCAGATTATCAATCATTGTGATCAACACGTGTTGGATCCCAAAGAAAGAAAGCGCTGAGATGGGGAACAGCGATGTCCAGATGAAGCCTTGAAGCTTTCAACTGCTTCCAAATAAAAACGGTGTTTGTTCTGGAGATGTGCACACATCGCCCCCTGCTGGCCAAAACATTTACTGTCATTTGAACCATTTGTGATGGACTCCTGGTTCTACTGTACCAGTGTGAGCACAGGAATGGTCGCTGCCTTAAAACCACCTTAAAACCAGTATAGGAAGAAGGAAAGCCAGTGGAGGCTTTGGGGAATGTCCTCGAGTGGTTCAGATTTTATTTGTGAAGAAGTTCATGAAGTCATGCTTAACGCCACAGAGCTCTGGCTCTTTGTCGGCCTGGCTACAGAGCTGAAGAGAAACCTGGGATTAGTTTTATCTAGTTTTATGGAGAGCTTTTTTATAGAGCATCAAACTCTTCCTATTACCTGCTGCTCTATAAAAGCAACAGAAAACAGATTTTATTGATAAATTAAAGTCAACAGAAAGAACTTTGTGTGAAAATGGAACATTGTTTGAATTTACGTCAGTTGTCACCACAACCCAGCAGAGTTTGTTTAGTTCTCTTTTGGTACTTCTGCATATTTGATGAAGCTGAAATCTGTGGTTAGTTTTCATAAAGGGACATTTGTGTAAACCTCTCCCACACAGGCCTTTTTCAAACACATGTTTTAAAACAGATAACTTGTAAGGTGGACAGAAATGGCATCTCACTAATTTAGATTTTGTTCATTCAGCCTAGAAAATAAATTTGCTGCTTTATTCATAAGAAAAGTTGCGAATCCAAATCCAAATTACCTCCTCAGTTCTGCAGAGGCCTGGTAATGAACTAATCATTTGATTCATGTGTGTTGACCCAGGGTGAGATCTAAAACCTGCCCTAGAGGCCTTGGGGTTACCACCCCTGCCTTAGGCAGTATCATTAGAAGACATAGCATACATTTTCACTGCTATGCAGATGACACCCAGCTCTATCTGTCCATGAAGATAGCACATATCAATTACTTAAGGTGTGTGAAAGTCTTAAAGATATAAAGACCTGGATGACCTGTAATTTCCTAGTTCTGAATTCAGACAGAACTGAGGTCATTGCACGTGACCCTAAATGTCTTAGAAACTTGGTTTCTAATCAGATATTTCTTGGTTCATGGATGAATTGATTCTATGCTTGAGTATTTTGAGGTTGTTGTTTTATCATTTTACCATATTAGAGAAGCTACTGTGTGAACATTGGATTGTCACACTAAAACCTCATGGTTGCAAAACTAGCAGTGGAAACAGAAACAGCAGCTACACGGTTCTTTCAATTGTAATTTGATTAAATTCACTTCAGTTCATTAAACTTGATTTGAATTTAACTGAACTGAATCGACAATGTTGCGTAGAGATCAGGGGCAGAACTCCTGGACCAGACAGGGTGTGTTCCAACTACAGGGAACTCACACTCCTCCTTCCTAGTGGGTGATGGGATCCCCCATGCTGCCCTTTGTCACCGATTCTGTTTGTAATTTTTATGGACAGAATTTGTAGGTGCAGCCAAGTGGCGGAGGGCTTTCACCTGGGTGGTCTCAGGATCTCATCTCTGCTTTCTGCGGATGATGTGGTCCTGTTGGCTTCATCAGGTGAAGGCCTCCAGTTTGCCTTGGAACGGTTCGCAGCAGAGTATGAAGCAGTGGGAATAAAGATCAGCACCTCCAAATCTGAGGCCATGGTTTTCAGCCGGAAAAGGGTGGAGTGCCCACTCCGGGTCAGGGATGAGTTCCTGCCCCAAGTGACAGAGTTCAAGTATCTCGGGGTCTTGTTCACGAATGATGGGAGAAGGCAGCAGGAGATCGACAGACGGATTGGTGCAGCGGCTGCAGTGATTACCGGTCTGTTGTAGTGAAGAGAGAGCTGAGTATAAAAGCGAAGCTCTCAATTTACCGGTCGATCTACGTCCCTACCCTCACCTATGGCCACGAGCTGTGGGTAGTGACCGAAAGAACGAGATCTCGGATACAAGCGGCAGAAATGAGCTTCCTCCGAAGGGTGGCTGGCCTCTCCCTTAGAGATAGGGTGAGAAGTTCGGCCATCCGGGAGAGGCTCAGAGTAGAGCCGCTGCTGCTCCACATCGAACATTAAACCCAGACTGGAACATTTCCAGAATTGCATGTTCATCCAGGAAGGACTTTAGTTGGGTAGTTTAGATAAAGAAGGCATCATAGAGAAGTTTGACAAAACAGAACAGTTTACATGTTTTCATCAAGAAATGGACAACCCACCCATCCATCCATCGCACGGCAGCGCCTTGCAGGAACGCACAGTTTAGTAACAAAGTCAGTTAAAACAGGTCAGAAAACACTGCATCACCAATTTCCAAGTTGATGACGGATACAACAAGATCCAAAGTGTGCACATGTTCCTCAGAAGAACTATCTACTGATTGAAATAGATTAAAAGAGTCCACTAAATCTAAAGAGTCCTTCACCAGAGGCTTCTTAGGACAACAAATGTGGATATTAAAGTTCCCGACAATTAAAACTTTGTCACATCTTAGCACAATTTCCCCCTAGAGATCACTCAAGAAGTCACTTGAACACAGTCGCTAATCCCATGGGGATTTTAAAAACAGAGTCACATGGTCACAGTTCTCAGAAGGTTCTGGACTCACCAGGAGACATCCAGGATTCAGTAATGATTGATATGATTGATCTGGCATTCACCAGACCCATCCAGAGGGCAAATACATCCAAAACAGCAGAGGTGAGGGGAATGCACACCCGATGCCACAAGTTCTGGAGATGTGCTCCTCACCAGCGCAGGTGTAGTGGGTAGGAGCGTGGAGGTAGAATCGCTGGATACCAGTCAAAGACAGGTATCCAGCCAGGAGTTCACCGGATCCAACTAGCAAGGATTTCTTTTGGGCCAGGATAGCTATGACTTCACAGTCAGAGCTGCTGTCTGTCACACTTCATCCAGGGAGGTGATCCTGGAGGTTGGTAGATGAAAACCAGTATCCCTGTCATAGTCTGTGTGCAGGCAGGCAGGAAAAGGACCCAAGTGCAGGACTCTTGGAGGCAAAAGTGAACCTAAAAAACCCTCAGCTTTATTGCTGGCCAAAATACAAAACTGAAATAACAAAGGAACGGAGCACACCGGCAGAAATGGTGGTACGACATGACAACGACCACTGAAGGACACACAGTATAAATACAGACAGGAACACAGGGGAACGAGGAGCAGGTCAGGAAACACAAGGCACAGACCTTCAAAGTAAAACAGGAAATCCATAGACAAAACTCAGAGGCACTGAACTAAACTTATTTTACACACTAGAGATAACAAATTAAAATAATAATACAGAAAACATTGAGTCACCGACCCAGGGCTGTGACAATCCAAGAATGGGATGGAACAATCTGGCCCCTCATGGTGGAACTGTACTAGTTTGACAGCAGACAGATGAAGCTCCAGAACTGTTTGCCAATCGTACACCAGCAGAGACTTCACATTTTGCAGGCCACACAGAAACAACAACAAAATGCAAAGTGGAGAGGGGACGCCATGGTAGAAAGCACGTGTTACACGTGGTGTCATCTTTACTGCAGTTGTTCAGGTCAGAGAATTTATGTGATCAAATTCTGTGATGATACAGCCCGAAGAGCTTAGAACACGGGTGTCAAACTCCAGGCCTCGAGGGCCGGTGTCCTGCAGGGTTTAGATCTCACCCCAGGCCAACACACCTGAATCACATGATCAGTTCATTACCAGGCTTCTGGAGAACTTCAAGATATGCTGAGGAGGTCATTTAGCCATGTGAATCAGCTGCGTTGGAGCAGGACACATCTAAAGCCTGCAGGACGCCGGCCCTCGAGGCCTGGAGTTGGACACTGTGGCTTAGAAAGAGAGCAAAACATGTTCCAGAATGTAAAAACTGTGTTTAGCCGACTTTCTGCACTCACAGGACACTTTAGCTGATGAAACTATTAACACATGGTGTGTTACTACGATGTCTTCATGCAGGGATGTAACTGTGAGGTTAGGGGTGAGGAACCAGACGTGTGGAAATACACTTTACTTGACGCACTTTTTTTCACCCCTCAGACTGGTGAAGTGTTGTGAGGAGGAAACAAATAACTGATTGTGATGTAGAGGTGAGACAGAAACGCCAACATGAGCTATACTAAGCTATCGACGTGCTCCAGGATTCCTATTTATGATGAAAATCCAGAAAACATGGGTAAGTGAAGTTATCCTACTCAGGGTGGAGGATCACTGGGTGGAGTTTAGTTTGATATTTGGGATAGTAATTAATTCCTGAAACAAACCAGCAGCAGCTCATCTGGACAGATGTTTGGTTCAGAGATGTTAGATTGTTCCTTTATGTTCGGTTTGAAGCCTGATTAGTACCGAGCAGCATTTAGAGACGTTTTCACTGGAGACGAATGCAGTGACTGAGTGAGCTGCTGTAGACGAGGGAAGTTTATTTAGAATCAGAATCGCTTTATTAATCCTGAAGGAAATTATGGGTTACAGCAGGCAGCACGCTAATGGTGCATGCACACTTACAAAGGAACCCTCTGAACAAACTTTACACAAACATCAGACTGGGAGACGTCAGAGAGGTAGGCTGACAGGAAAAAACAACGAAAATACATAACATGAGGTGAGAGGAGGAGAAAAACACTCCACTCAGACTGAGCTCCTAGTGGGAGAACAGAAAAAACACCCCAGCTCAAAAAGCACATGACTGTCGATGCACCCCAGAGACACAAGACAGCAACAGGGGCGGGTAAAGGTGAGAGCCGGTGTAGACGGCGCGTCCGGTCCTGCAGCATGTCTGCGCTGGTCCAGTCGACCGCCATCTGCCCGGGAGGAGACAAGCATCGAAGGCGTTTGGAACGGGAGGATGAGTGTGTATCAGTGTGTGTGTCCTGAGTTTAGCTGAGACCGTGTCCTTCGCCCTGCCGGGCTAAGTAAACAGTCCTCCAGCCGACCCAGGTGGCCTTGCGTCGGGGAGGAACAGACTAAACACCGTCGTTATCAGGGTGAATTTGTTTTGTTCAGCCTTGAGGCCGATATGGCTGCATGGACAGCACAGTGACTGAATGCCTCATCAGCCTGTTTAGTTTCAGATCTGTGTGTTACCATTAATGATCTCATATATATTTGGACAGAAGCCATTTAATGATTCATGAACAATTCCTTTAAATTCAACATGTATTCTGATGATAACATTACATTTAACACAAGTTCACATCGATCCATATGAGGACTCGACCGGCTCTCTTCAAACTCTGTCAGCATGCTTAACTAACCATAACTCTGATAGTGTTTGGGACCAATACAAACAGCACTGCAGAATTATTTCTACAAGAAACGAAATCAGCTTCTCAGTATCTTGCTGAGGTACAAAATCTGTCAGTTAATTTATATTTCTGTGATGTCAAAACGATGCTTCAGTGCCCTAAATTCAAAATGTCAAACTATATATAGCAACAAAATAAAAAGAGTTCATCTCTCCAAGTGAGACCTTTAAACAGAGCTGCACCAACCTTTACAAGCAGATGTAGACAAGAAGTTAAGAAGGTAGAATTTTGTGGAATCGACTCTGGAGTTTCTATTCTCAGTTACAAATAAACCAGCCAGTTAAGAGAAGTAAACTGAACCGTGTATTGTGTGTTCAGCCCTGTGATTTGTAGCAGCTCTCATTTCTAGAAATCTGCTGAAATGTATTAAGCTGCCCAAAACCATGAATCTCCAGAGTTGGGACCAGGAAGCAGAGTTGCAGTCGCCTCTCTGCAGCTTCTCTCCTCCTGTTACCCCCAAACCCCGTCCCCTCAGGGCAGGGGTGTCCAACTCGAGTCCTGCAGAGGTACCGTCCTGCAGCTTTTAGACACATTCTTGTTCTGACACACCTGAATCAAATGAATAGCTTGTTGCCAGGTCTTTGCCAAACAAGAGGTAATCCAACCATTTGATTCAGCTGTGTTATAGAGATGCATTAAAAAGCAGCAGGACCGCAGCTCTGCAGGACTGTGTCAGCTCGCACACCTAAAAAAAAACGAAACCAAAAAACTGCAAAAACATTAAAAAATACCAAAAAAATCACAAAGAAAGAAAAATATAACGTCCTGCACCAAGTGATAAAACAGTGAAATATGGATTATTGCATCAGGCCTCTCTCTTCTAAATGGTGTTGGCTCTTTCTGTGGTAGTGGGTCACTTCCTGTTACAGCACACAGTGGTGTTTTTGTAGCCATTTCAATGAAAAACGTACTGATAACTTCTTATTTCATAGTGTAATCATCACGTACTTTTTTCCAAAGCACAGTCTCTGTTGATTCGCTCTGTTTTAGGGATTCACTATGGTAGTTTATCTTGTAGCCGACTTGCTAGCAGCTTGGCCTCTTCATCAGTCCCTCCTGCACTTTTGACACCCCTGAGTCAACTATCAGACTCTTCCAATCACAGGATGAGGAGGAGGAATGGCAACAATCCTAAGACCGGTGTTTACCAATCTATATTTCACTTCAGAGAAATCACACCACCAAAAAAACTCTGGATCATCTGGATCAGAGTTTTCTCAGACTGACTTTTTCTTTTCAAATATTTATCTATTGCCATTACGTGCTGCGCTCTCTCACAGCATGACTATTATTTCATTTCTCTTTCATCTTCTTCTGTTTTACTGGCAGTTTGCAACCCATTTAATTAGAGCAGGTGGTTGTACTGCCCTCTAGTGGAGGGATTAAGTTCAGATGAGGATTTATTGGCATGGCTCAATGGCCCGAGAATAGGGATTGGGCTCAAGCGCAGAACCAAAACCGGAGGCTGAATGACTTTTAACAGTTTTTTTTACGTGTTTAGTTTTTAGAAAAATTACTTAAAAGCAACATTTTTAATGTCAAACAATATCCACGTCTGACCAAATGCAGCATATCTGCTTTAAAGGGTTTAACAGCTTTTCGATTAAACATTTTGGGTTCAAAAGATGAGAAGTGACCCACATCAGGGTTGAGACTGATAGATCGATGAATTTGAAGTAATAACTGTATTTGAAGTGAGTGATCATGCTAATTCTCACTGACGTTCTTCCAACAGGTGAGCTGAGGATCGTCCTGTATGGACAGAGTGGACAGGGTAAAAGTACTCTAGGAGGCATCATCCTGGGCAACAGAGAAATATTCACTTCTAATAAGGACTCAAAGAAGTGCCGTAAGGAAAGAAAGACCATCACGGGTCGAGACGTGGTTGTTGTTGACACTCCAGGTCTGTTTAAAGTAGCTGATGATGGAGAGGAAGTGGTGGAAGAGATCAAGCGGTCCATCAAACATGCTGAACCTGGTCCTCATGTGTTCCTGTTCGTGGAGAGGTTTAAAGAGATCTCACAAGAGAAATTAGACGCACTGAAGACTTTTCAGGACACGTTTGGTAAACAGGCAGTGGACTACACTATAGTGGTGTTCACCACTAAAAGGAAGGAAATCGACGCCGCTTTCAAGCAGGAAACACTGAAATCCCTCAGAAGATTAACCGATCAGTTCCAGCAAAGATGCTTTGTTTTTAACATTAGAGACGAACAACAAGGGTCTCAACTCGACGAGCTGCTGGGGATTATAAACAAGATGACGGGAGAAAAATGTCAACCTTTCTACACGTCTAAGATGCTCCAGGAGGCTGAGGAAGCTCTGAAAACACGAAAGGAAACAAAACCAAAGCCAGAAGAAGAGTGGCGCTCTTTTTATGACCGGTGTGGTTTGATTGGAATGGCTGTCGGCTGTGCAGCAGGGTATTTTATTTGTGGTGGCGAGCTGACGCCTACAACAGGAGCTGGGGTTGGAGCTGTAGTTGGTATGATGCTGTTCGTGGGAATAGCGTTTTTAGGCGTACTTGCTAAAATTAAACTTCAGGCATGATGCAGATAGATTTCAGACAGCGTCAGTGATTTTGTTGCTTACGCTGATCTGACCAAATCTAGTCTAGAAACCATAAAGATGTATGTTTAGGTATTTTACTTTATTTTTGAGTAAAGTTCTTTATTCTAAAAGTTATTTGTTCAGTCGGCTGCTGATTGGTTGAGCTTTTCAAAACGAGTTAAACGCAGTTAAATGTTCTATTCCAGGAACAGTTCATAAGACAGAACCAGCGATTTGCAGCATAAACAACTAAATATTTTCTAGTTACTGCTGTTGCTTCAGTGTACGTGCAGGGAGAGGGTTCAGGGTTCAGCCTGGGTTTGCTTGAGACACACGTCAATAAATAAGCAACAAGATGCTTCAAATAATATTTCTCAAATTTTGGCTTTCACAGTCTTTCCTTTTGGGAGTCTGAAGCAGTTAAAATAGGATAAAAAGAGGTGGACGTGAATCAAAGCACTTTTACAGGACTGTTTCCTGATCCCAACTCTGGCAGAACTTTGACGGCATACTGAGGGAGGCTGGGAGTCCGAGCGGATGGTTGGTGCCTATTGTAGTGTTAATCCCCAAACCAGATGGTGTGCACCGAAGGTGAAGGGAGCCATCAAGCTGAAGGATCCTGTTGGGCTTGGGGACTTGGAGGCAGCTGCACATACTGGCAGAACAAGCAGAACAAGGCTCGGTCAGTGGCTGAACCAAAAACTGGATGCTGGAAGATTTCAGTTGGGCCACAGAACAAGACTTTCGACTTTCTTTGCGTGTCTTGAAGCATTTATAGCAAACCGTCAGCCAACTAAAAAGGGGAAAGCAGTGCTCTGCTCGCACAGTGTATAGCAGGATAGGATGGTGTTAACCTCAACTGAGGGTAAAGTCGGGCAGGTGAAGGAATGCTTTGAGGACCTCCGTAGTATCCCCAGTCTGGGGATAAGGGGGATAACTCGCCCCTCGCTGGTCACTGAGATAGTCAAACATCTCCACTGAGGTGACCAAGACTCAGCTCCTAATGGCTCTGGATGTTATAGGACTCTTGGTTGATACGCCTTCGCCCATGGAGATCTGAGGGGGTGTCTCTGGGCTGGCAGGCTGGGGTGCTGCAACCACAGGGAGATCGCACACCTCAACCTCCCTGGGATCTAAGACTCAAAGCTACATACAGAATACAGGAAGACTGGACGCCCCCTGGGTGAGGTGAGCAGACCCAGAACACGCTGAAGAGTTTTCATCTCTGGATGAGATCGATTAGGTGGCTGGAGAAAGGTGCTTCAACTTTCACATGCTGTAAAAAAGTTTGGTGTTGTAAACATATATATAAACATAATCCATTACCTGTATTCTAATGCATGTAAGACAGCATTTATACTCACATACACATGTAATCCAGTATTTGTACTCTTGTATCAGTATATGTTAGAGCATGTTCTGTAGTCCAGAGCATGAGCACATATAACACAGTCACATCTGTCCTGATGTGAACCCACAGGCTCGTGCTGAGGAGTTTGGTAAACAGTCTAAATGATGTCTGACTGTTATTGTTATTGTGTGTTGTATTAAGTACCAGCTCTGCTTTGGATTTTGTGCCTGAACTTGTTGTGCAGGAAGTCCTGACCTTGTGCCTTTGAGCAGCAAACACATGTGAACATGCAGACAGACAGTGGGACGTGTCTGCAGACGTCTCCCTGTGTTAGCAGAGGAACATGTCCGTCTCATAGATGGACCGAGATCAGAGGTCAAAGGTCATTCTCCTGTACATGTCGGACTCGTTTCACTTGTGGCCTTTGTATAACCTCGTGCATGTAATAAAACAGAAGTAGGTTCTTGATAACCTGCTGAAAGACAGACGTCTTCTTCTCTTTGTGTCCTGATAGTCTCTGAGCTCCAGGAGCTCTCCACAGGAGAACGCTCTCAGATGTCCTCCTCTGGGAGATTGGACGGGCTGACCTGTATCGTTCACAGCTCAGAGTGCTGCTATGGAAGCACCTCAACCTGGTTCTAGGATCTGGTTTGGAGGTGTGGGTGGGGGGGATAGGGGCTCTCTACAGTCTAGAACTTTCCATGTTTCTCTTGAATGTGCTGCTGCTACCACTCAGTAAAAGAACCCCACTGATAATTGATAATTATGGACCTTTTTTCTTTCATCCCTCATCAACATATTTGAAAAAATGTTTATAAACAACTGAATGAATATTTTTAACTTGTAGACTTTACGATAAGAACCAATCACAGCACAGAGAGAGCTCTGAGGATCAGCAGTGACTCACAGACAGTTTCAGTTTCAGTTCTTGTTGATCTCACTGCTGCGTTCGAAACTGTTGACGTGATGATCAAAATGATTGTTTATTTTAGTATTTTCATGCATTATAAGCCATAAAATCCTCTCTGCACTGTTACAAACCCTTCGTACACTCTTAAACACACTTTAGAGACAAATCTTAGATATTCAGTGAAGAGTCATCACCTGAGTAATATGGCATCTGTGAAGCCTCTTAAATGTGTGAATAAATGAGAATACCTTGGTGCATAGACTGGATCAGTGCTGTGCTGTTCAGCTATAACATGGTATTTATATTGTTATTAATGTTTTAGACTAGAAGATGCTTATTGCACCACAAAAATGATTAAATTCTAACAACATTCAAATAGCCATAGGCAGCATAATAATACATTTCACACAATATAAATTTACTGATAAATCTGTGGTGACCTCCAAAGGCGAACCGCGATGTTGCGTGGGAGTACTGCACGTCATGCTGCTGAGCTGCATCGATGAGATGAACTACTTGGCGTCTGTTTTCAGAGCTGAGCAGAGACAACATGGGAACATTTTTGTTGTTCCAAAATGTCAGAAACAGATTTGTTCATAGTTGTCATCCTTTTCTCTGAAACTCAGGGAGCGAGTCGGAACTTCGGTATCATTTTGACAGTGATCTCAGTTTTGATTTTTACATCAATAAGGCCACCAGACTGGCTTTACATTACTTAAACTATAAAAGGATATATATATATATATATATATATATATACGGTTAGAAAACTCCACCCATCCATTTTTCCCCGCTCCCCAGCCAGCTCCTCAGGCTTATCCAGGGCAACACTACAGCGTTCGCAGGCTGGCTGGGAGATGTAATCTGTCCAGAGTGTCCTGGGTCTGCCCAGTCCTTCCACTGGGACATGCTTGGAACACTCCGGAGGTGCCGAGGAGGCATCTCCGTCAGAGGCCCAAACCACCTCAGCAGAGTGTGAGAGCTGGAAAAGTTTGGTTTACAAAAGCTGTTCTGGCAAATGGCACGGGGACTGCACTGATTTTAGATCACTTTAATAGTTGATTGCATACTGAGCACTCAAAATAATAGAAAAGGTGTTTGTGCAGACTTAGAGGAAGGCGTGCAGGAACGAGTGTAACAGCAGCTCTCACAGAGAGCTTCAGGCGAGGGACACCAGACAACAGATTCAGATGTTGCTGATTTGTAGCAACATCTGAATCTTACGTTAAAAAACTGCTTTATCATCAGAGAATTTAATCACATAGTTGTTCATATGATGATTTCTGCAATTGTTTGCATATATTTGAAAGAAACGAAGGCTTCTTTGTAACCTGTGTGTGTGAAAGACTTTCACCTGCTGTTGTCTTTTATTTGCACACGTTGCTGTTACTGGTGAAGCTGGTCTGGACTGGTGCTGAGTGAAATGCATATAATGGTTCCTGGGTCAGTTTGTCATCTTTTGTCTTTGAGTTCAGGTCGTCCGTCTGTTTGGCGCTGTTAGTGTTGCTGCGTCACTGTAAATGCACACGTCATTGCATGTGTTTGCTTCTGCAGGCCATGTGATGTCAGAGTGCTCCGTAGCTACGAAGCACGATTTCGCCATAATCTCCTCCTCGGCTCTCCTCCCAGGTTTCAAACAGGCTAAACTTTATTAACACAGCCGCTCTTCTCCAGTCTTTATGACCAAACTGTGTGACGACATCATGTTTTTCTAATGTTTTGTTTATTCTTTCTGTGAACAATCAGCTGCTCTGCTGACGGCACAGTCATCAGCGTCATTGGTCTCTCGTGTGAAACTTTACCATCTGATAACTGGTTGTCCTGATCTCCGGTTAGGATAAGTGAATCCAGACAACAGAAAGCGATACCCTGCACACGCTGAGCTCACTCTGAGTGCACGTACCTGTACTTTGATTTGTGCTTTTGGTTCTGAGGTCGAATCTTTCTGCACACATCCAGGCAGCTCCTCCTGGGTTTTGGAGCCTGCACTTTGAGTTTTTGGTCTTTCTAGTTCTATTTGTTAGTCGTTATTGTGCTGTTTGTTTTTCCCGTCTTTGATTTTATTACTTTTTATAGTGTTTTGTGTTGTGAGTTCATTAGTTTTGCTGTCCCAGTTTCTGTCTGTTCATATTCCTGGTGTAGAGGCTCAGCCGACGCTTGAATCCACGGAGGTGTTCGATGGTTGGGGTGACGCGGTGCCACTGTTATCAGTGAAACTCTACTCATCCTGTCTGTATAACATCTTTAATACATTCCTGTATTTGTTGTTCAACAGTATCCAACATCACGTAACATAAATCACAAACCGTTTGCTCCGTCCGACCAACAACACCTGACATTAACTACGTGTGTCTACCTTAAATACAGTCACATAAACACACCATACTGTAAAAACACAAAAAGTTTCACACATAAGGTAACATCACAAAATGGTTCCTACACCTGGCTTCATAGTCCTGGTTTGTATGCATCGTGCTGTCAGTTCTTCCTGTCTTCTTTGGGTAACTTGGATCTTTGGGCTTTGCTGTTCCAACACGTGAGGTATAAGAACAGGAACAGATGAAGTATTTAGGTCCCAGTGACACAAAACAACAGAAGTTAAAAATATTATGTATATGTAGAAAAACAATGCAAGCTAGCAGGGGTATAAATAAGACAAGGATACAACATTTAAGAGGAAGATATAATTAAGGTGAGGATTGTTGGATAAGCAGAAGAGAATGAATGGATGAATGGACAGACTTGGCCAGAGGCACGTTTGTAATGACATGTAATGAAAATTGTTACCACAAGGAGGCAGCGTGTGACCAGTTTGTGTGCCGATCATTGTTTTAATCCATCAAGTATCTCGGTGTCCACATCTGCTCAGACCTGACATGGTCTGCCCACATCCAGGTGCAGTCCAGAAAGGCCAGGCAGCGCCTGTACCACCTACGACAACTGAAGAAGCTCAGGGTCTCTCCAGAGATCCTCAGGACTTTCTTTACAGGCGCTGTGGAGAGCATCCTCACACAGACCAGCTGTGTCAAGGATAAAAAAGCTCTTCGTAGACTGCTCCATACGGCAGAACGCTTTCCCTCTACACGACATTTAAATCAGAAGATGCTGAACCAGAGCTGCTCAGATATGGAAGGACCCATCCAGCAATAAACTGTCCCAGCTTCTGTAATCAGGCACCATGCAGGCTAGAACAGAGAGGCTCAAGAGGAGCTTCTATCTTTGCCCCCCCAAGCTCCATCAACCATAAGTGACTGAGACAGGACTCATTGTTATCACATCCTGATCTGGCTTCACTTTCACACCCCACTCTCACAATGTACATTCTCGAATTTCGAACTGCAAATTTCCAGATTGTTTTATTCTATTGAATTTACTTGATGTATATAATTCACTCGCTTACTGCACATAATGTCCTCTTTGCATGTATTTACTATAATGTTCTCTGTTTCTGCACAGGAGCGCATCAGGTCACATTTCACTGCATGTTGTGCTTGTATAACTATGCAGGTTGTTTCTTTGAGCAGCTTTGTCCTGATCCGCTGTTCAGAGGTCTGACTGGTTCTGTAGATTAACAGACTAACATGTGTCGACTTGTTTGCGTTCTTCTGTGAGATGCTGCTTTTGGCCATGCAGCATGTTGTGGCTTGTTTTACCAACAGGGGGCAGTGTCTTGTCAGTGGATGGTTTTTATATTCCCTTTGGCCTGCGCCCATGTCTTTACAGGACTTTAGATAGAGCAGCATCAGCCCTCTCTCACAGATGCTGTGTCAGTGTGTCACACTGTGTTGATGCTATAAGTAACTTTAGAAAGTTTCCAGCTCAGGATTCCCTGCAGATGAGTGAAAAGTCACTTTTTATGGTATTTCTCGAATACACAGATCCCTGAAAATGTCATTCCCATTATCAGTATCATACCCAGTAAAGCTCCCAGTAGAGCTCCTGATGTAGGTGTCAGCTCACCACCACAGCTAAAATACCCAACAACACTCCCGAGAAATATTCCCAACAATCCGCTCTTCTCAAGAATAGCCAGTCTGTTTTCTGATGCTTTCCTCCTGCGGTCGTCTTTGCTTCGCTCCTCGTTCGCAGCTTTTTCAGCCGCCTGGAGCATCTGAGGCGTGTAGAAGAAGTCCGAGTAATCTTGTCTCTCCTGAGTTATCTTCTCCAGCAGCTCGGTGACTTGAACAGGGCTCCTGTCAGCAATGTTAAAAATAAAATATCTCCACTGGCACCGTTCAATCAGTTCCCTGAGGTGCTCATTGTCTTTCATGCCCTCTTTTATGTCAGCTTCGTTCCCTCCCGGATCGTTTTTGTGGGTGAACACCACCGTAACGTAGGCCACTGCACGTTTGCCAAAAGTGCGTTCAAAAACCTGCAGTGCTTTTAACTCTTCAGATGTGATGATTTTGAGCCTTTCCACCAACAGGAACACATGAGGACCAGGTTCAACGTTTTCAGTGGCCCACTTGATCTCTTTCACCACATCCTCTTCACTTGATCCCATTTTAAACAGACCCGGAGTGTCCACAACAACCACGCTGTGACTGTCAGAGTCTGTCTTTCTTTCCACGTGGCAGGTCTTTGTGCGCTCTCCATGAGGATCGCTCAACGTGAATGCAGCACTGTCCCCCAGAATGATGCCTCCTAGCGTACTTTTCCCAACCGTCGTCCTCCCGAACAGGACGATCCTCAGCTCTGGAAGCTCCTGCTCATCTGTTACAAAAAGGTTTGCATGTGAGAAAAGTCCCACTCTTGTGTCTAACTGTGGAATCACTTTACCCCAAAATGCATCCGCTGACCACAAATTCATGAGCAGTTTTCTCAAAGAGACATTTCGAATGACCTTCATAGGCCACGTGCTGCACTGACATCGATATGCATGTAATAGTGCACACATGGAAACTTAATAATTCGATATACGCACAAAAATAAAAATGCATCTAAATTCATTCATTCACAATGAAGTGAAAACAATCGGAAATATTTTAGTTTCAAAGACTTTTCTCGGCAGATCAATCAAATATGTGCAAACAGTCTGGATTCAGTGTTGAAGCTTCTCCATGCAGCTTCTGGGTCAGATCCGGATTGGTCGAGAGCTGTTTGTACCTCAGAGCTCCAACATGAGCACAGTTTGTGGGCTTTTTAAGGACTCATCACAGATTCTCAGTCAGATTAAGCTTTGGGGAGTCTTCCGGCTATTTGGGCCCAGGCGCTGATACTCAGCATGAAGAAGGGTCAACACTGTGAATGCTGCCTCTGCATACATTTGATTTATTTTCTAATGAAGGTTTTGGAAACTTAACATAACAAACACCATCACTAATAGGGCCTGTAATCTTTTTTCCTTCATGGAAAACCCTACTATGCTAACAAGTTAGCATTTACAGATTAAAATGAAAAAACAAACTGAAGTTTCAGACACGACTGAAGTTGTTTAAAGGATTTGACTCAAAGGACTGAACATCTGTCATGCAGCATGCTTGGATTGTCCATTATTTACTGTGAAATAAAAGGTGATTACAATAATTTTATTAGCTGGTTACTCGGCAGTAATTCTTCAAACTAAACTCTCACTGACTGCACTCGGATATGAATGCAGACTGGAGCTAATCTGACACTAAACTGAGCCAAACAGCAGCCTGAGTATCCCTGCAGGACAACCTCACCTTCATTCTCTGGATCTTCATTGATCATCACCGAGCTCTCTGAAGGCTCAGTGCTGCCCATGTCTTCATCTGGCTGCTTAAATTTCCATCTCACCTCTATTTCACCATCCGCTGCTCGTTTCCTCACATACAGCACTTCAGCTGTTCTAGGGCAGGAAGTGTGGCACAAAGCAACCAATCAGAAGGCTGAAAAAGAGTGCATCATGCAGAGTGCATTTCCACAGGTCTGCCTTTTCACCCATAACAGTTACATGACTCCATGAAGACATCACAGTAACACATCTGTTCACAGTTTCATTTAAACCCTAACAGTGGCAAATTCAAAACAAAAGTTTCACATTATGAAAAATGATTTTGTCTTTTTTGACAGTTATGTTTGCATTTTCATATCTGTAAGACAGATTTACAGCTGGAAACAGAAACAACCTGCTGTCAAAAGCAACACATCTATAGAAAGCACAGACAACACCTTATTAAACCTGGACAAATGTGAATGTAGAAGAACTATTTGTTCATTCATATAAAATAAGACAACCCTAAAAACATGCCGGGTTCTGGGGTGAGTTTGATGGTCCTTCCTTTCTCTTTGGCAGAGTCACTCTCCCAGGCTCGCTCACTTCTTCCTCATTGCTTCACTTTGTAAATAAATATGTTTTTTCTTGTATCTTGATGTCTGAGTCTGCTCCTAGTTTCCAGTTAGAGTAAAATCATGAAAAAGTTACCAGCAGTTACAGTGTGTAGAATCTCACAGCCTGATGTCAGTAGACTGCAGATTGCAGTGAAACGTTTTCTTACTCCAACCAGTTTAGGTGCATAATCCTAGCTGGGTGGAGGCTATAGGACAAACATGTTTTAGACAGCCAAGATAGATCAGAAACAATAAATCTGGTTTGTACCCCATGAAGGCCAAGGCCAGCTGGCTTGTTTCTACTACTGTTTGGACCAAACCCTGAGTTTTTCCCTGTTTGTGGAATGCTGTCACTCTGCTGTTGGTGCTGGTTGTGCAGCATCTGCTTTCATTTACTCAGGAAAGGACATGAGACAAGCTCACTATTGCGGTGAGTTTTTGAGGATATAGTTAACTTTTCTTCTTAAAAGCTGCTGTTTTCGCCACAGCTGCTGTTACACTCTTTTGGCTGCTGTTAGCCTCTGTTAGCTGCTGTTACACTCTGTTGGCTGCTGTTAGCCTCTGTTAGCTGCTGTTACACTCTGTTGGCTGCTGTTAGCCTCTGTTAGCTGCTGTTACACTCTGTTGGCTGCTGTTAGCCTCTGTTAGCTGCTGTTACACTCTGTTGGCTGCTGTTAGCCTCTGTTAGCTGCTGTTACACTCTGTTGGCTGCTGTTACACTCTGTTGGCTGCTGTTAGCCTCTGTTAGCTGCTGTTACACTCTTTTGGCTGCTGTTAGCTGCTGTTACACTCTTTTGGCTGCTGTTAGCCTCTGTTAGCTGCTGTTACACTCTGTTGGCTGCTGTTAGCCTCTGTTAGCTGCTGTTACCCTCTTTTGGCTGCTGTTAGCTGCTGTTACCCTCTTTTGGCTGCTGTTAGCCTCTGTTAGCTGCTGTTACACTCTTTTGGCTGCTGTTAGCCTCTGTTACGAGCGTTGGTGAAAAATTCTTTGAAGTGGATCTAATGTTGTTGGACTCTGACGCAAATAATTGCTAATACAATTTGAGAATAATTAAACTGTTTCTTAGAAGTTTAGTATTTAGCATACTGGAGTCTAACATTAGCTGGTATAATGTTAGCTTATACTCAGCTAAAGTTGTTGTTTGGCTAGCTAAACTTTTTTTGTAGTTAATATAATCAAAAATGAAGAGTAGATTGCTATAAGTATATATTCAGTTACTACTGTTTGAAACTGTATTTTGAATCTTTTTAATGGGTGGTATATAAAAGAACCGGCCCAATGAGCTGAATGACTTCCGACCGGTGGCACTGACGTCACATCTTATGAAGACTCTAGAGCGGCTCTTCCTCAACCTCCTCCGACCACAGGTACAACATGCCCAGGACCCACTACAGTTTGCATACAAGGCGGGTGTCGGAGTGGAGGATGCCATCCTGTACCTCCTACACAGAGCCCACTCACACCTGGATGGGGGAAAAGGCATGGTCAGGATCCTGTTTCTTGACTTTTCCAGTGCCTTTAATACCATCCGGCCCTGTATGCTTCAGGAAAAACTGAACAGGATGGAGGTGGACCCCTGCCTGGTCACTTGGATCTCCGACTACCTCACCGACAGACCACAGTACGTCAGGCTGAAGGACATCACGTCTGACACTGTGGTCAGCAGCACAGGAGCACCACAGGGAACTGTGCTGTCCCCTCTTCTCTTCACCCTGTACACCTCTGACTTCTGCTACAACTCTGAATTATGCCACATTCAGAAGTTTGCAGACGACACAGCCATCATGGGGTGTATCTGGGACGATGAGGAAGAGGAGTACAGAAGTCTGGTGAGGAACTTTGTCGCATGGAGTCACACAAACCACCTGCAACTCAACACCTCAAAGACTAAGGAACTGGTTGTGGACTTCGGGAGGTCTAGAGCAGGTCCACTGCCGGTTCAGATAGAGGGGGAGGAGGTGGAGGTGGTCAACAAGTACAAGTACCTCGGGCTGTGGGTGGACAATAAACTGGACTGGTCATGCAACACAGAGCACCTGTATAAAAAAGCCCAAAGCCGACTGTACTTCCTCAGGAGGCTGAGGTCTTTTAACATCTGCAGGAAGCTCCTGAGGATGTTTTACCAGTCGGTGGTTGCTGGAGTACTTTTCTATGCTGTGGTGTGCTGGGGGAGCAGCACAGCAAAGAAGGACTCATCCAGGCTGGAGAAACTGATCAGGAGGGCTAGCTCTGTGGTCGGCATGAAGCTGGACACTCTGGTGACAGTGGCAGAGAAAAGGACATTAAAGAAACTGATGGACATTATGAACAATGCTGGGCATCCTCTGCACACGGCCATTAACAACCAGAAGAGTCTGTTCAGTGACAGGTTGCTTCTCCCCAAGACAAGAACTAACAGACTTAAAAACTCCTTTGTCCCACACGCCATCAAACTGTTTAACTCCTCTCTGGAGGGGAGAGGGAGGGGAGACAGGAGGACAAAGGAGGGGGGAACAACTAAGCTGTAGTGCCTCTTCACCTCACTGTGCAATACCTTTGTAAACAGTCAATGGTGCAATAGACCTCAATACTTGAAATGTGCAATTCACTTGTATTTTTATTTTTTATTCCTATTTATTCTATTTATCCCCTTCGTATATTTTATTTATATTGTCTCTGTATTTATATATGTGTGTGTGTGCGTGTGTGTGTATATATATATATATATAATATTCTGTAACTCTGTAACTTCTGTCGGTGCTGTGCTTTTTTGGAAATCGAATTTCCCAGAGGAACCCACCCGAGGGATTAATAAAGTTCTATCTAATCTAATATCATTTTAATGGAAAACAAATAATAATAATAAAAAAATAAGTACAAGATTTTTCAAATAAAATAAAACCAGACTAAAGACAGTGCATTTCTGCATTACAGCAGTACTTGATACTCTATTTAAGAAAATCGAAGAATTAATTAATGGCAGGACTTCTTTGAGCAGTTTTGTAGGAATGGGGTCTAAAAGACAGGTTGATGGTTTGGAGGAAGTAATTATTGAAGTTCACTCAGAAAGATCAATTGGAGAAAAAGAGTCTAACTTAACATCAATGGTACTAAGAGTAGCTGTAGATAATATTACATCTGTGGGATGATTACTGGTAATTTTTTCTCTAATGATAAAAATTTTATTTGTGAAGAAGTTCATGAAGTCATTACTAGTTAAGGTTAAAGGGATGGTTGGCTCAACAGAGCTCTGACTGTTTGTCAGCCTGGCTACAGAGCTGAAGAGAAACCTGGGGTTGTTCTTATTTTCTTCAATCAGTGATGAATAGTAAGATGTTCTGGCTTTGTGGAGGGTTTTCTTATAAAGCAGCAAACTATTTCTCCAGGCTAAATGATGATCCTCTAAATTTGTGACACGCCATTTCCTCTCCAGATTACGAGTCATCTGCTTTAGGGTACGTGTTTGAGAATTATACCACGGAGTCAGGTACTTCTGATTTGAGACCTTAGATTTCACAGGATCAAATAGCATTATAGCATTAAAAGATAATAATAACAATAATACTAATAAAAATAATAATACTTTGTAAAATTATACAATAGTAAAACCAATCACCCTTATAATCATTTACAATGATGTCATCAGTAACAATAATAATAATCACAGCAGCAACTTGTTGTGTATTGTCATGATCACTTTTTGTTGTTGTAGTTTTTCTTTGTTTTCATTCTTTCTGTTTTGAGTCTTTAAATGTTGTTGGGCTTCTTTTTTGAGTCTCTGTACTCTTGTTAGCTCTTACAAAAGGTCTATAAAGAAATCAGAATAATCTTTTGTTGTACAGTTTTATTTTTATTATTTTTATTGCTGCATTTGATATTTTCTTCTTTCCAAGTTTTGTAAATTTGTATTTTGCTTTGTTAAAATCTTCCCGTCACATCACAGCTGAGTCATGTCAGAAAATCAACCGTTTTGTTTGAATCATCTTTTATTTGCTGATTTTGCTGTTAATGTCTGATTAATTTCACACACTGATTGATACATTAGCATTTTAACTTTACTGAATCAGAAAGATAAAAGAACACACGAGGAGAAGAATGTGGCATCACCAAACACAACGATCACTTTAAAAAAAATTACATAAGTGTTTACAGAAAAATGATAAAGGTGGAGTCGGCACAGATGGAGCAAGCATGGAAATGTCCTTCCTCTAAAGCATGGTGATGCATTGGTTGCATTATTGATTGCGGTCTGCAGAGAAGCTGAAGGTATCAGATTAATAAAGTGCAGTAAAAATAGCTGAATATTTTACTCTTTTATAGAACTCAGCTGCAGTTTTATTACAGCACAATAAATGTGGATCGTTTTTAATGGGTTTGTTGCTACAGTCTGAAGGCTTAAGGTCTCGACTTACTTCCCTGCTTTTTGTTATTAAGTGAGACAGTTTTCAAACTTTGTTGCCAGCCAGACATTTGCTTGTAGGGCTAAGGTAACAAATTCCGCTGGCAGCACAGGAGACAACAGGGCTTTAGCGACAGTGGCCACATGTTGGTCTCCAGC
Organism: Rhamphochromis longiceps; assembly: GCF_057381845.1. Classification (NCBI taxonomy): domain Eukaryota; kingdom Metazoa; phylum Chordata; class Actinopteri; order Cichliformes; family Cichlidae; genus Rhamphochromis; species Rhamphochromis longiceps. Next base: position 37,603,623 of record NC_140560.1, on the reverse strand, counting down.
CCCCATCTGCCTCTGAGTTTTTGACTTTTGGATTTGCTTCCTTAAGACTTCCTGTGCATGTTCGAACAGTTCCTTGGTGTAGTTTCTTAGCTTGTTATTTTGTACCATTTCATTGATTTCCTTCACCAGCTGCTTTTGTTCTTTTGTTTTATCTTTTTCATTACCTCTGTTGTTAATAACACAGTATTTCTGTGTTTTAAATCCCACTTTCTTAATAAACTTCCTTATCTGGTTTCTCTCCCTACCAGACAAGTCTCCATCGATATGCGTGATCAGGAGGAAGAAATAACGCATGACCTCTTTACCAAAGATCCTCCTCAGGACTTTCACTCGTTCCACATCCTGTGTCGTAAAATCGTCCTCCCAGCTGTGCACGTACAGGAACACGTGAGGCCCCTGCTTAGAATTGAACTGAAAGGTGGATGCAATGATCTTACTCAGCACCTCCTCCTTAGATTTGCTGGTGTGGCACAGGCCGAGAGTATCAGCTAAAACCAGTCTTTGGTTTCCAAACGGCGCCGTCTCGGTTGTGCACGGCGCTTCATCTGAGGCAAACAAGCTGTTCGTCACAGCAGCTTTTCCCAGGAATGTGTTCATGATTGAAGTTTTCCCAGCTCCAGTCTTTCCAATGAGCACGATCCTGAGCTCCTCTGGCACTGTTGGAGAATCATATCACATATCAGCACTGCAGCACTTACTCTGAACAACAGCTGATGTTTGAATGACGCTTCAATTGTTCCCAGCTTGCATTTGTTTTACTGACTTTGCATTACAAAGAAATTAACTTTCAGATGTTTTTATTATCTTAATTATCAGCATTATAGACTCATTAGTTTTCATGTAAACCACAGTCAGTCTCATTTTACTCCCACACTTTCCCATCTTAATTTTATGGTGTCTCGCTGATAAATTTAAAGTTCAGAAACACTTCAGATAAATATGATAGCAGCATATTGACCATTTGTACAGTTGAATGTTTTCATTTTCAGAAAATGTACTTCATAAAGTAACAGTTTCATTGTGTACTGCAGTAATTGTTGGTCTGGTGCAGGGCAGGCGTTTAATTAAAAGCAGGTATATTAATGCATAGAAGATTTAGCCTAGAAAGCTGCTTTTTATGTTAATGTCACTTATAGGAGCTGCATAAGACGTTTGTCCTACCTTCTGGTTTACTCCCCTGGGACCCTATAAAGAGAATTGTTAAAGATGTTAAAACCCCAAATGTGTACAAGTATTAATTTTATTATGGTACACACTGCATATTTCAACAGATCCAGAAGTTCTACATGAGGATTTTCTGACTAAAATGGCTAAAAATACATAAATCTGGAGCAGTTTGCACCTGAAGCCTTTCTGTCATGCTGCTCAGCAGAACTTTCATTTCATTTCATTCATTTCATTTATTTATTCATTTTCAGGCACAACAAATACCTATATTGAACATAAAATACACAAAACAAAAAACAAAACTTGCCTGAAAAAGGAGTGGGACGAAGAAAACTTATTAAATCCCACCCCTATACTCACTCATCAAAAAACAAACAAACAATAAACTTCCCGCAGCTACGCCCATCATTGCATACAGACCCATCAACAGCCCCGGGCAGATACAAGCATCTAAGCGGCAGCTCGCAACCAACAATTAGAGCCTTCATAACTGAATACAGAATATATAAATTATAAATTGCATTACCACAGGTAACAGGCAGTAATAACTACAAGTAACGAACACACATACATATATATCTACACACACAAGTACATATATGTACATACATACGCACACTTTATTTTTTATAAACTTTATAACTTTGCCACAATTATTTAAAAACTGAATTTAGTCAAAATGATATTAAATGTAATAACATTACTATTTTATAGATGATAAAGTTTTAGGGTGCTCGGAGTGATCATGTAAGCTGCACTCAGCACTGACTGCACATAACAACTTTTCTATTATTTCATGTCGTCAGATTAACTGAGAACTGTTCAGGATTCAATTTAGAAAAAAGAGAAATCTCTACATGTTACACACTTACACAAGTAATCAAGAAATTATTACAAATATTAAATTATATGAAAGAAGCAACAAATGAAGGCGATTAAAAAGCCGAGTGACCTTTGATGTAATCAATGAGGCGTCTGATGACTAGAAACTATTTTAAAAACCAGCGAGCTCGTAGACTAAACAGGGAGTGTTGGACTGTGTAAGTGTAGCTTTCTCTGTTACAGATGAGACATTTGTGTTGTTAGTACTGCTGTTAATAACACATGAAAACGTAATAAGAAAGAAAAGAAATGCTCTGCTGGTTTATTTACAACCTGTATGAAATGTAAAATGTACGTACCGCCCATCTTTGTCCTTTGTAAAAGCAGTGTGTCGTTGATGTCGTTGAACAGTTTGCCATCTTTATATTCAGCAGTGTGCCGCGTCCTCCCCTTAATGACGTTCGACTATCGTCTGCTTGCCAATGAGCCGACTTCTCAGAAACCAGAAACCAAAATATCCGTGCGCAGCAAACGATAGAACCAAACAAAAGTTTGACGACTGGAGGAATCGGGGAAGCTCCCTCTCTTACAGTAAAATCATGTTTGAGTATCGAAAAGGCAATCTGGAATGAGAACTTTCCAGGATGCTGAACCTGGCATTTTGACCGTTTAGCCACAGTGGGATAGAGGAAGTATTTTTTTTGTGCAGCAGGATTACCCACACTGTAAAAACGTCAACTTGATTAATGTTGAATTAGCACATTTTCTATTGTTCGCCTAACATTTTATAACTGAATTAGTTATAAAATTAGTAGTTATAGAGTAAGTAATACCATGTTCTTAAAATTTCTGATGCTAGATAATTGACATTGAATTAACAGATAAATTTAAGTTGAGCCAGCTATTTACCTACAACCAGACCTTTAGCTTGTCCATTTCAGAGCGCATAGAGGAATGGCGCTAATGTCTTTGACAAGAGAAAGAAGAGCAAACCATTACGCTGCCTTTGGTAACTAAATGCTAAATTTTTCTGTTTTAATATAAGCATCTTATAAACTTTAGTTAGTTCTAATTTCTTTGTTGTTAATGGGCACCAAAGAAAAAAAATATATAAAAAGTTCCATAATCAATTTATTTCATTTTTATTTATAAAGTACCAAATCACAACAACAGCTTCCACAAGACAAAGGAAAAAGAGACAAACCCAACAATCATATGACCCCCTATGAGCAAGCACTTTGGCGACAGTGGGAAGGAAAAACTCCCTTTTAACAGGAAGAATCCTCCAGCAGACTCAGGGAGGGGAGGGGCCATCTGCTGTGATTGGTTGGGGTGAGAGAAGGAAGACAGGATAAAGACATGCTGTGGAAGAGAGACAGAGGTTAATAACAGATATGATTCAATGCAGAGAGGTCTGTTAATACATAGTGAGTGAAAACAGGTGAGAGAAGAAGTGCTCAGTCCATCAGGGGAATCCTTGAATCCTCAGATCTTTTGCAGCATTATTGAAGCAGGGTCACCTGGTCCAGCCCTAACTATATGCTTTATCAAAAGTTTGAAGCCTAATCTTAAAAGTAGAGACGTCTGTCTTCCTAATCCAAACTGGAAGCTGGTTCCAAAGAGGGGCCTGAAAACTGAGATCAGTTGGAGAGTGAAGTGCTCTAATGGGGTGATCATGTCTTATGAGTAGGGTTGTCAATTTTAATGCATTAATGCAGATTAATCTGTCATCACGATTAACCCATCCAGAGCACAGAATGACTCAAAATCCCTGAAATGTCAACACATTTCAGGCAGTTTGTCCAAAGCTGGTTGTCTGTGCTCCAGATGGGTTAAATGCGTTAAAAAATTTTAATCGCGTTAATCATGATTACACATTAATGCGTTGACATTGACAGCCCTACTTATGAGGTCTTTAAGATAAGATGGGGCCTGGTTATTCAAGATATAATATATATATAATATATATGATGTGGATGATTTTAAATTTGATTCTGGATTTAACAGGGAGACAATGAAGAGAGGCAAATGCAGGCAAAATCTGCTCTTTCTTCCTAGCCCCTGTGAGTAGTCTTGCTGCAGTATTTTGGATTAACTGAGTCATGTTTGACCAGGACATGTCCTTCAATGCACATATTAAACAAATATGTAAGACTGCTTTCTTCCATTTGTGCAACATCTCTAAAGTTAGAAATATCCTGTCTCAGAGTGACGCTGAAAAACTAGTTCATGCATTTATTACTTCCAGGCTGGACGACTGTAATTCATTATTATCAGGAAGTCCTAAAAACTCCCTGAAAAGCCTTCAGCTAATCCAAAATGCTGCAGCAAGAGTCCTGACAGGGACTAGAAAGAGAGAGCAGATTTCTCCTGTTTTGGCTTCCCTTCATTGGCCGGGGAATCAGGGGATTCCCATGATGCACTGGGTGTTTCTTCTTCACTCACTATGTGTTAACAGACCTCTCTGCATTGACTCATATCTGTTATTAACCTCTGTCTCTCTTCCACAGCATGTCTTTATCCTGTCTTCCTTCTCTCACCCCAACCAATCACAGCAGATGGCCCCGCCCCTCCCTGAGCCTGGTTCTGCAGGAGGTTTCTTCCTGTTAAAAGGGAGTTTTTCCTTTCCACTGTTGCCAAAGTGCTTGTTCATAGGGGGTCATATGATTGTTGGGGTCTTCTCTTTTTTCTTTGTATTGTGGCAGCTGTTGTTGTGATTTGGAGCTGTATAAATAAAATTGAAATAAAAATTGAAGTTATTTTTGGACTGGACGGACCGAGACATACCAGTCTGTCGTGGTGAAGAGAGAGCTAAATGCTGAAGCGGAGGTCAAAATTTACCGGTCGATCTACATCCTCATCCTCACGTATGGGTAGTTACCAAAAGTATAAGAATTACATCGTGGATACAAAGGGTGGAAATGAGCTTTCTCCAGTGAGTGGCTGGTCTCTCCCTTAGAGAAACCGGGTGAGATACTCTTCGCTATTGAAAGGAGCCAGTTGATGTGGTTCGGGCATCTGATAAGGATGCCTCCTGGTGTCTCCTGTGTGAGATGTTCTAGGCATGTCCCACTGGAAGGAGGCCCCAGGGCAGACCCGGGACACACTTGAGAGATTATGTCTCTTGGCTGGCCTGGAAATGTCCTTGTGTTCCCAAGGATAAGCTGAAGGAGGTGCCTAAGGAGAGGGATGTCTGGACGCCTCTTCTTGGGCTTATGCTCCTGTGACATGGCCCTGGACAAGTAGAAGAAAATAGATGGAGAAAAAGAGTCTAAAAAATATCAGTAGTATTGAAAGTATCTGTATATATGTTACGTGTTACGAGATGGTTACAGAGGGCTTTCCTATCGATACACAAACTTTTTATCCAGGCTACATAAAGATCTTTTGAATTACTGAGACATCATTTCTGCTCCAGCTTGTAGTTTTTCTGATTCAAGGTGTGTCCTTGAGGGTTATACCAGGGAGTCAAATACTTCTGATTTGAGACTTTTATTCTTCAGAGGAGCTAAAGTGTCCAGAGCCATGTGCAGTGTAGATGTTGAACTATTAACAAGATAATCGACCTCTGTGGAGGCAGAGTTCAGGTAGCTTCCCTGCACTGTGCTGGCGCATGGCATTGAATATCAACGAAGGAATTATATCCTATAGGAATTATAAACTTAGTTACAGCACTTTTAGAACGACGTCTACTGTGATGAAATCTATTACTCACAGCCGTGTAAACCTTTATTGTAAATTTAAATGTGATTTGGAATGGAATTTTTTTTCCCTCAGTTTTCAGGAAATACTGAAAATGTTCATTTACTGTGCCATATGTAGGAAAGTGATCCAGTGTGATTTTACATACAACAACAACAACAACACAACAACAAAACAAAAAAAACGTTTTTTGAGTTTTACAGCTAGCCTGGACACGGACGAGTAAGAGGCTTTCAAATGAATTAAAAGTCTGTCTGGGTCTTTGGTTGATTAATAGGCTGGTGTGAAAAATTGCTGCCACACCTCCCCCACGGCCTGTGCTTCGAGGTTTCTGGTAGTTAGAATGACTCGGGGGTGTTGATTCATTTAAACTAACATAATCATCCTGCTGCAACCAGGTTTCTGTAAGACAGAGTAAATCGATTTGTTGATCAATTATTAAGTCATGTACTAACAGAGACTTGGAAGTCATTGTTTGGTGACCTGCTTTACCTGTTGAGCTACCGCCCCCCACCCCAAACTCATCACGCTACACTTGATGAACCCTAACTGTGACTGTGAACACGATAACCACTGTGCACCAATCACACACTGCTCTTTATTTTAAATCCATCACAGTACTGCAAACCTAAACTGCTGAGTATTTTAATGCAGCCTTTAGATAACAGCCTAGTTTGTTTTGCAGCACGTTTCACAATATGAAAAACATTTCACATGCAAAGACCGATATCTGATTTAAAAACAGGAATTACACTGGTGTGAAAAAGTATTTGCATCCTTGCTGATTTCCTGTTTTTTTGTATGTTTGTCACACCTACATGTTTCAGATCATCAAACAAATTTAAATATTAGACGAAGATAACACAAGTAAACACAAAATGCAGCTTCTAAATGAAGATGTTTTTTATTGAGGGGAAAATAAACCAAACCTACATGACCCTGTGTGAAAAAGTGATTGCCTCCTAAACACAATAACTGGTTGGGCCTCTCTTAGCAGCAACAACTGCATTCAAGCATTTGCATTAACTGGCTACCTGGAGTCTTTTACAGGACTGTGGAGGATTTCTGGCCCACTCATCTTTGCCAAATTGTTGTAATTCAGCCACGTTGGAGGATTTTCCAGCATGAACCGCCTTTTTAATCATGCCACAACATCTCAGACAGATTCAGGTCTGGACTAGGCCGCTCATTTTGCTTTTCAGAGGTGCGTCAAGAAGCAAAACAGATGCCTGAAGCCTTTGTTTGGATGTTTGTGAATCAGTGATTGTGTTACCTACTTCCTTCTCTTTCTCTGTTATGTGTTAAGCACAGATTACTCCATACTCACAAAATGTTGGGAAGTCATTTGAAACAGTGTCTCGGTACTAACCCTGGCTAACTGTGCAGATTGTGATCTCTTCCTGCTGACATGTGGTCTTTGCTGTGTGCCAGATCAGCATGTTCAGGACGGTTTAACACGCCCTGTTTGTGACCCAGCCAGTTTTTTCTTCTTCACAAATGTGCTCTACAGGTCTGTGTGTAAAACTGAAAGAACTGTGTAGCTGTCACTTCCTGAGGTGCCACTTGCTTTGTAACCACAGGGTGAGGTTTTATGGGTATGAGTCCAATTTTCACACAGCATGTTCTTAAAGCAATGAAACACCATGGTTTGCAGCCACGTGTTTGTGATATGTGTAACTATGTTTCCACACTTGGAGAAGGACTCGGCATTCAGTGTGTTTGCAGGCCTCAGGGTGTGGAATATTATTTATTTTCCATGCAGTGTGGATGTTCCTGTACAGCAGGGTGTGGGTCTTCATTGTATCCATCACCACTCAGTTCTGGTCATCTTTAAAATGTCTGTCCTGTCCTTAGACGGCATTAAACGGGCAGTTGGATTGCACCAGCACCTTTGTTTTTATGCCAGTATACCTCATGTGTTTTCAACACGTCAGTTTCTTCACTTTTTCCTCACTTCTCTTCATTCTTTTTATGCTCTGCTTCACAAGCGTGCAGTACTTCCTCTTTCATGAGTACTGCACTGCACTCCTACAGATGCAAAACATCACAGCTGTATTTCACCGCCTGTAACCTTTGTAAAGTGTGCCTTACATTTCCTGTCTAAACATCTCTGCGCCCCCTCAGCGCACACATGAGGACTGAGACAAGCAGCTTATCAAGACAACATGATGACAGGAAAAGTTCATAAATAACCATAAAGAATAATGGAGAGAATAATCTTCCTCTGATTTTGGTCCTGTTTTTCATTCTAGTTTTTACAGCTGAACCTGAACTAGCCTGCCTTCCTCTCTGGGACGAGCCCTGTATGTGCACCGTGGTTAAACAGTTGAAGCTGCTGCCCTGAGGGCTGTACCATGAAGCTGAGTTAATGGGTTAACACAGATTAAAGTCAGAGTTGTCAGTCTCACAAGATGGATGTCTTTTAAATTATCAGATCACCATGGTAACCTATACTGAACACTTGACCTAGTTCAGAGCAGGCTCTGCTCACAGTTTCGGTTAAATTAATCTGGAAGCCATGTTTTCATTGAGTCTTTTATGACTCACAAATGAAACTCCCCTAGTGACCACTTGAGTCTGACTCCAAAAGGGAGCAGGAGTCTTTCTGAGTTTTAATCATATCTTCAAACGGAGATCGGAGTCTGCACAGCAAGAAGGCAAACTGCAAACAGGCGGTGAATCCAAAAAGGCTGAGGAGGAGGGGCTTTACACAACTGTTCCTGTACAAGAGGCTGATATTTATCACCTTGGTGAACTGCAAGAGCTCGTCTCAGGCATCTTAACCGCGAGTTTCTGTTTCATGCAACATGCAGCATGCAGAGGTACAAGTACAGAACTTAACCCCCTCTGTTAAAACACTGATGAATGCACATGAACTTAAAATGCCACGTTTTATTTTCACTGCAGTCCCCCCCTTTGAAAATTCAAATTCTCACTTGTAGCAAATAAAAATAACAAGCTTATCGTTAAATTAATTACATTGCAGAGGGGAATTAAAAGATAATAATCATAAAAATACAAGTTAGCTTTAGTCTGATTTAATTGTGTAAGTAGTAACTAAATTCACGTGTGTGCAGGATGCTGTTTTTAATCAGTTAGCTCCAGTTTAGCCTCCCAGTTCAGGCCCACTGTGGGTCTGAAGCTGCATTAGTCCAGAGTCACACAGAAAGATGGAGCCTCGAGATTTTATTCTGAGCTTAGAATAAATCCACACTGCCTCTGTCTTTAACTGACGACAGATTTACTTTCAAAAGTAAGTACTGAACATTATGTCACTTATTTATGTGTGAATATTTAATAATGAAGAACATTAAAACATGACTGTTAGCTGTGTTATATTGCTGCCTCTGTTCGGTGGTGTCGAGCCAAACGGACTTTAACGTGTGTTTGAACGAGCTGACGGTTCACTCGTTAAGCTGAAAGAAAGATGCTTTAATCACAGCAGTCACACATGTGTCCACTGTACCATCTGGAACTCTTCTTGTTTACACTCGTAATAACACAAACACTAAATCCTCCTGTTTGTAGCAGTGTGTACACCTGAGACTGTCACCTGTCTGTCTGTCCTGAATCAGTCTTATTAGGTAATGTTCAAATAATTTTATCATTCCAGTGTTTTCAGTGTGGTAGAAAGTACTCAGGGCCTTCAAGTTACACACTGTGAAAGGCAGCAACAAGTTTAATGTTCAGAAACATAAAGTAATAATGGATTGGATTTATATAGCGCTTTTCAAGGCACCCAAAGCGCTTTACAATGCTACTATTCATTCACTCTCACATTCACACACTGGTGGAGGCAGCTACAGTTGTAACCACAGCTGCCCTGGGGCAGACTGACAGAAGCGAGGCTGCTATATCGCACCATCGGCCCCTCTGGCCAACACCAGTAGGCAAGTAGGGTAAAGTGTCTTGCCCAAGGACACAACGACCAGGACAGAGAGCCCAGGGATGGAACCGGCGACCTTCCGGTTACAGATGCGATTCCCAACCCCCTGAGCCACGGTCACCCCATCAAGTATGTATCAGCAGCAGAATGGAGCTAAAATAAATGTTTGTTTCAGTTCTATGAAGCTTTGAGGATTTTGGATCAGTAGCTGCTGTGTTTGTTGCATCATGTTGCTGTAATTGTTTATATGCTTTATATATTCAGAGCTAAGTTGATCTATAGTGTTACATCATATTCTATAAGGATGTTATGTGTTTGTAGACTTTCTGCCCAGTTTGACCCATTTAGCAGACGTCAGCCTGTTTAAGGCTCTGATGTCTATTCTGTGTGACTTACAGCAGTTATGACATGGTCTGATTTTCTCACCCAATAAAGGAATATTTCATATATCAGTCTACTCTTCATTTTATCAGACACAGTTATCACAGCTCGTACATTTGCTTTTTCCACACATATATAAGCATTGAGCCAAATGTAATAATGCCAACATATTAAAAGAACAATATTTGTCTCTTATATATAATACACCTACATATACACTGTCACAGATACTTGTCTTTGAGTGATGATTTAAGGTGATGGGAAATATAAATAACTGCAACTTGAATCTTTGACACAGAGTTCAAACTCACTGCTGTAATATATCCTGTAATATATATATATCATAATAATCTGACAATACATATAATACCGCCGCACGTAGTACGCGAACTGCGCGTCCTCCGAAGCCTGCGGTCGCTGGATGGGGACACAGCCACCGAATCAGACAGCTGCTGTAGGCTGAGCAGGAAGAGGAGGAGTCAGAAAGAGAACCCGCCAGGGAGCAGGTTCACTTCACACAGTCTGCTCTCTTGATGCAAAAACAAAAAAAATCAGAATCAGAAAGGGTTTTATTGCCAAATGTTGAGCGGGTTTACAACATTAGGAAATTGCTGCGGTGCTTCAGTGCAAACATACTGTTATAAATACTGTTATAAATTAAGCTTAAATAGACATGAAAATAAAAATAAGAATAATAATTAAAGTGCTAACTAGATAGATATATACATGATATATACATGAGTGCAGGTGGTGATCAGTGCAAACATGGAATGATGCAGTGAACACAGCGTAGGGTCATGTGTTAGTGGTGGGGACAGTCATGTGGTTATTGTTCATGAGTCCAACAGCAGAGGGGAAGAAACTGTTCTTATGGCGAGAGGTTCTGGTGCGAATGGACCGGAGCCTCCTGCCTGAGGGGAGCAGGTCAAACAGACTGTGTCCAGGGTGAGAAGGGTCAGCTGAGATCCGAGCTGCACGCCCCAGTGTCCTGGAGGTGTACAGGTCCTGCAAAGATGGGAGTCTGCAGCCAATCACCTTCTCAGCAGAGCGCACAACACGCTGCAGTCTCTGTTTGTCCCTGATAGTGGCTCCAGCGTACCACACGGTGATGGAGGAGGTGAGGATGGACTCGATGATTGCAGTGTAGAATTGCATCATCGTCCGTGTTGGCAGGTTGAATTTCTTCAGCTGCCTCAGGAAGTACATCCTCTGCTGGGCTTTCTTAATGACGGAGGTGATGGTGGGCTCCCACTTCAGGTCCTGGGTGATGGTGGTACCCAGGAAGCGGAATGAGTCCACAGAGGTGATGGGGGTGTCAGTCAGGATGATGGGGGGGAGTGGAGCTGTGTGCTTCCTGAAGTCCACAATAATCTCCACTGTCTTCTGGGCATTCAGCACCAGGTTGTTGTGGCTGCACCAGGACACCAGACGTTCAACCTCCCTCCTGTAGGCAGACTCATCCCCGTCCGAGATGAGTCCAATAACGGTGGTGTCATCTGCAAACTTGATTAGCTTGACAGACTGGTGGGTGGAGGTGCAGCAGTTGGTGTACAGGGAGAAGAGCAGGGGAGAAAGAACACAGCCCTGAGGGGAGCCGGTGCTGATGGTCCGGGAGTCCGAGACATTCTTTCCTAGCCTCACATGCTGCTTCCTGTCCGTCAGGAAGTCAGTGATCCACCGGCAGATGGGATCAGGCACATTCATCTGGGAAAGCTTGCCTTGGAGATGGTCTGGAAGGATGGTATTGAAGGCAGAGCTGAAGTCCACAAACAGGATCCTGGCGTAGGTTCCTGGGGAGTCCAGATGCTGCAGGATGAAGTGTAGGGCCATGTTGATGGCGTCATCTACAGACCTGTTGGCTCTGTATGCAAACTGCAGGGGGTCCAGGAGGGGGGCCGTGAGGGTCTTGAGATAGGAGAGAACCAGGCGCTCAAAAGACTTCATGACCACAGATGTCAGAGCCACGGGTCTGTAGTCATTTAGTCCAGTGATCCTAGGTTTCTTGGGGGGGGGGAAAAAAGAAAAAGATCCTCAAAATAATCAGAGAAAATGACGTCATTTTAGTTTAAAGAAGCTTTTATGTTTGATAAAGAAAAAAAAGCTATTATTGTGGGTGAGTTTAACATCCATGTAGATGCTAAAAATGACAGCCTCAACACTGCATTTAATCGGTTATTAGACTCAACTGGCTTGTCTCAAAATTGAAAAGAACCAAGATATTTAGACTGTTAATAAAGTGGTAGAAACTCTGTATAAGGCCCAGGTGGATGTTAGATGATAACAAATAAAAGTTTTTTCCAGCTAGGGTGAATATGGATAAGCATCAGGCTTTCAAATGAATTAAAAGTCTGTCTGGGTCTTTGGTTGATTAATAGGCTGGTGTGAAAAATTGCTGCCACACCTCCCCCTCGGCCTGTGCTTCGAGGTTTCTGGTAGTTAGAATGACTCGGGGGTGTTGATTCATTTAAACTAACATAATCATCCTGCTGCAACCAGGTTTCTGTAAGGCAGAGTAAATCAATTTGTTGATCAATTATTAAGTCATGTACTAACAGAGACTTGGAGGAGAGGGACCTAATATTTAATAATCCACATTTCACTGTTTTACTCTTTGGTTCAGATGTGGATACTGTATTGTTCTTTCTTTGTGATTGTTTATGTTTAAGTTGTTTGTTGCTGGTTTTTAGTTTGTTTTTTGTCTGTTTGGGAGCTGACACAGTTTCTATGGAGATGGGTTTTTGGGGGGGTAGCAGGAGGAGAGAAGCTGCAGAGAGGCGTGTAAGACTGCAACTCTGCTTCCTGGTCCCAACTCTGGATAGTCATATTTTGGGGGGTTTAATAAACTTGTCCATATTTCTAGAAATGAGAGCTGCTCCATCCAAAGTGGGATGGATGCCGTCTCTCCTAACAAGACCAGATTTCCTCCAGAAGCTTTGCCAATTATCTATGAAGCCCACATCGTTTCTGGGACACCACTCAGACAGCCAGCAATTTAAGGAGAACATGCAGCTAAACATGTCACTCCCGGTCTGATTGGGGAGGGGACCAGAGAAAACTACAGAGTCCGACATTGTTTTGGCAAAGTTGCACACCGATTCAATATTGATTTTAGTGACCTCTGAGTCACATAAGTGGGTGTCTTTATCATTTTCTTTTAAATGTATGTTTGTCTTTATAATTCAAGTAACAATTTGTCAGTTGAACTGAATTTCTTAGCCTTTTCCCCCCCATCTCTGAAACACTTTAGTCTGGTTTCAAAGCACTACATAGCACTGAAACTGTGCTTTTAAAAGTTTTTAATCATCTTGTATTAATTGCTGACTCTGGAACTCTGTTATTTTAGTTCTTTTAGACCTGAATGCTGAATTTGATACAGCAGAGCATGGTATTCTAGTGTCTAGACCGGAGAACCCTGTGGGTATTAAAGGAACTGCGCTTGAATGGTTTAAATCTTATTTAACCAGCACCAATCTTGACAGTTTTTCTGTCAGGTTTGGTGGCTCTTCATCCACATCCAACCCCCTTTAATGCAGGGTGCCTAAAGGATATATCCTTGGTCCAGTATTTTTTCCCTTTACATGCTCCCATATAGGTTCTATTTTCAGAATCAGAATCTCATTTCACTGTTACGCCAATGATTCTCAAATCTACTTAAAAAATTCAGTTACAAGATGTTACAGTCCCTGATAATGCATTGCTTTAAATGGAGAGACTCTTTTTTTTTTTTTTTTTAAATGACATCAGAAACAGCAGTATGCGACATTACGTGATGGCAGAGCTTCAGTTCATCCTTTGTCATTTTTTTTTTTTTTTAAATAAATAGGACAGGGGGAATGAATGAGAGAAAGAGGGGGAGAGAAAGAAAGAAAACCAAAGGGGAGAAGAGACGGTGAGAAGGGGGGGGAAGAGAGAGAAAAAGAAAAAGAACTCCTGGGTCACCTGTATGGAGAAAAAAAAAACAAGCAAAAAAAACAAACAGAGGAGACAGCAAACAACAAAGAGCAACATAATAATAGAGAAAACAAAGCACCATCACAATAAACTAGCTAGTCATAGATATCAATATTTACTAAATAATAAACGATATTGTGCAGCACGCAAGATAGACAGCGCACAGTGTGCTTTGAGGTAGCAGCCAAGAAAGCTTTAGTCCGCGTCTGTGAATACCCATGTGTGCATACCTGTGTGGATCAGCATGCTTGCATTCCAAAGGTTTCTCCATGTAATGATCTGCTAGGGAGTGTGGGGGGGCCACAGCCCCGTCCTCCAGGGTGTGAAGCGGGTATGGAGGAGATCAAAACTCCAGACATCCAGAGGCCCCCAGAACACAAGAGACCATGGAAGACCAACAGAGGGGCAGCCGCGCCACTGTTCCAGTAAGAGCTGAGGAGAGTCCCAGATGAGGGCTCGCCCAGCAGCCGCGGAGCAGAAGTCAGGGGGAGTTGCAGTGACGCGCCCGTGAGCTCCGCCGGCCCCCAGCTGCGCCTGAGTGACCGAGCCCCAGGCCGAGAGGCCGGGGGCACCCCACCTCCAAAGGGGCCCGAGCGAGCCCCAGGCCCCAGGCCCCGACAAGCGGCCGCCAAGGAGTGAGCCGGTGTGTACCCGGACGCCCACCCCCAGACACAAAGAACCACCAACACACCGACACCTGAGGGAGTCCGCCACCAGCAGGGGAAGTGGTGGTGGGTGGAGATAGGCCTCCAAACCTTGGAGGGCCTGAGGTGTCCCCAGAGAGGTGGCGTCTGATACCCAACCTGACATATAGACACAGACATACAGGCACACACAGACACAAACATCCATTCCCACCCTCATGCTCTCATATGCACTCACTCCACACTCAACCAACGTGGAGACAGACATAAAGAGACGCTGTACACACAATCACACTCCCCAAGCGTACTCTACAAACCGGGTCTAGGTACCCTTGTCCCTGGAGGGGGGAATTGCACCCAGACCCAGGTGGTGTTACCCTTTTCCCTGCGGTGGGGAGAGGCAGACCACCCTGACTCCGCAGCAGCAGGGAGGCCCCACACCCCAGACCGCAGTCGGACGGCCAACTCCTCCTACTAGCCCTCCCGCTCCAGCAGGCCGCAGAGAATGGGGGTGGGAGAAGACTCCAAACCTCCCTCCACCCGCTCATTGTAGTGTTGATGCATATGTGTTCTAAGGTGCAATTAAAACCCAGGAGGGCATGGAGCTACCTGCCATGGAGCAGCAGGTAAGCGCATAGTCCCTCCTGCTAGCCCTCAATGACTAAGTGTATTTAAAATTGAGAGGTGGGCAACGACGTCAGGGGTGAGGTATACACCCTGATGGTAAATTGGACTCCGTGATTGTGCCCACCCCCAAGATCCTATATGTATGTGTAATGAGAGTGTGAATAATGTGAATGTCTAAGTTGTGGGATAAAATTGAGGCAGAGGCAGCCAGAAGGGGACGGGGGGGGGGGGGGGGGGGGGGGGTAGCCTCCTCTGCACCCTGGCGACATACCCCTACTCCAAGGCCCTGCATGTGTGGGTGGTTGTGGAGGAGCGGGAAGAGGGAGGCAGCTGGAGATGGGGAGGGAAGGAAGGGAGGGGCAGGTAACCCCTCCCTGGGGCCAGCTCCCCCGCTGACCCCAGTAGGCACTCCCACCCTCCGCGACCCGCCAGGGAAGGGGGGCCCAGGCCCATCAGACCGGGGCCCAGTGCAGTAGCGCCCTCCGGCTCCACAGAGCCCTGGACAGTCCACCCAACCCCACCACAGAGAAAACTGCACCCACCCCACCATCCACACATCTTCCAGACTACATAAGACGGTAAACGCCCAGGCTGAGATCTTCCTCCACCTCTCCTGTATCTCCCCCTCCTGCAGAGAGTTCCTGAAGAGAAGAAAGCTCCTGCAAGATGTGACCATCCCCCCCACCAGATGAAGAGCCCCCCAGGCGGTTCGACGCACCGGCGGCACCCTGCTCCAGGGCCGGGCCCCCATGCACCCACCCGCCCACAACCCCGGCAACACACCAACCAGGACCCAAGCCCCCGAGGCCCGGCCCGGGCCCCAGCCCAGAGACGGAGCGCCCCCAGAACCTCACGCCCATCCCGGACCCACCCAGGGGCAGCCAGGTTGCCAGGTCAGTAACCCACGTCCGTCAGCACAGACCCTCCCCTAGCCCCGCTGCACGCAGCCGCGAGGAAACAGTCACCTGAGAGCCAACAGAGCCCCCAACCGGACGTGACCGCTACCCCGGGTTGAGCCCCCCAAGGAAGATGCCTCCGGGGAACCCCCTGACGCCCTAAGCCTGTCCCTACCCCCACACCAATCACAACAGTGAAGGCGGGACCAAACTATGACCCCCCACCCCCACTAGGTGATGGAGCTGATAAAAGGGGCCCAGAGCAATTGATCTGATGTGGTGGCAGAGGCTGTATCAAGACTAATGTAATCTAATAGATAATTTCTATATTGGTTAGAATTAAGATTATTTTTATTTTTCCAGTTCATGAGGACTGTTTTCTTGGCTATGCATAGGGCAGTGAAGATCATATGGGCGATATTCTTTTCTGAAGTGACATTATCTAAGCTGCCCAGTAGACACACTAAGGGGGAGGTTGGAATGTTACATTTCAGACACTTTGATAAGTCTTCACATATCTCGCGCCAAAACTTTTGCACTGGTGGACAGAACCAAAGAGCGTGGATGTAATGGAGAGACTCTTGAGGGATGGCTGTTATGAGGAAAGGCAGCCCAGAAACACACATCTATGTGTGCCTCAACTTTCTGTCTTTTACCCAGGCTAATCTGCCATTTTCCTTCCTTGGCTAGGTTTAAGGGTTTCGATCTAGATTATCATTTTAAATTTGGGACACATCATCAGTAGTGGACCTTGGATTCATCGGGTGTTTCGGCCATTATCACTAGACACACTAGCCCCGGAGTGTGTCACTGGTTTATCTTAAATTGTTATTTCTCTTCTTCTTTCTTCTGTTTTGGTTTCCTACAGCTTGTTTTCTATTTCTATCTACTGCAACTGATAAATACTTACCTCTTTAGCATTTATGGAGCCTGTGTTTTTTTGGTCTTGTCTTTGCTGTCTTGACAATATAAAATCATGGTTGGCATTACATTTTTGAATATAAATGATCAAAAAAATAAAAACAAAACAGAGATTGTACACAGCAAATCCAGCATGTCCAAATTAACACTGTCGGATTTGATTTCAACACTATTAAAGTGTCTATATGGGTCCACACCAGAGAGTGTTAATTTAACTCTTTTTGGAGAGTTGGTACGTTAACTCTGATTTAGTGTTAAACACCAAATCTGTCTGGAGTTGATAATTTAACACTTGGTGTTAAGAGTTTATATATTAACTCTCAAAGAGTATTTTAGTTTAACTACGTAAGAGTTATCTTCTAATTCATTCTAAAAAGCGGGAATTTTACTGTTCTGAACTTCTAGAAATTTCTTTTGGAAATAAACATTTACTAAAAAGATGCAATGTTTTTGAAAAACATTTATTCTGAACTGTGCACCACAATTTCAAAACATTTTCTGAAAGATGTAACAGTGTACATGTTCTCACTTTCATTAGAATTGTGTTTATCAAAAGGTCTGACATGGTAAATGCAAATAACAGCATCTCATCACTTATTTCTTCAATACAATATGCATGTCCTTCATTCATCCCTTTGTGGAACTTCAACGCACTTCTGCTCTCCCCCATATTCCATCTTCACAAGCATATCCTGTGCGGAGATTGAATAAAAATTAGTTGACACTAATTAACGGCACAAATAATCCAGTAAACAATTGCAGCACAGTAAAAAAAAAAAAGGAATCCTTTTTGAGCCATTACTTGTGTAAAGTATTTTCCCAAAAGACAAAGACACAGGCAACAGGTAATACTGAACTAAATGTAAAACCTCAACCTTTTTCATTTTTACCTAAACCGTGTGCACAAAACTCTGGAGGGATCTATGCTAACGTAGAACCCAGTCAGGACGTCAGCTACTGCTGTTTGCTCGTTTTTTGTTTTTTTTATGGGCGATCGTTTTCAGGCTTCAAGTAGCACCATTATACCAACATTTCACATTCTACACATTGTTTTAGGTGTATTTGACCAAAAGTTTGACTGAAAATTCACATGCAAGCTTTTTTTCAAGGCTGTGGTATTTGCCTGCAAACAATACCTTTCAGCTAGCTAAAACAGAATATTATGCTATCAGCGAGCAACATGGCTAATGCCTTTCACACAGCTTTGTCTCAACTCCAAAGAGCCACAGAAGTAAAAGTTAATAGAAATAATTGAAACAATCTTTGAAAAAATGACTTACCAAGCAGGGCAAACAACTCAAATATGTAGAGCAAAATGTTCTGAAACGGCTTCACTTCAGCTTCGATTGGAGCCGTGCTGGGGGCGGAGTCTGTGAATTTACTCTGTTGGTGTCATAGCCCCTGTAGGAGTTCAGAGTTAGGAGGTCAAGAGTTAATGTTTCCATTGTAACACCTCCAGATTTGACAGAGAAACACTCATTTTTAACACTCGATTTTAACTACTATCATTTTACACCTCAGAGTTACATTAAAAGAATGTGACTCTGCTTAGAGTAAAATTAACTCTACTTTTGCAAGAAGACTATTAATACCAAAACATTTAACACTTTTGAATTTGCTGTATCTGGACCTTTAGACCTTCGTCCTTCTCTTAAGGATGACCTTGGCCCTCTGGAAAAGTCCAGAACTCCTGTTGCAAATAATCTGCCAGTGTTCTTTGAAGGCAGTTTTTTTATTTGAGAAGCAAATAAATTCTGTTGTAAAAGTCAGCTTTTTCCACCTCAGAGTGTTGTTTAAGTGTGTTTATTAAGAAATCGATTGATTGATTGAGGTGAGGTTGAATGAATTATCTGGTGATTATATTATGTATACACTTCAAATGAATTACATTATGACATTAAGTCTTTGGGGAGTAGTTCTTATCTTCACTTTCTAATTTGTACGACTAGTTAAATATAAGAGAAGTATAATATGTTAATCCTGTGGGACTAAAATCTCTTTTGGGCATTCACAGAACTCTTGCTTAAGATAAATGAAACATGTTGCCTGTTTGATTTATTTATTGTCTTACTGATTGAGAAACCAAAGTCCAGATTTTGGTTTTTAGGTGTAACTTTATCCTTGCTGATGATGAATGCTTAAGTGAATCTCAGGGGCTGTGTTTAGCTGACAAGTTGGAGCTGTCACAGAAAAGTACTGATGCCCTCTGGTGGTTCAACAAAGCTGCTACACTGAACACATACACTGCTTTGAATTGTGAGACATCGAGCATTTTGTGTATCTACCTGAAGACACAGTTTTTTCTTTTATCTACAGACATTTAAACAAATATATTATTTGGTCGAATATTCAACCCAGTAATAATGAAATGCCATCATGATCAGTTAATGAAGCACAGGAGTGGCTGAGGGATAGTAACGTCAGATATCTTTATTGTTCATATTCAGTGATCTGCAGACAAACCATCACATAGTTTTTGTTGTATCGGGGACATTTTTTCTAATAGAACAAAAGTGTGAGTTTATTTCTGCATGAAACAATTGAATCATAGGAATAATTTAAAATACTCTTTCCCAAATTCCTGTTTGAACTCCTCTTCACTGTTTAGCAGTTAATGTCAGGCCCAAACTGTGGAACAGACTTCCACATTACAGAAGATCCAAATTTCCTTCATTGTTGATGATTGTTTTCTGTTTCACGATTACCCCAGACCTGCTTCTTCTCCCACACTATTGGTTTGAATAGAATCAAACTTACATACAATGCTCATCTAATAGGTCTTCACTCAAACTGTGCTCAGAGTTATATTTGTCACTTTTTGGACAATAAGTTGTGAATTCTGACGTATTGTGCTGAGTGAGCTTCTATATCACTGACCTCCTTGTTTTAATGTCGATGCATTTTAATTTCCACTTTGATGTTCTTTGTCTTGATAAACCACTAAAAACAAAAGATCGTCTGAAGGTTATACCAAAGAACAAAATAAAAACCCGTCACTCTGTTTTCTCCATTATTAGACTGTCTACTATCGGTTGCGCACTTCCACTGTCATAGTCGCTCGACTACAGTTTGAGATGGCGGAAGTAAGGGTAACATCATTATCTCTGTAAGTAAGAGTGGGACCCTCAGCTCTTCCTCTGACAAACCCTCGCTGTTCATTGTTTTTCATAATGTCAAACAGACAAGAATTACATTGTGTGTTGATGGGAAAGACTCCGATTCCATGCCAGATGTAGTACAGGTTATAATCGAAAGGAACAGAGAACATGCCAGCAATTTTCTTATCAGCTCGCTTTGTAGATTCATTGTAAAGATCGTAGGTGACGACTCCAACACATCCGCGCGCTGCGCCAGCAGTCTTAGAAAACACAGCGCTGCCATATTCAGAAGTGCGCAGTGTTGAAGGCATGGCAGTGTCATATTGTCCACTCTCCAAATGCACTCTGGACAGAGAAACAAAAGACATCTCAATGAATATGTCAATTTTGAAATGAAGGGCAGCGGTCATGAGACAGGCGTGTACCAGGGTTACTTTGGATTAACAGAAAATGTTTGGCTACGGTTGCCACAAAGACTGCACAGAGCAAACATTTAACAGTCACGCAGTATAAATACTTCCAACACGACACTTTCCATATCACATCCTGATATACAAAAAGGTTTAACAAATTTCCCACAATGTTTATAAAAAAATAGTAGTGTTTGGCTTTTTGATATATTTGGATAAATAAACATTTGATCCTCCACCATTTGGTTTTAGAACTTATGAAGCGTCTTGGATGAGAGGCCTTCAGCCTGTGGTACAGGCCTTCAAGCTGGCTGTAGTTAAACCTTTACTCAAAAAGCATCTCTAGACCCAGCAGTCTTAGCTAATTATAGGCCAATCTCCAACCTTCATTTATTAGATAGAACTTTATTAATCCCTCGGGTGGGTTCCTCTGGGAAATTCGATTTCCAAAAAAGCACAGCACCGACAGAAGTTACAGAGTTACAGAATATATATATATATATATATATATATATATATATATATATATATATATATATATATATATACACACACACACACACACACACATATAAATACAGAGACAATATAAATAAAATATATGAAGGGGATAAATAGAATAAATAGGAATAAAAAATAAAATACAAGTGAATTGCACATTTCAAGTATTGAGTCTATTGCACCGTTGACTATTTACAAAAGTATTGCACAAAAGGTATTGCACAGTGAGGTGAAGAGGCACTACAGCTTAGTTGTTCCCCCCTCCTTTGTCCTCCTGTTTCCCCTCCCTCTCCCCTCCAGAGAGGAGTTAAACAGTCTGATGGCGTGTGGGACAAAGGAGTTTTTAAGTCTGTTAGTTCTTGTCTTTGGGAGAAGCAACCTGTCACTGAACAGACTCTTCTGGTTGTTAATGGCCGTGTGCAGAGGATGCCTGGCATTGTTCATAATGTCCATCAGTTTCTTTAATGTCCTTTTCTCTGCCACTGTCACTGTCACCTATATCAAACATCCTTGAAAGAGTAGTTGTCAAACAGCTAACAGATCATCTGCAGAGGTTTATTTGAAGAGTTTCAGTCAGGTTTCAGGGCTCATCACAGCACAGAAACAGCTTTAGTGAAGGTTACAAATGATCTTCTTATGGCCTCTGACAGTGGACTCATCTCTGTGCTTGTCCTGCTAGACCTCAGTGCAGCGTTCGATACTGTCGACCATAATATCCTATTAGAGCGATTAGAACATGCTGTAGGTGTTACAGGTACTGCACTGCAGTGGTTTGTATCATATCTATCTAATAGACTCCAGTTTGTGCATGTAAATGGAGAGTCCTCTTCACACACTGAGGTTAATTATGGAGTTCCACAGGGTTCAGTGCTAGGACCAATTCTGTTTACATTATACATGCTTCCCTTAGGCAGCATCATTAGAAGACATAGCATACATTTACACTGCTATGCAGATGACACCCAGCTCTATCTGTCCATGAAGCCAGATAACACACACCAATGAGTTAAACTGCAGGAATGTCTTAAAGACATAAAGACCTGGATGGCCGCTAACTTTCTGCTTCTTAATTCAGATCAAACTGAGGTTATTGTACTCGGCCCTGAAAAGCTTAGAAATATGGTATCTAAGCAGATTCTTACTCTGGATGGCATTACCTTGGCCTCCAGTAACGCTGTGAGGAACCTTGGAGTCATGTTTGACCAGGACATGTCCTTCAACGCACATATTAAACAAATATGTAAGACTGCGTTCTTCCATTTGTGCAACATCTCTAAAGTTAGAAATATCCTGTCTCAGAGTGACGCTGAAAAACTAGTTCATGCATTTATTACTTCCAGGCTGGACGACTGTAATTCATTATTATCAGGAAGTCCTAAAAACTCCCTGAAAAGCCTTCAGCTAATCCAAAATGCTGCAGCAAGAGTCCTGACAGGGACTAGAAAGAGAGAGCAGATTTCTCCTGTTTTGGCTTCCTGTTAAATCCAGAATTCAAAATCCTGCTCCTCACATACAAGGTCTTAAATAATCAGGCCCCATCTTATCTTAATGACCTTGTAGTACCATATCACCCTATTAGAGCACTTCGCTCTCGCTCTGCAGGCCTACTTGTTGTTCCTAGAGTATTTAAAAGTAGAATGGGAGGCAGAGCCTTCAGTTTTCAGGCCCCTCTTCTGTGGAACCAGCTTCCAGTTTGGATTCAGGAGACAGACACTATCTCTACTTTCAAGATTAGGCTTCAAACTTTCCTTTTTGCTAAAGCATATAGTTAGGGCTGGACCAGGTGACCCTGAATCCTCCCTTAGTTATGCTGCAATAGATGTAGGCTGCCAGGGATTCCCATGATGCACTGGGTGTTTCTTCTTCACTCACTATGTGTTAGCACGATCTGATATCGTCGTGTTGGTGTTGTTCCCAGATCAACATAGTAAATGTTGTTGCAGGATCAACATTGCAAGTGGCCAATCAGAATGTTGTGACGTCATACTTTTGCGACTTCGGGAAAAAACGCCGTAAAACAAAAAACTGTACTTAAGCTGCGAGAAACCGCCTCTGTCCGCCAATCAACGGACCCTAACCCTTTAATAAATGGTAAGCAGAATTGATATTGTCCTTGCAACATTGGAATTTCATAAATGCACGAATGGCTTGGCGCGCAAAAGAATAACGCCACAAGAATGTGATTGGTCACTTGCAATGTTGAACCTGGAACAACATTTTCATGATGATGTGGGAACAACACCAACACGACGATATCAGATCATCCCTATGTGTTAATAGACCTCTCTGCATTGAATCATATCTGTTATTAACCTCTGTCTCTCTTCCACAGCATGTCTTTATCCTGTCTCCCTTCTCTCACCCCAACCGGTCGCAGCAGATGGCCCCGCCCCTCCCTGAGCCTGGTTCGCCAAAGTGCTTACTTTTAGGGAGTTTGTTGATTGTTGGGTTTTTCTCTGTATCTATTATTATAGGATATACTGTACAAAATAAAGTGCCTTGAGGTAACTGTTGTTGTGATTTGGTCCTATATAAATGAAATTGAACTGAATTGAATTTGACACAAGGACTGTAGAACCTGGGAGCTGATCCACCAACTGCTCCAGACTGAAAGGTCTTTGAGCTCAAACAAGGAACAACTAACAACTTCTGAGCCTGGAGCTGTCATGGTCCTGGGACTTTGACCCAGTATTCTGAGTCATGAGTTTTGCCTTTGGACTTATGATTTACATTTAGAACAGAAAAATCCTTTAATTGTCCCACAAGGGGAAATTTGGTCATAACAGCAGCAAAACCCCCACAAATACACACAGAAACAAAATTTTTACATATTTACATCATGGACAGTAGTTACCAAATCAGAGTACTGTACAGTTATTAAAATTAGAGTACAGATAAGTGGCAAACCCAGGTTGTAGTGTGCAATCAGAGCAGGATACTGAAAGATGTTTAAATAGTTAAGAATATTTAGAATAACTGGAAAAGTGCAGATTGTGTGTTGTATCTGTGCATTAAAAAGTAGACATGTAACTTCCAATAAGTTAGTGTATATATAAGCTGAGAGAAGTAATGTGCAGTTATAACAGTAGAAGTTGTTATAACTGTGGTCTCAGATGCAGAGAAATTAAACGCTTGGATTTAGAATTTAATCCGTCTGTTGAGTCCTACATCTGTGTCCACGCCCTGTTCAGCACACACCCGGTCCCATGTTAGCAGCAGTACATTATGTACGTGTCTTTGTGTAGCTTGTCCATTTAGTGGTGTGTATGTAGGCACAAGAGTTTTGAATCCAAGCACAGAGAAACTGTTGCACATGCAGCAGGGCAGGCTTTGTGAGCTTCCAGCAGATTCTCACTCTCGTGGGTAAATTTGCTCTGGAAGCTCAGTTCTGCTCACTAAACAAGTGCCAAGTGATTCCATCCAATCAGCAAATTCCTAGAAAATAACATTTTTCCTCAACCATTCCCAATTTGCATAAAATTCCAGTTTCAGGCAACATTTAAAAATGCAGATCCCTACACCAGCGCTCTAGAGCGTGGCCAATTTGATCGCATTTTCAATGGTGCGACTAAAAAAAATCTTAGGTCGCACCGGTGCGACCAACTGTTCGAGTAACAAAAAAACAAAAAGTCTCCGTGTGGTCAACAACAGACACAAATGAGAGCAGATTCCACACAAAGATGTAAACACAGAGCGCAGACCCGACGCATCAGAATCATGATAATAAGAGTAAATGCCCAGGTGTCCCCTCTCCTCACTGCCTTTCAGCAGCTGTGCAGCAGCAAACAGGTCGTCAGAGGCCGATGTGATGATTAAGTTTAACATTGTCTACAATATTACCAGAATGCCAACGCACTTTAAGCACAAGCACACGATCGTTAGTTAATCATTTACAAATGAATATTGTCTGTATGGTCAGCAATTCCCCCCCAAAAGTGCACATGTGAAACTGCGGTGTGAAGCGGTGCGGTTGAAAAATCTGAGTGCTCCAAACTTTTGTGCCGGTGCGCCGAAGAAAAAAAATGTAGGTGCACCAGTGAAACAGTGGCAAACAGTTAGTCCCGAGCCCCGCCCTAAACACCACTCACAGTTTGTCATTCTCACTGCTCTTAATGCAGTTCTCACATCAGTCATAATTCATTGTGTGAAATATGTGCATCAACATATTTCTCAGTATGCTTCTCATCTGAACAGCACAGCTCTCTCACTTTCCTCAGCACTGTTTGCATTTCAATCAAATCACTTCAAACGTTATTCAGACGTGTATGAAAGAGCAAACATAGCAACACATGAACAGCAGTGAATTTGCCTTTAAAATAAACACGTTCTAAGAAGAGTTTTAGGTAAAACAAGCAGTAATTAGATTTTTATTTTTGTGTCACACTTTTCTACACGAGGCCAATATTTTTCCAAAGTCAGAAAAGTTTTGATAAAAGCCTCAAAAATGTAATGAAAGGATCTGAATTCAGTGATCAGAGATGAAGTGATTGACTGAGTTTTCATGACAAATAGGACAAAAATTTTGATTGCTGCAGTGTGTTTTGCACAGGTGAGTGTGTGTAATGAGAAACTGAGAGCTGCATGAAGACGTTTCTGCTGTGAAAGCTGCTCCAAGGCGAACGATGAACACCCCTAACATGCTTTATATTGGTCTTTGTTAGTCATTCACACTCTGTTCTACATTTTTTATGATGTTTTTACCTTTTAATTAATTTCATGTCGTTCATGTCTCTATTTTTAATCTGCTTAATAGTTCTGTTATTAACAGCATGTCAATGATCTGTGAAGCACTTTGAACTAACCAGCAGAAAAAATGAAATGTGAGTGATTGTGTTTGAGTAAGGAGTCACCTGGGGTTGCGCAGCGAGTAGTTCTTGCTGTAATTGCTAAAGACAACTTCACACTGTCGAGAGTCAGAAGCACCCATGACGTCTGCAAGCAGAAGAACAAAACGACTGAGCCTTCAGGGACTCAGCTGGATGGTGACAGATGTGAGGAGGTTTTTCTTTCACATCAACAATTGTGCACTGTGGACACATCCTGCCTTCAGATAATTGGTGCAGTAGCTGTAGCTGTGTCTCAGTTCAGGAGCTGCACTGTTTGAAGGACCCGGCTGTGAAGGCCGGAGTGAGCGGCTGTTTAATGTAGCCTAGAGCTCTGGTCTACAACACCAAGCACTGCTCAGGTTGCCGACACAGGTCAACGTTACATTCATTGTATTAGTAAATGAAATGTACTTATTTTAAAAAATGACAGCAGTGAAACTTAAATTTCAAACACTGAGCTTCAGTATTTACATTTCATATCATTTGATATCTTCTTTATCTCAAAGGCAAATATCTCTTACAGCTTATATACGGATGAATTGTCTATGAAAGAGACAAATGTTGTTCCTTTACTGTGTTGATGCCTCAACCTGAAAGCTTAAAATGCTGATCACAAGCCGTGATTAATTGTATAGCAAATATTCCTTTGCTGGGTGAGAAAAACACGTGTTATCATAACTGTTTGAAGTCATATATAAAAGACGTCAGAGCCTTAAACAGGCTGATCTTTGTTAAATGCATCTCACAGAACTTTAAACATCTTTATGAAATACGATCTAATGCTGTAGATCAACTTACCTTCAAAAGAATAAAGCATATATATAAATGTACAAGCATGTAAACATCTACAGCAGTAATCCAACATACTGTAATACTGCACAGAGTACTGTAGTACTGCACACAGTACTGTAATACTGTAATACTGCACAGAGTACTTTGTACAGTACTGTAATACTGTAATACTGCACACAGTACTTTGTACAGTATTACAGTATTACAGTACTGTGTGCAGTACTACAGTACTTTGTACAGTATTACAGTATTACAGTACTATGTGCAGTACTACAGTACTTTGTACAGTATTACAGTATTACAGTACTATGTGCAGTACTACAGTACTTTGTACAGTATTACAGTATTACAGTACTGTGTGCAGTACTACAGTACTTTGTACAGTATTACAGTATTACAGTACTGTGTGCAGTACTACAGTACTTTGTACAGTATTACAGTATTACAGTACTGTGTGCAGCTTGTGCTTCTTTGTCTCTTGATCTCAGAATAAGGAAAAAGTTGGAAACACTGAATCTTATTTGATCTGCATTCCAAACATAGTCTAGATTAAACAGCCCTGTGTTTTTGTGAGACATGTGTGGCATCCCATAATGATCACAGATCCATCCTGGACACCCCACTGAAAACTTTCCGGCTTCACCACTGATGAAACTTCGATCAGGTTGTGGTCACAGTTTCCGCCTCTGCTGCTTTTTACTGAATGTTTCTCCGTGTTTTTATGATTTCCACCCTTTGAAAGTCATGATTACAAAGTTCAGATTCTGTCTCTCATTCTGTTTCAACAGTCCAATCACAGTGAGGCTCACACAGTCTGAAACCCTACGTTAGAAAATGCAGTGAATCAGAGGAAGCTGTACGTACAAGACTAAATTAAGACTAGTTTTTTTAATATCAAACAATGAAAAATTGACTTACAATAACGTGATGAGTTCAGATAAAAGCAATAAGCAGTGTCCACATGGGTCGTCCTCCCGGTGTAGCTGTGTTACTAAACAGTCCTCTTTTTATACCCTGAAAGTGAAAGTACAGGGGGCTGAAAGGACGGATGCTACTGAACCATTTAGGATCCGTCTTTCACACTGAAAGAGCTGGGCGTCACTTTCAGAGAAACTGCCTCAAATAATTTCTCCTCTAGCATTTTCTGCTGTTTTAATTGTAACACATTTAGTTGGCAAATAGATACTGTAACAAACTGCAACAGAGGTGTGTGTGTGTGTGTGTGTGTGTGTGTGTGTGTGTGTGTGTGTGTGTGTGTGTGTGTGTGTGTGTGTGTGTGTGTGTGTGTGTGTGTGTGTGTGTGTGTATCCTGGTGCCCACAAGTGTGAAGGCATTTTTGAGTTTGTAGTTTTAGTGTCAGGGTTACAGATGGGTTATGGCTAGGTTTAGGTTCAGGGTTAGGCATTCATTGTTGGTGGTTATGGTTAAGGAGAGGGGCTGGGGAAAGCGTTAGATGTCCCCACAAGATATAAAACCCAACAGAGTGTATTTGTGTACGTGAGAGAGAAGAAAGACGGAGCGTTTTGTTGGTGTCTTAAAGCTTTGTCAGTTACTCCAGTCGGGCTCACGTGTGTCCTCTCTCTAACAGATTGTGAACATTTGTTCTTCGGAGAGCAGTTTTCTCCATGCAGCCTTTGTTTCCTGTGCTGTTTTTAACCACAGGGTGCGGTGACAATCATTATCTTCTTTAAGCAGTATTATAGCATCAAGCAGCCACATGTTTGTGGTGTGTGGCGAGTTTGCCTGTGCATGCTAAGCGTGTGGATGAGTACAGGATCGTGTGAATAACAAAGCGAAAGACCAGACACTGGGATAGATCTCAGGTTTGTGGCAGTGGATTCTTTTAGACTGATCTAACAGGAAGGAAGATTTTTTTGAATCAACAAAGTCAGGTCTGCACGCACAGTGTGGGCGTACCTGCACAGCAGTGTGTGGATCTTCTTTGTATGGATCCGCTCTTAATTTTAGTCTTTGAGTTGGTGTCGGTGATCCACTGTACATGTAACCGATGTGTTCCTGTGTTGTCTCTGACAGTGAAAGGTAAACAGAAAGACCTGCTATGACCAAATATGAACAGTTAGGACGAGAGTTTGCTCAACACACTACAACCTCCAAGCTAGCAAGACTGTTCATGCTAGCATGATCAGCGCCTATACACATACACAGCACACACGTACCACATACTCAGCATTTAGCAAAGAGAGGCGCAATGATGACAATAGTGAACTAAAACACATGATCAGAAACATCAGGGTGGATAAAGATATCATTAGGACAAGAAATGACACCGACCTCTCCCACAGGGGAATTGTAGGAAAGGGGAGAGGCCAAAGGGGTACCCCAAATTTACAGGGTTGCACCAAAGAAGAAGAAAAGGATGAGGAGGGGCTCTAACTGATGATGAAGATAGCTACAGACTTGGAGGTCCTAACGGTAAGGTTTACCAGGGACAGTTTGGGGTTTAAAACATATTTTGTGTAAATATAACAATATGTAATTTATGACCTGGTTACATATGTTAAGGTGTGATGTGTCAAGTCCCGTTGCCTGGTTAAAAGTATCTGCAGAAAGCAGTAAACGTTTATTTATCCACTGCTGGAGGGTGAAGGTCAGTGATGAACTGTGTTGTCATCTGATCATCTGATTAGATGCAGCTTGCTGACCAAGCTGGATCGTGTTAAACTTACTATTTCATACTTTTGTCTAAAAAACATCACGTCAGCTCACCCGACGGTGTGTTTGTGTACATGACACTTTAATACGCAGCGTGGAAAACCACAGTTCATGTCACAGTGAACACGGTGAGACAAAAAGCTAACACATCAAAGTATTTCAGCTTATTCAGAGAGTCTTTGTGGGAAAATAAATCCAACTAATAATTATCGTCGTGTTGAGTCATGCAGACTAATCTCCCTGCAGGAATAGTTCAGGTTACTGAAACGTTTCTGCCTCTGACAGCTGTCCACACCTAAACTGAACTCGCTACACGTCAAAGATACAGAAATGATTCTCTTTAACGGTGATGTAGGAACCACACCTGCTATCAGAAAGGTCAGAGGTCAAATTAGACTAAAAGTGACTAATAGTTTAGAGGTATACAGAATAATCCATGTGAGGCAAAAGCTCCAGACTGCTCTGTTTCCAGCAGATTTCCTTCTTTCAGTGACGGCACGCCCACACAACAGGACGACACTCGTCTCAGTAACACGCGTGTTCGTCTCAGTAACACGCGTGTTCGTCTCAGTAACACGTGTGTTCGTCTCCAACACTGTCGGCGTAGTACAGGCACTAATGTTCTCTAGCACACAAGTAAGCAATGATTCACGGAGTTTAGAAACAGGCAACAACAGATCAGATATCATTTTACTCTTTGGTGTTTCACTCACATTTAAACATATTTATACAGCAGCAGTACAGTAACAACTATACAGCATTAGAAGATCCTCCTGTCAGCATTAGACAGAAGAAAGACAGTTTCATCTAAACTTCGATTCCTGGACGAATCTTTTGGTTTTTCAGAGCAGATCTGACCCTGTATTGTTTTTTGGGTTTTTTTTAGACGATATTAGCTAACACAAGTGAAATTCAACCATCACCAAGTCAGTCAGTAGCAGGAAACTGCTCACTGAACATCAGCAGATTAATAACACACAAAGATCTGGTAAAAGAAAGCTCTTCCTTTCTATGATGGTTAAATTATTAAAATGTTTTCACCATTAACACAGTCCAGTATGAGGTCTACTCAGCACAGTCTCACCAGTGTTGTCGGCTTACAGAGGAGAGGCAGAGCGGTGCACATCCATCAATCCAGCAGAAGTAGACCCAGAGTGGAAAAATATGACACTGAGTGTTGAGCTTTTATAACCTTTATAGACAGAATAGCATAGGTGGTGGAAGGACTGCACTTTGGTGGCCTCAGGATTTCATCTTTACTTTTTGCAGATGAGCAGTGGCTGTAGCTCAGGAGCACTTTATAGCACAGGCAGAGTAAGCGCTGCATAAGAACCATTGCAGCTACCATTTACCATGGTGTGGTTCTGTTTATCTGTTTATGCTTTATCAGGTGGTGGCCTCCAACTCTGATGTGGTTTTGTGACCAAAGGAATGAGGAGTTCTTCCTTAGAGGCAGGCTGAGGAGGTCAGCCATCTGAGAGGCACTTGTAGTGGAGCTGCTGCTCCTGTTGGGATGGTTGATTAGGAGAGCTCTTGGACTATGAATGAACTGGAAGAGGTGGCTGGGCTGAGGGAAGTCTGGGCGTCTCTGCTCTGACCGCTGCAGCTGTGACGCAAACCCAGATAGATATAGAAAATCGATATTCAGAATATTCCTATTTTTCATTTTAACTGATTTAGGTTTCAGAAAAAAATACATAAAATCAAATTATTTAATTTATAAAAATATGTGTATGTGAGCTGGTGCAGCAGTTTTGAGTTCCCTCCCCAGACGCCTTAACGCCCACTCACATCCTGGGCCATCTGACCTCAGGAATTCGCATGATAAGGTGGGGCCAGGTTTCACAATGAGCTCACCCGAAACTCTGGCTGATTGTGACCCACACCCAGTTTCACACCTTGGCTCATGTGATTAGAGGATCATCAGGGGTCCTTTGTCGCTCTGTGGGGGGAAACTCCCACTAGGTTTATATCTGGGACTCTCCACCATTTGACCTTAGAACTGAAGAAGCTTCTCGGATGAGAGGTGAAACGTCTTCAAGCAACTTAAAGAAGTCCAGACGCTTTTCTTTGCAAGCTCCTTTGACTGCAGCATTTGTACTTTTAAAGTCTGTTTAATGACTTGATGAATACATTTTTGGATACATTACTGTAAATGATGAAATATGTTCCACAGTTTGAATCAGGTTTGAGAGCGAGAGATTGATGAGT
The DNA here is from genome assembly GCF_057381845.1 of Rhamphochromis longiceps. Taxonomy (NCBI): domain Eukaryota; kingdom Metazoa; phylum Chordata; class Actinopteri; order Cichliformes; family Cichlidae; genus Rhamphochromis; species Rhamphochromis longiceps. The sequence continues at coordinate 37,572,115 of NC_140560.1, read as the reverse complement.
TTGAAGCCATTATGACTGGGAAAATTCTGACATGCGAATATTTTTTCTGCGAGTGAGCTGAGAATCGTCCCGTATGGACAGAGTGGACAGGGTAAAAGTACTCTAGGAGGCATCAACATGGGCAGCAGAGAAATATTCACTTCTGATAAGGACTTAAAGAAGTGCCATAAGGAAGGAAAGATCATTGACTGTCAAAAATATGATGTTGTTGACACTCCAGGTCTGTTTAAAGTAGACGCCTCTGTCTCCAGAGCAATGTCAGTAGTCTCTTGGAAAGAGTTCTGGTCCACGAAAAGCGGGACAGTGTCAGTACGGTCAAAGTCAATCTCGGCAGGGGTGTGGCTAGAGACAATAGTGTTTGTATCAACATTATCAAGTCACTACAGTCTGGGTCTGGAAGAGCAGGAGGCAAGCTGCTGTCCAGGAGACTGAGATCCAAAGCTGCTGCAGCCTTCAGCTTTTGTTACGGAAACTTTAAATAAAACTGCAACCACCAGCTGAGTGTCTTTGAAGTGAGGTTTATGAAAGAAAAAGGAAAAAGAAAAACACTGCAGTGGAGAAAAAGTTTAAATTAAGCACCAAACAGTTTTCTGAGGAAGGACACCGCCCTGAACTATTTTATACCTTCCCAAAAGTCTCAAAGAAAGAACATCCACAGCATATCATATATCTCTACACCTTCAGTCCAGCTCATCTTTGCCCCTCTCCCAGAAAAGTTGTGACTGCCCGTCACCTCCCTAAGATTAGGGTGTCTGGAGATCTTTAAATCTGTAGAATGGTTGCAGGTTTGCAACATGAAAAACTTTCTCTCCAGTGTCCATTGTGGTGAGACAGTAATTCACCTCAGACCTCCTCTTGGGGATAAGGTAGGGACCAGTGTAAAAAGGGGCCAACTTTGCAGAAAAGTAGGACGATGAATCTGATTTTGGGTGTGACTTTACTCTGACTAGGTCTCCAACATCGTAAGAGACCGCGCGACGTCTCAGATCATAGTAGTGCTTTCGCCGTTTATGACTCTCTGCGAGCACCAAGCGAGCATGTTCATGAGCATCCTGAAGTGAAGCTCTCAGGTTATCTGAGTAAGACGTTTCGTGGACATTCAGTCTTTAACAGGAGGGCTGAGTGGATGGAGACCACATTTTGTTTTTGGTTGAGGAAATAGAGGAGATCATCTTGTACAACGTACTTCTCCAGATCCCGACTATCCTCCACAGTTTGTTTTTGACTTTTGAGCTGATTGAGCAATGAGCCCGTGACTGGGTCCTCAAGCTGCAACTGACGAACATGCGGGCGGTCAGAAACAATTGCAGAAGGTAGAGCACGAAGGTCCATGCTCCCAATCACGGCATAGGGAGGGAGAAGATCGGTAGGGGCTTCCACACCTGGGAGGGGATTACATGAAAGGGCATCAGGCACCTTATTACGTTCTCAAGGTTTGTGGATAATGCTGAACTCAAGGTTTTGAAGGAGAAGACACCACCAAGCAAGCCTGCCACAGGGGTTTGGTTGAGACATCAACCACTTTCAGTTGCTGTGGTCAGTGTAAATAGTTACGTGCAAGCCTTCGACATAGGGTCCAAGGCCCAGATGACAGCCAGACACTCCTTCTCTGGAGTCGAGTAGGGTTTTACTGATTTGTGCAAGGCATGGCTAGCCACAGCAACATCTTTGCCATCCTAATACTTCTGCATTAATGCTGCTCCAAGACCAGCATCACATGCATCAGTGTGAATGAAGAATGGACGGGAACCTGAGGACTGGTGCTGAGGCTATAGAATGTTTCAGAAAGTCTACAGCTGCTCGGCACTCTGGAATGACACTCTTCGTCCTTTTTAGTGAGGACATGACGGGCATAGCCATGTACAAAGCGGCGACAGTAGCCAGTTAGGGCAAGGAACTGTCGCACCTGCTTTGTTGTGGCACTTTGAACTCACAGCTCTCACCTTGTCAGGGTCAGAATGGATCCCCTCTGGCATAACCCAATAACCAAGGAAGGTGAGTTCTGTAAGGCAGAATTGGCATTTGCTTGGTTATAAAGAGAGGCCAGCGGACTAAAGCCTACCAAGGACCTCTTTTAGGTCAAGCAGGTGTTGCTCAAAAGTCGTGGTGTGACAACAATGTCATCCAGATACACCGCGCAGGACTTATAAACCAGGCCAGCTAGAACATTGTTTATAAGCTGCTGAAAAGTCACAGGGGTGTTACACAGGCCAAAAGGAAGGACTCTGAAACGAAACAGGCCACAGTGCATGATAAAAGTAGTCTTTGGTTTAGCTTCTTCAGCAATGGGGACCTGCTCAAAACCTTGAGCGAGGTCTAGTGTTGTGAGAAACTTCCCTCTTGACAAAAAGTCCAGTGTTTCATTCACTTGCGGGAGTGGGTAAAAATCTTTCGCGGTCAGCTAATTTAGACCATGGAAGTCAACACAGAACCGTGGTTCGCGGGGGGGTTTGTTCACAGTGACCATGGGAGCAGCCCATTTTCACAGATCATCCATAATTACAGTTCTCATTGGGACACGTATTGTTAGTGAAGTGTGAGTCATAAAGTCCATCCCAAGAACCAAGGGGGATGTCAGGTCCTGCACTATCACAAACCGTTGATAGACTTGCTTGCCCATAAATCCAATGATTAACCAGGTTATTCCTAATGGATTGCAGTTAGTGCCATTGGCCAGTCTTATGGGTGGAGAATTCCACAGATTCTTTAATGACTTTTTTTTTCAGGCAACAGGTCTGCATTTACTGCTGGAAGAGACTAACCTGTATCTAGTGTGGCATCCAGAGCTGCTCCATTAACGTTCACATAAACTCTGGGAGGGGCGTTCCACGGTGATTGTGAAGCTCCAGAAACGTTTCGTCATCATCCAGGTGACGTCTTCAGTCTCAGCGGACTGCAGCTTTCAATCTTATAAACAGCACATTTGCATAATGACTGAAACCAGCCCAGTGAAGGGACAATGGGCTGGGAGGTCAGTTCCTTAATCTTAATTATGCAAATTCTCGAGGCCTGGAGTTCGAGACCCCTGATCTAAGTGCTCTGTTGGGATTGTATAAGTGGAGGAGTTCAGAGAGATAGCTGGGCGCTAAATTATTTAGAATTTTAAAAGTGAACAAAAGAATTTTAAAATCTATGCGATATTTAACAGGGAGCCAATGTAGTTTGGCTAAAATTGGAGTGATGCGTTCATAGATTCTCGTACCTGTTAAAAGACGCGCAGCTGCATTTTGAATTAACTGAAGCCGGTAAAGAGAAGAGTGTTGGAGGCCGGAGTAGAGGCAGTTACAGTCGTCCAGTCTGGATGTGATGAATGCATGGATAAGCTTTTCAAGGTCCTTTAAAGGAGGGAACGGCTTTGCTTTGGAAATCTGACGCAACTGGCAAAAGCTGTTTTTTTTACCACAGTGGAGACCTGTTTCTCAAGTTTTAAAGAGCCATCCAGGAACACTCCGAGGTTTCTTACAGTGAGCGAGAGATGGCTAGCGAGAGGGCCTAGGGCATCAGCTAACTGGTCTAGCAGAGTGTGACTACCAAAGACTATGATTTTTGTCTTATTCTCGTTCAGTGTAAGAAAATTATGTGATAACCAAATTTTAACTTCATGCAAACAGTTGAACAGAGGTTGCAAAGAAGCAGACACATTGGATTTCAAAGGTGAATAAATCTGGATATCATCAGCATAACAGTGAAAGGAGATGTTGTATTTACTAAAAATTAATCCCAACGTCAACATGTACAAAGAGAAAAGAGCAGGACCGAGCGCGGACCCTTGAGGCACACCACAATAAATAGGGGCAGAAGCTGAGGAGTGTTGCCCCATAGCAACAGAGAACGACCTCTCTGAGAGGTAGGATTTAAACCAAGTTAAACCGTACCTTTGAGACCAACAACATGTTCCAGTCTTGACAGAAGAATGTTGTGGTTAACCAAAGCAGCAGTCAAGTCAAGTAAAACTAAAACCACGGAGTATCCAGAGTCAACAGTTAAAAGAAGATCATTAACAACTCTAAGTAAGGCTGTCTCTGTGCTGTGGCGAGGTTTCAAACCAGACTGAAACTTGTCATTAATACCATTTGCATCTAAAAAGGCCTGAAGTTGTTTTAGAACTACCGTTTCCAATATTTTGGAAATAAAAGGGAGTTTGGAGATCGGCCTGTAGTTAGTGAGACCATTAGGGTCAAGATTTTTCTTTTTCATAATAGGTTGCACAACAGCATGCTTAAAGACAGACGGTACACAACCTGATGACAATGATGCATTCAGCAGAGATAAGATACAAGGACCAATAACATGTAAAGCTTCCTTAAAGAAACGAGAAGGAAGAATATTATGCGGGGAACCAGAGATTTTGAGATGATCAATTATATCTTTTAAAGCAGAATAAGACACTGGCTCAAACTGTTGGAAGACAGTCAAGCATTCAGAGGCTGGAACTGGGTCTAAAACTGACGATGAATGAGATGGATGAGAAGCCCTTAGAGCTGAGATTTTATCAGAGAAATACTTTAAGTATTTATCACAAAGAGCAGGGGAGGCATCCCTATAAGTGATAGTGTTAGGGTTTACCACAGAGTTAAAAGTATTGAAAAGGGCTCGGGGGTTGTGGCTATTAGTCATGATAATGCTGGACAAAAAGGCAGATTTGGCAGCTTTAACAGACTTTTGATACTTTTGATATAATTACGGAGGATGTCCAGAGAGACGTGGAGTTTGTCTTTCCTCCATTTTCATATCTCATCACTCTCCACTTTCTGTTCATCTGAGAAAAAGACACAATTTGCTATTGCATTGATCGATTATTTATTATCCACACTTAACAACTCTTGCACCTGATCCATAATAAAGCAATGATAGAAAAAATGTTATAGAACCAAAGCATTGTGTTTATTTATTTTTTTCACTAGCTGGGCCCACATCCTCATTTTAGGTTTGACAGCGTTTTAGTAGGTAAAGGTGATGCTTGGACATGAGTTGAGCTGTGGTTTGGGGAAGGCCTCGAAGGGGACTGGCGACGGCTCCCATGCCTGGCAGATCCCCAAAGAAGGCGTCCCCTAGAAGGTCGAAGATCTCAGCAGTAACAATTTGATTTTCAATTCAACGTATTTATACGGCACCAAATCACAGTGACAGACGCCTAAAGACCCTGCAATGATGTCTGGCAGAACCAGGCTCACGGAGTGGCGGGGCCATCTGCTGTTTTTGGGGTGAGAGAGAGAGAACAGGACAAAGATAAGTGCAGGGAGAGCGAACGCCGAGTGACATCCCCACCGAAAGGAGAGGGAAATAACTGGTGGCAGGCCAGCGAAGATGAACAGCCCTCAGTAAAGTAGTCGAGGATTTCATGAAGTGGAGTGGATGAGCTCGGACAATTAGGAAGGAATGTTTGGAGAAGAGATCAAATGAAGGGTTGATTAATTGAAACACTGACTGGAGGAAAATTGCCTTCTGTAATGATCAGCCCCCAAATTGTCAGAGAGCAGAGTGCGAGTCCACCAAACTTCATGGGAGATGATAAGATGTTTAGACGTAGTCAGAACTGTGAGTTGGCTTAGAGAGCGGTCTTGAATGACGGTGTCGAGGGTGGATGCTAGATGATGCTAGTGAAAGCACATGAAAAGTGATGGGACGCCATGAAGAATTAGGCGCATTGTGCGGTTTGGATGTCTTAAAAGGGGCGATAGAGGACAGAATCTGGTATCCCCGAACCATGAAAGTTCGCTGGTGCTTTGCAAAGACAGGAAAGATGGCAGAGAAACTGGCATCTCGGTGCCGGCAGGGTTTGTTGCTACATCTTGCGGAAGACTGGACAAAACGGAGAAACTGGTTAGAGGAATGGGATCCCAGTGCCGAAAGCTTGCTGCTGCCATTGCAAATGATGGAAATAGGGAGCCTAGCATCCCATTCACACACACACTGACACAGATACACACTCACTCCCCTTCCCCACTCCAAACTCCTCCGATACTTGCCTCCCATCCGGCGCAGACGGTGGGTCAGCTGGAATGTGCAGTGATGCAGCGACCCTGATGCCGCTTACTCGGCTCACTCCCTGTTGCTTGTCATGTGTTTTCATGGTGTTATGGTGTGAAGATTCATGCACTTTTGTGCTGTGATGTTTTTGTTTTCTGAGCAGAGTTTCTTTGTTCCTCCTCGACTGTCCATTGTTATTATACATTTCATTGTTTTCTTTACATTACCTGTTGTGACCTGCCTCCCCAATGTGATGTATGTACGTTTAGAAAAGGTCCAATTTTGCTGCAGGCAACTGCAAGGGACAAATAAAGGCTTAAATCAATCAACTATAGTCTATGTGCACTTTCCCCTCCTGAGTCACCTGATGGTTTGCCAGAATCTCTTCGAGGCAGTCCAAAAGTCTTTTTCCATGGCCTCTCTGAACTCCTCCCACACATGAGTTTTTGCTTTAGCCACTGCCCGAGCCTTGTTCAGCCTGTTGGTTCCTGGTTGGCTTCCTCTGAAGTTATCAAGGCTAATCAAGCCTGATAGGACTCCTTCTTCAGGCTGGTGGTTCCCTTTCACCTCTGATGTCCACCATCAGGTTCGGGGCTTACCACCTTGACAGACACCAACCACCTGGAAGTGCTGAACAGGGTCCATTCAGACTAGTGCGCCCTTGCAATGCTGTCAAAGATCTGCTGCAGGTGGGTGTTGAAGATCAGTAACTCTACCCCAGATAGAGCAAACTATTTCCTGGATCTTCTGCTCATAGGGGTTTTTGAGTCGCTCTTCATCTGGTCCCTCACCCAGGACCAATTGGCCATGGGAGACGCTACCAGGGGACAAAAAGCCCCACAAGACACACAAACCCCTCCACCTTGATAAGCAATGGCATATAGAAAGTATTATTTTTATGTCATAGCTGATCAGAGGTAATATAGGCATTGATAAATAACAATTAGCATCCTGAAAGCCTCTGTGATCCAGGCACTTTAAGTATTTTAAAAACCTTTTCCAAACTTAAATAAGTTAAAATTTAAAGTAAAGTAAAAGGAGACTTTTCATCAATCTATCCCACATGAGATGAACCAGATCAGAAACAGATTCAACATCATGGCATCAGCACTGCTTTCTGCTCCTCTGCATCACAGCCATGAACCTGCTGCAGGTGATTCACACTGTGATGGATCCATCACACTGATGCTCACAGCTGGGTCTGGAGAGCACCGAGCTGAACTTAACCAGATGTTGTCTTCAGACTGTGAGTCTTGGAGTGTAAAGCTGATGGGGATCAGCTCTCATCGTAGCTGCAGACACTTCAGGTCACTTCACCATTTAGCCTCAGCCTGTGGCTGTATCCCAATTCAGGGTCTGCAGCCTTAAAGGCCGCATTTTAAGGCCGATTACATCACAGCGACGCGCCGAAGGCTGTCCCAATTCAAAGGCTGCTCGAAATGCGGCCCTCAAATGCGTCCTTCATTTCCCTGAATTTTAAGGACGTGGCAGTGTAGACTTCGTGGCCCAACATATCCCAGAATGCATAGCGCGGCGGTGGGTGTGGATAAATTTGCCGAAAAAAACGGCGGATGAGGGGCGGCTGAAGAGTAAACTTTAAGTACTGAATATTATGTCACTTATTTATGTGCAAATGTTTAATAACGAAGAACATTAAACATTCCTGTTGGCCACATGTCGGCAAAGTCATGTGACATTAGTGACGTTTGTACTAACTTGGTTTTAAAGCCTTTACTTTAAAATATACGCCGTTCAATAGCTGAGCTTAATCTTACAGAGAATGATCAAAGCTCATGTAGAAACAAACAAATGAACAAAAGATTTTCTCCTTCATTTCTGTCAAACAAAGCTGTATGACACATTTCCAGCTGTTAGTATCATGGTTGCTAGGCAACCTGGGCAGCGCAACAGAGGCTTTTTTTTTTTTAACTTTATTGACAAACAACAGTATCAGCGCAACGGAGGCTAGACCGTCCCATTACACAAGCCTCGCACTTCCGGCCTTAGCGGTCTTTGAGTACGCGGCCCTTGAGGATCGTTGAGGCTGCGTACTTTAAGGCTGCAGACCCTGAATTGGGATACAGCCTGTGTCAGACGTTTCAAACCCAGACAGACCAGCAGGTGTAGTTTCTCCTGTGGCCACCAGAGGGCAGACGTTCAGCAAACAGCTGCACTGCTCCTCAGAGTCCAACATCCTCAAACCAGGAGGCGGGCTCAGTGCTGGGGAGGAGCTGGACCATCAGAGAGGAGGGGGTTATCAGAAGTGAGGAGAGGAGCGCGCTCAGTCAGGACGGCTCACTGCTCCTCTGAGCATCACAGGGAAACACGAGTGATTTAAGCCTTAAAGCTGTGATTTTTAAAGTGTTACCTCAACCACACTGATGTAGCTGCTGTTGTAATCAGAGGTTGTCAAAGATTTTCATTTCAAAAGCCAAAATACCTCTCGCCCACACTCTGACCCACAACTTTTCTCAGTCATTTATGATAAAAGAGTTTAAGGGTTTGAGAACAGCTTGGTCGTTGAAGCTGCAGCTGGTAGCTTATAATAACATATAACCTCCAATAAAAGTCCTGGAAATTCACTCACAAAACTGAAGCTCAGATTTCTTAGAGGGTCTGTTAGTACAGTAACCTCACAGACGATGTGTCATATCAATGAAAATGCTCCAGCAGCACAAACACTGTGCAGAGATCTAGTTCAGGGACTCCAGTTAGCTGAGGTGAAGCCTAGAAGACTGCTAGCGGCTACCTGTGTCACCATCCACCTGTCTGAGCGTTTTCTGGTCTGATTACTGACCTGGAAGATCCGCAGTAAAAACAAAGGAGAAATGCACATTTCAAGACAAGAAATAGTCGCCTAACATGTTTCATTTTTGAATAGATATTTCTGATTCCTGTGTAAAAGAAAGGACGTGTCCTTTCTATCAAAGGTCGTCGTACTGATGTGCACTTCTGCCAGCTCTACGCAGGATCTTTGTGAACGGCTTCATTTTATTTTCAGGTCCTTGCATCATCTTTTTTGTACACACTGTTTTAAATACCACGTCCCACTTTCTTAAAAAGAATTAAACTAATTAAATTTTAATAAGTGAAAAATCCCAGCACCCTGTTGGTTGAACCTTTCTTTTTTTGGTCCTTGAGTCTGCATCTCATTCTGACTCGTGCTCTGTGATTGGACGGCTCTTTCGGAAACCAGTTTGGTGATGTGTGTTCAAGGGGAGGGAACTATACAGACGTTATTATAAAAACATGAAGTTACAAAGAAGAGGACCCACTCGTGACTGCCCACCAACCACATCTAGCAGGCAGGATGGCCGGCAAACATGCAAATGATGGTAAGAACGTTTTATATTTGAGCTTTTGGATGAACCAGCAGAGCGAGGACTCGTTCTCTTCCTCAGACTAATATTTCCAGGTTTACGTTCGTGTATGTTAACTGTCAGCCTGTGGAGTTACCTGTAACTTTGAAAGTAACTTTCCATTTCTCACACTTTGGTGTTTTAGTCAAACTCAGCTTTCTTGTCACATTCAACAGATGCTGCCAATATTCAGTGACGCTTCCACCGTCACACAACAGCTGCTCGTTATACTGTTCATGTTATTAGACAAAAACACAGAGAACAGCAGTTCATCTGGAGAATTCAGTGAAGTTTAAAGACTTCAGCTGCAGATGTTCACTGCACGATTTAAACTAAATGTTTAAAGTTTAGAGTTTCACTCAAAGGTCCCTTACAGATGTTTTACTAACTTGGTGTTTCAGCAAAACTAGAAAGTCATTTTGTTTCTGACATGATGTAATTTATGTTATTTATTTATATTTATAATGGAGTGCTTTACTATCATTGGTTGTAGTTTAATAGTTACAGTTTCAGACATTTTCTTCCTTTTAGCTGTTTAACTGTATTCTCAGGGCAGAGCTCCAGGAGGCGTGAACATCATTAATGCTCCTAAAATTATTTTCATACTTAAATAAAACTTTACTTTCATTTCTATCCATGTATTATACTGAAAGGGTTTTCTTTAAATAGATGGCTGCCTGGTTCACATGGCAGGTGACTGCTGCAGAACTGAGACGCCTTAAAAACCATTTGAAGCCTTTCAGGTGTTTTGCAGCATTAGACATAAAGAGCACCGAGTCATCAGCAAAGCAGCGTTTAGCTCAGTGAGACTCTACAAAGCTGGAGTCAGCTGTTCAACCCAGACTAACTGATCATGTCTTTGAAAAGCAAAGGAAGCAAATAGGATCAATTTAAGCTAATGTCAGTTGTTGTTGTCTAGATCAGTCACACTGTGACTGCTGCAGTGTTGATGTGTGATGAATGTCGTGTAAATTCTCAAACAGGGCCGACAAAGCTGAGGATTATCCTCGTTGGGAAGACTGGAGCTGGGAAGACTTCAACCATCAACACGTTCCTGGGTAAACCTGCTGTGAAGAAGAACCGCCTTCTCTCAGATACAACACCGTGCAAGACGGAGACGGCACAGTTTGGAGACCAAGAACTGGTTTTAGTTGATACTCCTGGTCTGTGCCACACCAACTATAAAAAAGAGGAAGTGCTGAATAAGATCACTGCATCCGTGTTTGAGGCTGATCAGGGTCCTCATGTGTTCCTGTATGTGCAAAAATGGGTGGGAGATAACACACAAGACGAGAAACGAGTGGAAGCCCTGAAGAAGATGTTTGGCGACGCGTCAGGGCCTTACTTTTTCCTCTTGATGACTGTAGATGGAGCTGAGGATGAGGATAAGATAACAAAGTTTACTCAGAGAGTTGGTTTTAAAACAGAGAACTATTGTGTCCTTAACAACAAAGGTGAAAAAGACCAGAAAACTGAAAAGGTAAAGGAGCTGGTGGACAAAATCAATCAGGTGGTGCAAACTAACAAGGCAGAGGGCAAAGAATATTACACCAAGGAAATGTTGGAAGAACATAAGAACAGGCTGAAACCAACATATCAGGTCAGTGATGCAAACAGGGACCTGACCTCTGTGGTGGGGGGCTTGTTAGCTTCTATGCTGGGTGAAGAATTAGCTCAGAAAGTGATACAGTTTAATTCTTACCTGGCAAAGGAGTGTGATGAATGGCTCTGACTGTAGCCGTGCAACAGCCACTTACAACATCCAGCACGATGAAAAGGATCAGCGAGGGTCATGAGACTTTTTCTTAAACTGATTATGTGACTTAAAGCCTTCAGACTGAGTTTGAAGAAACGACATTAAACATCCTTTGATGCATTAACGACCATCCAGCCCTGTTTTTAATGCAGCGCCGCCCGAAGATCACGAGCGTCCAAACCTGATGAACGATGTTGTTGCACAGAGCGTCTCTGAGTGTTGATGTCACTGTGCTGTGGCTGATGATGAGCATTATTCTGAAATTGTTCTCCAGTTTGTAGATGCAGGTTTGTGCTGATTGGTGAGCTTTTATTTCTGACGCTGCGTCTCTCACCCTGATCGAGACAACCAGCGGTTTCCTCTCAGTACCTCTGAGACGTGTTGACATTGTCATTTCATATGTATTCTTCATGATTTTTAATGTTCCCCTTCTGTTTTTCTTCACATTTGAATGTTTTTGGAGTTAGGTTCGGACACATTGGCAGTTTACTTTCATGCTTTTGATCGATTAAAACTGTGAACATTTTTGCTGCTGCAGGACTTGTTAAAGTTGCTTCCTTATATGTTTTTTCTACAGTTTGTTAAATTTGCAGAAACAATGATAAAATGTCCAAATTAAAATAAATTGGCCTTTTAAATGTCACCTGTCCCGACTCTCTTTCTACTCGTGTGCTGTTTTTTTCTGTTATAACGTTAGATTGCCGAGTGCTGCAACTTTATTCCAGCATTAGTTGGGATGTAAGTATAAAGGAACGAGCTCTTTATGCGCAGGTATTTATGGCTGCAGCTGTATTACCAATGCTAACATTCTCTTATTTTGAAAAGCATTGATACGGCCTCTCTTTCCCCTCTTGTCCACAGCTCATATAGCTCAGCGCACACACAGGCATGCATTAGACTGGATCGTTAGCCTCACTTCTATAAACTTGATTAATTTTGTAAAGAACAATTCTCACACACAAACAACGAGTCCTCTTCAGCTCTGCGGTTCAGAGTCAGCAGCAGCTGAGATTTAATCATGTGGAGTTTATCAGCACTGACAGAGACATTCAGGCTCTGACTCAGCTCCTGTCCTCCTGCTGTGACCTGAAACAGCCTCAGTGCTCCATGTTTATGCCTCAGGTCCTAAAATGCATCAGAGGTTTGTGAGACCAGCTCTGCTGAGTTAGTGATGTCTCTGTTGCCTGTCCATACAAACATAACAAATGTTAATTATGTTCGAGTATTGTTAATGACTGAGGGCGGGAGTAATGTGGACACTGCTCCAGTCTGTCGTGGTGAAGCAAGGAGGGGAAAGTAAAGCTGTCAGTTTACCTGTTCCTGGTCTCATCTGTGCTCATGAGCTTTGGGTAGTGAAGAAATGAAAGTGTGAATACAAGAAATGAGTTTGCTCTAGAGGATGGCCGTATTTTCTGGAGTGATGCGGTCAGGAGTTCAGTCAACAGCAGCACACTGACGTGGTTTGGGCACCTGACGAGGATGCTTCTGGCAGCTTCCTGTGTGAGGCGTTATGAGCATGTCCATATGAAAGGAGACACCTGGGCAGACTGAGGACACTGCTCCTGAAGACATAAGAAATTATGTCTCTGGGTGACTTGGTGTCTCGCTAGAAATAAGTGCTTGGGTTAAGGAGGTCTGGGCATCTCTGCTGAGACCACTGCCTTCATCATCTGGACCTGGAGAAGAGGCAGAAAATGGTTGGATGGATGTGGCAACTGTGTCAATCAGCTAAATGTGGCACTGCTGCCTGACCCCCAGATCTGTCAGACCCCATCAGGATCCCCCTCAGAGCTGAGGACGCCATCATCCACCTGATGCCTGTTATCGGACCCGGAGTTAGCAACATCCCCCAAGAACCCGAAGAGCAGAGTCCTGGCCCCTAGCCCTGCCAGTGTAGCAGGAATGATGAGGATGATGATGCAGCAGCAGCCGTTCTTCTCTGCGTGAGGAGCTTAATGTTGTTCGTGTGTAATTTACGTTGAGTAGGCTAACCACGTTATTACATTAATGCATGTAAGGTGAACTAGCAAACATCATCATAGCTACATGCGGCTGTCTTCTTGTTTGATGGCAGATGCTCCCTTCACCCTGGCCAAAAAGGCTAAAATGACCAAAGAAAAAGAGGGAAACAGCTGAACATGAGAGGTTTAGGACAAAGTTTGTGTTTTTTCCATTGTTTAAGCACTGCTTCCAGCCAAGAGTGATACCATATATGCCCCATAGCTGCAGAAAAGGCTAACATTGTTATCTTTTTACAAAAAAACAGCTGAACATGAGAGGTTTTTGGACAAAGTTTGTGTTCTCCATTCTTTAAGCACCGGTTTGAGCACCGTTTAAGCACCGGCACCGTTTCAAAAGTACCGGTTTGGCACCGGTATCGGATAAAACCTAAACGATACCCATCCCTAGTTAAAACACCACTGCACTTTACAGGAAGAGCCAGAATCGTCTCTGAGGTCTTTTAACATCTGTCGGACAATGCTCAGGATTTTCTATGATTTTCTATGAGTCTGTTGTGGCCAGTACCATCATCTGTGCTGTTGCATGCTGGGAAAGCAGGTCAAGGGTCACAGATGCTAACAGACTCAATAAACTGATCAAAATGCAGTAATGTTGTAGGGATGGAGCTGTAAAGTTCACCTAATGCACAGCACACAGAGCAGTACACCCTCTTGCACATGCTCGACTGTAAAAATAACAAATAACAAAGTTCTACAGTTTAGAGTAAAATGTCAATCATATATATTTACTCTCTGTAATATTTTGCATATTTATATTTCTTAAATTTTGTCAGTTTCTTTGTAAAATATTTGTATTATTTGATTTAGTTCAGTCTGTTCTTATTGTCTTGGAGCAACTATAACCATATCATTTCTTCTGGGATTAATAAAGTATTCTGATTCTGAGCAAGGTTTTAGTCTCCCACCATGGTTTTATCCAACACTGACAGATAAATGCTCCGTGAAAAGGCTGCGTTAGGACACTGGCTGTGGTTAATAACCTGGGTTACAGACCGAGTGTACATGATCTTTGGTGTTTGTTTTTCCTCCTTGCCTTTTAGTTTACGTTTCACTAACAGCTACAGTCACCTGTGTCACCATCCACCTCTCAGTTAAAGAGACCACGCCCCTAATTATGCAGACTTAAAGCCTTAGTTGAAGCAGGTGCGTTGTAAAAAGCTCAGTGCAGGAGCCTCTGCTGGACATTAGAGGAACTGCAGGTTTTGGTGCTTCAGTGCTGATGGTTCATCTCATCCTGACATTTGATCTGAATAACAAACACATTAATGCTGTTTTATTGTGATGTTTCCTGTTGTCGTCAGAAGGTTAAGTGTGAGGAGGCAGACCTGTGGAAATGCACTCTGATGATGCACTTTTTTCAGCCTTCTGATTGGTTTCTTTCAGCCGGACTTCTGATTGGACAGCTGAAGTTTAGGGGAGGGAACCAGGAGCAGACTTGAATATAGAGGTGAGTTGGAAATGTAAACAGTCAGAAGAAGACATGGATGGTCGTACTGCAGTGGAGGTACTGATTGATCCACAGCCCATGGGTGAGTGTATTTGTCCTGCAGTGATCCTCAGGCTGGTGTGTGCTTTGAGTTTTGGGACAGTCATTATTTCCTGAAACATAAAACAGGAGCAGCTCTTTGCTTAAATCACTGGGACACGATTTCAGTTTCAGTCTGAAATGTTTTTTAGTTCACACATGTTAGGTTTGTTCATTTACTCTCAGTCTAAAGCTTGATCAGCACCAAGCTGCACTCAAAGAAATCATTTCTGATTTTTAAGCTGTAAAGATTTTATATCACAGATAAGAGGAAAATAACCAAATGAATCTCATATGACTCTTAATATTTGAGTCAATAATAGAAATTATAAATATGTAATAATTCAAGTTTTATAAAACTCTGAGCTGATGAGTTGATATTAATAAAAGTTTTAAATGTATCATCTGCTCATGAAATAAAACAGTTTCTGTTTTTTTAATGTGAATATTTTTATCGCACTTTTAAAACAAAGTTGTTCAATAATCAGATCCTTTCATTTTATAGAAAAACTATTGATGAGCTGTAAAATCATCATCAGGTGATCTGACAGTAAAGGTGATAAAGTCAGCGTTCAGTCCTGATATTTTAGGAGGCTTTATGATGGTGAGATGATTTTTTATTCTGGTATTTCTGGACGTTTTCTGTTTCAGTCAGTTCAAATCTATCGTGACAGCATTTCGCCGCCATTTTCCTTGCGATCCTCTAAACGTCTCGAACCTGTGCGGTTAAATCCATCACATCTACGACTTTAAACTATAAATGTGATGAAATCAGTTTCTGTGGATTCACTGAAGTCTTTGTTCTTGGAGTGAAGCTGAAGCTTCTTCATATTTGGTTCTGGACACTCGGACTTCTTCACCTCTGTTCAAACTTCCTGGTAAGTAAACTGATTTATTAACAACAGTTTGATTTTTAATATGATGAAATAAACGAGGGTGACAGCGAGCAGTTAACCAGCTTTACTTTGGTATCAGTAGCATTAGCTTTTGTGTTGATGTTAATCCAGCTAATAAACTGTAATATGCAAATGCTATAAATGAACTTTTAAACCTGACTTTGGTCCAGTTCTCTCATTTTCACTGCCTTGTTGTGTCTGTCGGTCTTTAGATGCAGTTCTCTCCTCGTTGGTAAGGATGCAGACTTTCTTTTCAGCAATAATTTTCAGATCATGAGTTGAATATTTTTGTAAACACTAAATGTTTCATGTAAAAAGTCCTGACTCCTCTTCATGTTTAATCCTCTGCAGCTTCTATCAGATTCAGTCTGCAGCGATGTGGAACCGAGTCTGAAATAATTCTCCTTTGGTGAGTGCAAAGTTCTCAGACATGAACAAACTTATATGGAGGTTTTATGACTCTTTACAGACACAGGTTATATAAAGCAGGATCACAGTGACGGCTTCATGTTCTGACGCTTCTCTGAAACACTTCCTGTTAAATCTGTTACTCCCAGTATTTCAGTGTATCACAGATACGTTAAACAGCTGGTAGCTGTCCACAGACGAGACCCAGGCCTTCCATTAAACTTCATGAGTGGCCGTTACCTGCTGGCATAGCAGCTGTTTGTACTGATGACCCAGAATGAAGCTTCTATGTGCACACCTGTGCTCTGCCTCAGCATCGCCCAGCTAAATCTGTGTGCCATCGATTTACTCAAGTTTCCAGAGGACATAAAAATAATGAAGTCCATGTCACATTCAGTCCAAAAACCTTTCTTCAAATGTTGATCTCAATCCTAACAGTGACATTTTGTAGTTTTATTGAATAACACTGAATTCAAACAGTGACCACATCCCTTCATTTTTATATTTTATGAATAAACCTGATTATATCCATGTGAAACAATGAGTGTGATTTGTCCTCATATGTCTCGGGTCTGTTTTTTACAGAAGCTCCATCATCGGCTCCGTTTATTTAAAGAGCAGATGAAGATAACAGGCGTCATATGGGCAAATCAAATTTGTTCTATTTTCAAACAAAAGCGATATCATGAAGTCTAAAGGTTCTGCCTTTTAAATGTTTTTTATGAGACAGTGTCAAAATAAGACCATTTTTATTGATTCTCATTTTGTTTTGTCTTTTAAGCCACAGTGGGACTCCATAAACTGTTTCATGGCCGAAGTGTATCTCTACAGGACGAGACACTCAATAGAAAGATTGTTGTGTCTGGATGTCACTCTGAAACAGGTCGTGTGATAAATACTGAACTCTGGGCCATCTCTGTCCCATCTTTGCCAAACCATGTGCCATATTTTATTTGGGATTTTTGGTTAGAGTTGGGAGCCTAAACTGGGCTCTACATCTGCAGATGCACCAGAGCATGCCCGGTCAACAGGACCCCACCAGAGGCGGAGCCAGCCATTTTATACACCCGGGCTTAGCCCTATCCGGTCTTTAAGTGATGACGTGACAAATCCTACTTCCAGGCCTAAAGTAGTCTGCGTTTAATATGGCTTTTGTGTTGTTAACATGTTTAATGTTTTGTATTTTCTTCAATTTAATCTCAAAAAGCTCCTAAAACAGTCAGTGATCACTGTTGACCTCCCTCGGCTTTTATTACCGCTAATCATTTATTTAAGCTCAGTTTTTTTTTTTTGTATTGTATTGTATCTTTATTTCAGACATATGCAGAAAAAACAACAACAATAGTTTTAACAGTTTTAACCTTACGATGTAGCTACAGCCCAGGGATTCCAAACCCCCTCAGTCAGGACATGCTATATTGTATTTAGATGGAAGCTAGCGAGCTAACTTCCTTTAAAACTTCCTAACTTCCTTTCCCCTTCCATCAGTACATAACTGAAACCGATTTAGAGAGTTTGTTTAGCCGTGGAGGGTAACAACAGAAAGTATGAAATAAACACACATGTAAGCAAGGGCTGGGCGATATATCGAGTTTTTTAAAAATATCGATATATTTTTATATGAGATATAAGATGTGACAATATCTTTTATATCGATATAGTCTATGTTACGTTATAATTATAGTTGTGGAGCCACAAGTTTGCCTCTCTTTCATCCACTTTTGTCTTTACGCAACGTTACTCGACCTTGCCTCTCCTTCACTGAACACAACTCCCCCTCCTTCCCCATCGCTTCACCTGCAGGCAGCGACAAGATGGACACGGCAAATCTCCGTTAACGAGTTACTGCGCATCGCCCCATGCGTGGGGCTGGACGGCATCAACGTGTTAACGAGCTAACCACGCTAACAAGCTAACCACGCTAACGCCACGCTTTTTGTTATGCACAAAAACAACAGTTTTCTTTTATTTATGGAGCATTATTATTTAATAAATGCTGATAATTTATTTTTGAGTAGTTTTTTTCATGTACATCTATGCTGTATGTTAATAAAAGTGCCTGTGTGACATCTGGGACACAGCTTTGACTAAGAACTCTCTGTTTGTTCTTACTTTATGGCTTTAAAAAAAATATCGAGATATATATCTTATATCGCCATCCAGCTAAAAAATATCGAGATATGAATTTTGGGTCATATCGCCCAGCCCTAATGTAAGCTAAGACTCTCTAAAAAACAGCATTGTTGTTGTTCAGCTTTTCATTTCGCCATTTGTTGATTCACTCGAAGAACAAGTAACGTAATATGGGTCAAGTGATCAGTTTGATATCAATCTTTTGTGATACACCGTCATATTTACATTATTTGTACAGTAGGAATGATTTGCTTTTGTACCTGGTGAAACTAAGCTCTCCTCTGTGCAGCAAACTCGCAGGCAGCAGCTTCTCCCCCCTCGCTCACATGTGTAAGTGCTCAGTCGCCCAGTGCCTGAGCTCGGATCATACCAAAATTAGGGGGGATTTACGACTGTGCGTCATGTAGTTTTTGTTTTATACAGTTGTCAGTCAGGCATCTAACTATGAAACAAATAACACTCCAAGACCCCGGGCTTCTGATAAGATTACCCGGGCTTAAGCCCAGTAAGCCCGGGTTTGACCCCATCCCCCCCCAAAAAAGAAAACATCAGTATATTAATCAGCAGCTTAGAGTTGCTGGTTGCAGCATGCTTTGCTAGCTTTAAGTCAGCTAACTTTACTTGACCAGGAAATTAATCCCGACTCCAGGTTTCTCCAAACTCTAACTATATCCATTCCTGATTAGAGCCACACCTTTTTGTCCTCATGCTGAAGCACACTTGGGTTCTGCTGCAGGACTCTGTAGTGACCTCAAAGTCCCGACCTGAATCCGATTGAGATGCTGTGGCATGACCTTAAAAAGTTGGTTCATGCTCAAAAACCCTCCAAAGATGAGTGGGCCAAAACTCCTCCACAGTGCTGGAAGATTCATTGGCAGTTACAAGGTACATTTGAGATTCAAGAGGTTGTTCTTCCGAAACATGAGATACGAGCACGAGAGATTTTGGGCAATCTTTTTTTGTGTCTCTGCTGAAAGATTTTGTGTTTCCTTGTCTGTGAACGTTCTTAGTCATCGTAGTCTAAGGAGCTTAGAAAGAAAAGCTTCTGGACTTTCTTAAGTTGCTTGAAGACGTTTCACCTCTCATCCGAGAAGGTTCTTCAGTTCTAAGGTCAAATGGTGGAGAGTCCCAGATTTAAGTCCAGTGGCACATGAGCCAAGGTGTGAAACTGGGTGTGGGTCCCAATCAGCCAGAGTTTCGGGTGTGTTCATTGTGAAACCTGGCCCCACCTTATCATGTGATTTCCTGAGGACAGATGGCCCAGGATGTGAGTGGGCGTTAAGGCGTCTGGGAGGGATCTCAAAACTGGAGATAGATGGCAGAGAGTTGGTGTCGTAAACCCCGCCTCTGTTCAAAGATGGTCACTCACAGTGGACATAGATGCTTCTTTCACTCCTCTTTCAAACCATCTGTCCTCTCTGTCCAAAATGTGAACATTGGCATCCTCAAAAGAGAGGATCCTCTTTTGAGAATTTCTAAGCTCCTTAGACTTTGTGTTTCCTTGTTAATAAACGCTGATTGTTCATTCCTCCTGCCTTCATGTTTTATATTTCCTTCCTCGCAGCTGCTTTATGATTTATGTCAATGCTGTACACTGAAAAAAAGGGACTGGCCATCTCTTGGATTTATGTAAGCATCTTGCATGTATTTAACACAATTGCCTCATGTTTTAAAGTTAAATGTAACTATATAGTGTAAAAACTACATGATATGCAGAAAGGGTGTATTAAATTGTTCATATCATGTTCAGGTGAAGTAAGTTAATAAGATAGCAACGTTAAATCTCGTGAAACCACGCGTGATTTCATCTCGCGGGCTTTGGATCGTGGTTTAAAAAAGGCATCCATCTCAGTCAAGTCGAGCAGCCAACTCTACGTTTTTGGTATGTCTTGATTTTTTGAATTAATTTTTACCATATTTATGTAACATGCTAAAAAAGAGCCGTTAGCTTATTTGCTGTTTTATCTGTTGTCAAAGAATTGGCGCTTTTTCATCTGAATTTGTCTTTGGCACAAGAGCCGTAATATCACATTAAACCTAATTACGAGGCACTCATAACATAATTTGGTTTTCTGTGTGAATAGATTTGTCAACTGACTCTTCAGTTACATTGTGTATTTACTGCACCGTGGTGTTAGTGAGATTTTGGACATTGAACAGCTTTAGCTAATATCATCAGCGGCATTATGCTAGCTTACATCCCTACCCCTCCTGCCCTCACCTGCTGTCCTTTTGTTTTTGTTTTTGTTTTTTTTGCTGCACATTGAGAGACCACATCTATTCTGCATTTCACCAGGAGTCAGCTGATGGATTGTGGGTTCAAGGTGTTATGGTAAGAAAGTATATTCTATTTTCGTTTCTGTAACTTAATTATAATAGGTTTTTTATAATTATTAGGTGCATGCATACTCACCCTATTAATACAACTGAGAAATCCAAAATCTGCCATAGGTTTATCTTATACCTGTATGTATTGCCAGAAAGGTGATTACTGGACTCGCATTAATGCACACTTGAACTGAAATGAGGTTGTAACTTGTGGGTTGTTGGGTTGCAAATCAGAAACAAACATCTTTGGATTTTTTTAATCCCATAAGATCTGGAAACACAGTTTTTATTCAACAAAACATTACTGATTAACCAAGCACAGTGCCTGCTGTTATTTCAAAATAATTTTATGTTATTTCAGATAAAATGCAGCATTCCAGTGCATCCCAACCATGCATACAGTCAAGGTTTCTGACGGAGCTGAGTTTCTCTCTGACAGTCTGCTGAAAGTGTTTGCAAAGTGATCGGGGGAACAGGGCACAAAGCTAAAGGATGTAGCTGCCATGATGACAGTAAGAACTTTAAAATTCTTTAACTACAAAGTATATATGTATTGCATTAGGTCAGTAAAAGATTTTTATGCTACATCCATTGAAACCGTCAACTATTACCTGTGAGTACCGATTCCACTAAAGGGATGCCATAATTTTCGTCATGCATTTACTGGCCCACTGAGAAAAAATTATCTTTTTTTAAAAATAAATGTTCTGGAAACTATATATCCATAAAGTTGATGTCAAACAGGAACTTTTGATATTGCTTTGTAGATGCTGGTGTTGCATGTTGACTGGTTTAAAAAGTCAAGAGTTTTTGTCTGGGATCATTTTCTTCTGTGCTACTGAAAAGTTCACAAATCTCTGTTTTCTTTGTTATAATAGTCAAGGATGACATTAATGCTCGGAGTCCCTCATCAAAGTGCTCCGCATCTGTGTGAAAGACAATTGCAACATCTTGGTGCAGGAGTTCATGGTGAGTGTTTTATGAGTAGATTGTGGATTTGCAACATTTAAAAATGCATTTAGTTATCCACTTGATCCTCATTGGACTGGTTAGGACCAGTAGTCCTCTTTAATAATTTGAAGTTCACATGAGGCCTGGTAGTGAACTCGGCCGCCGGCCCTTGAGGCCCCATCCCCACCCCTGTATTAGGGGTCACATCAGTGTGAAAAAACTTTAAATTTGTCATTCTAGTGAACAAAGGAAAATCCCACCAATATTTACATTAGCTTTTGTTTGAAAAAATGACCAACTGACCAACAGCTAACCAAATTGTGGGGCTGAAAGTCTAAATTCTAACATCTTCTGAGTGACATAACCTGGATTTCTGATGGGCCGGTGTCTTTCTAACAAAAACTAATGTAAAGCATTTGAAATTATTATGTTTTTCACCCTCTCTTAGAAACTCTGTTAGACCATGAATGGCAGCATGGCAGGCCACTCTTTGGCTATAGCTATTTACTATGTTGCTTGCATTGGTTTAAATTACTCTAACATTAGAACTGGTAGATTCAAAAGAGATGAGTTTAAAAAGGAATCTTAAAGAAATGTTTTGTGTTTAACCAGGACTTGACTGAGGCCACTGCACAGATTGAGAAAACCACAATGAACATCTGTCTCCAGAGATGCGCCAGGCAATGACTTTTCTGATGTTGTTTTTCAAGATCTGGATAACGTGACCTTTGCAGTAGCCATGCTGTTTGGACCTTTTTTATTCCTTCAACATGAGTTACCCATCACAACTCTGCTACACTTTTGAGGTGATTCAAAGGGTGGTAATGGAGTTGGATGCAACTCAGCTCTCAAGAAAAGCTCACAACTAAGACAAAACTGCTCCTGCAACGAAGCTCACTGTTATGCATGTGAGGTGACCAGCTCTAGGTGAGAGGACATTTAAATCTCACACTTGTTCTGCTGCATTTTTGAAGCTCAATTCCAGGAACGGATCGCAGGGTTCATTTTTATATACTCTGCAACTGCCATGAGGACAAGCCGTTTTTTTTGTTGTTTGTTTTTCCTTTTGCTCTGTACAAGTTCTCTGTTTGTCTGTTTGGCAGCATTTTTAAATTTGTCTTTGTATTTTTTCTTTCTTTTACTAGTGAAGAGATGTAGCGTGAACAGTTATACAGTCTAAATATCCCATATGGGTCGTGTGAAATGGTATTTTCAATTTCATTCAGTTGAAGTAAAGAACGTTGAATATTTCTAAGTGTGCTGTTTTGAACCAAGATGTCACAGTATGATCAGTGCTGTATTTTTTGACAGTCACTGTATCAATGTTATTTTTGCGTCTCTTGAATAAAGGTTTTGACCTGCAAGTGCTAATTTCTTTAGTTATTGGGGTAAAATGGGTAATGTTAATAGGAAGGTGTTTGCCAATTCAGTAACCTAATTTAATGTTAATGGAAACTAACATTACCTCAAATTGTTTAGTTATAATTGTTGTTTAACTGAATCTTGATGTCAGAGGCCTTAAATAGAATGTTTTGATTTGTTCTTTCCCAACATTTTTCAAAAGAAACAGTCCAATTTCTTTGCTGTGATTGATTCCAGAGAACACGGAAGAACTGACATTATTTAACTGTTGATTTATATAGATTCAGTGGAGGAGTAATGTCAGTTTAATTCTTTACCTACTGCAGTGAAATTAGACATTTTGTTTTGAAAGGTTACTGGTGGATGCCAGCAACCATCTTGGAAGAGAACAATACAATCTGTTATAAGGCCTCCATTTGAAAATTGTGTATTTGATACTAGAATATAATAGCAAAATGTAATTTGAAGATAACATGTAGTATTTAAGTGACCAAGTAGTATTGGGTAAAAGTTATCGAATGGTGTTGGGATAACGTGAGAAAATTGTGAAGGATTAAAATATTCCAAGAGCTCAAATTACTTCATCAAAACATGTTTAAGTCACATTTTATCAACACAAATTGCACAGGTTTATTGAACATGAATAAATTGTGTTAATTTAACTCAATTGTTTAAGTTGCTGCCGAAGCAAAACATCTGTGTGCAACAAATGTCCACCATTGAATTAAGTAAAACATATTTTTTTCAGTGTAAGAGATGGTGACTGGGACAGTTCTCACATACTAATATTCTTCCAACAGATGACCTGAGGATCGTGCTGTTTGGGAAGACCAGGGTTGGTAAAAGTACTCTAGGAAACATCATCATGGGGAACACAGAGACTTTCACCTCAAAGGATTCGTCCAAAGATCGCACACAGAAATCCCACAGCACTGTGGAAGGTCAAAAAGTGACTGTTGTTGATACTCCAGGTCTGTTTAAACCTGGAAAACATGAAGATGAGCTGGTGAACGAGATCAAGCGATCCATTGATCTTGCCAGTCCTGGTCCTCATGTGTTCCTGCTGGTGCTGAGGTTCGGTATGATCACCTCTGAAGAATTAGAGGTACTGGAGGTTTTTGTGCGCACCTTTGGCAGACGTGCATTGGCCTACACAACAGTGGTGTTCACCCATAGAAATGAAGATGAAGACTATGAAGCTAACATACAGGAGGCTATGATCGAGAGTAAGGATTTCAGAGAACTCATTGAGCAGTGCCAGTGGAGATATTTTGCTTTTAACATTGAAGACAAAAGTCCTGCTCAGGTCACCGAGCTGCTGAAGAAGATAACACCGATGGGAAAAGATTACTTCTACACTCCTGACATGCTCCAAGAGGCTGGAAAACCGGACGAGCAGGACGAAAAACCAAAAACAGCAGAAACAACAGGCAGGCGTGCGCTTCTGGAAAGGACTGGATTGGTGGGAATCATTTTGGGATCTGTGGGGGGATATTTACTTGGAGGTGGTGAGCTGACGTCTACATCGGGAGCTTTACTGGGAGCTTTAGGGGGTTCAGTACTGTTGATGGGAACAACAGCTTTAGCGATGAAGGCCAAAACGCTCACTGAGAAATGCTGCAAAAAGTGAGTTTTTAGTCCTACTGGGGGATTTTGATTTAGTTAAGCTCTTCAAACTGAGTTAACCACATCTAATTTTCATATTTCAGGAAGGGTTTTTAAGACAGAGTCAGTGGTTTGCAGAGTAGTTTACAGTGAAATAAGTACTAACTACCATGGGCGCTTCGGTGTTGGTGGAGGGGAGGGCAACACGATTACTGGATACTTTCATTACTGGGAAACAAACCTAAAACAGAACATCACTTTCCTTTTGGAAGCAGGTTTCCACCTGATGAAAGTACCACTCACAGGAGACAATGTCTCATAATAATGACTCATGTCAGGTGTGAATATATCACAGGAAGTGGACAGTCTGGAAACCTGACCAGAACCAGATGTTTAGCTGTGTTGGAGCATCTAAAAGAAAGTCTGTGAGGCGCTCAGCAGAGAGTGATGAGGAGGAGAACGACCGCGGTGTTTGGATCTGCTGCTGACGTCTCAGAGCTCGATTGTACGAGTTTCCAAAAGCAGCTGAATGAATGGAGGCTCTGAGCTCCACGCTGTGGGACTCCACCACCACCCTGCCAGATGGGAGCTTTTTGTACATGAACACATCATCATTGTACATTATTATATACAACTGAACATTCACCAGGTCACCAGAGTTTAGGGTTCAGGTTTTGTATGAGCCACATGTTAATAAAAAACTAGATGTTAGATTCAGATGATGTTTCTAATATTTTGGCTTTACGATGTTTCCTCTTGTGAGTCTGAAACAACTGAAACAGGATAAAAACAGGTGAAGCCCAACTCTGGATCTGCTGCAGTGACCTGCTGGATGCTAAGTGAACTTTTATCTTCATTAACCTGTGACTGCTTTCACATCCAGTGGTGATCTGTGAGATAACACACAGTCTTTAAATGTCTTTTTGTGTGTTGGACAGATCGATAATCTATCAGTTTGATCAGGTTAGATCCTGCTGGCCGTCACAGACTCTGTTCTACATTCATACAGTTTGTTCTCATTTTAAAGGATTTTTGGGTTTCAGGGTTTTCTTGTGTTTGTTCTCCTGGATAAACTCCATGTTCTCACTTTAGGAGTTTCTACAGGACTGTTTCCTGATACAAATGCAAATGTGTGCTTCAGCTTCAGTGCAGACGGTTTTCACATGTTTGTGGATGGAAACACTTCGGTGTCTTAAACCTGTATATAGATATATATGATATATATTGTTTTCGTGCCTGAACTTGTATAGAAATATATAATCCATTACCTATACTCTAATATGTAATATGCACTCTTATGGCAATGCTAATTTTACTCATACTGTGGTCGCTCGCTATAACACGGTTCACCTTTCGCGGCCTCGCTGTTTCGCTGATTTTTTGTGTGCAATTTTGCATAATTTTTTTTGTATCATTGTGTTCTGCGTCCTGATCGACTGTAGACCATTGTCCATCTCCTCCGTGCCCTCTCTCCTGTACAGTACAGAATCACTACATTGATCCTTAGCAGTGTGACTCTGAAGTGCAGTACTGACGTTTTCTCCATGCCTTGCAAGGCACCTGCGGTAGCACTCAAGAGGCAGAGGAAGATGCTAACCATCACACAAAAAGTTGGACTTCTGGACATGCTAAAGCAAGGTAGAAGTTACCGTATTTTTTGGATTATAAGGCGCATTAAGCAAAACAAATCAAAACAAGTCAAACTTTACTGAACTCATTCTTCTTGCGTCCTCCACTTCTGTTTTAGCTGTTTTTTAAAAGCCACCACAGATCCACAGATCTCAGGCTCAAAGGGAGAGACTTCCACAGTCTGGGGGCCACAGTTACAAAACCTCTGTCGCCTTTTGTTTTCAGCCTCGTGTGTTGGACAACCAGCAAGCCCTGATCACATGACCTCAGGGACCTGCTGGGAATGTATGGACGTTCACTGATATATGTTGGTGCTTGTCTATGCAGAGCCCTGAAAGTCAAGGTCAAAACCTAAATATGATGGTCCACAGTATCAAAGGCAGAGGGCCAGACACATGCTGTGTACAAAGAAAAGAATCCATGACTCTAAGGAAACCTCTGCCAAACAGGTCAGAGTCATCATCAGTGTGTATATTAAAATCCTCGACTATAACCAGTCTGGACAGCTTCAAAGTCGAGGATAAAAAGTCGCTGAACTTTAAAAACATGCTGTTCAGGCCAGGTGGACGATACACTACAGCGCTTTATTTCCAATTTTAACCAGCTGTAGTTCAAACGATGAAAAGTGTTGACAGAAACGTTTCAGGGATTTTCAGTCATTCTGCACACCAGATGGGTTAATGGTGTTAAAAATGTTAATCGCATTGACCGTGATGGCGGATTAATTTGCATTATCGCATTAATTTTGACAGCACTAACTAGAAACTGTAGACCATGAGGAGTTCTATGGGGAATTCATATTATATAATAATTATACACATGTAATCCAGTATTTGTACTCTTGTATCAGTATATGTTAGAGCATGTTCTGTAGTCCAGAGCATGAGCACATATAACACAGTCACATCTGTCCTGATGTGAACCCACAGGCTCGTGCTGAGGAGTTTGGTAAACAGTCTAAATGATGTCTGACTGTTATTGTTATTGTGTGTTGTATTAAGTACCAGCTCTGCTTTGGATTTTGTGCCTGAACTTGTTGTGCAGGAAGTCCTGACCTTGTGCCTTTGAGCAGCAAACACATGTGAACATGCAGACAGACAGTGGGACGTGTCTGCAGACGTCTCCCTGTGTTAGTAGAGGAACATGTCCGTCTCATAGATGGACCGAGATCAGAGATGTGGAGACAGGAAATGTGGTTGCTAAGTGGTTGCTATGGGCACTGATGTGGTATAAAACAGGCCGATGAAGAAATCAGGGTCTGGTTAATTCAGTGACTCCAGGTTGTTGTGTTCTCTCTGCTCAGGTCACACACCTTTCTGCTGATATGGAGGAGCAGTGGTGCTACTCTCAGTCCCTCCCAAACCCCCTCATCCCGTCTCAGACGGCCTTTCAGTCACTACTGTGTCTGTGACCAAAGGTGAACGTAGATGAACAGCAAGCTCTCTGTTCAACAGACCAGCACAGCATTGCTGCAGATTAACTTGTTTGGTTGTGAAGGGCTGCAGTCTTCCTCATTTAGCTCCAGTTTGGTGTAATAGCTAAAGTGTGACTGTGAGCTGCTGACACGGCTCTGGGTTAGCGTGCAGTCAGGTGAGTGAACATCGTCTCAGCAGTTTTCAGATTAACTGACATGTTTTCATTCTGGTTTGGACACAAAATCCAAAACAACATCATTTTATTATCATACAACATATATATCCATGTGCGGATCACATGTGGTTTGGATATAGCCGTACACAGTCAGGCACAGTGCGAGACATTAAAATGTGCTGTTGTGTGTGAACTTTAGCTCACAGCAAACACGACTGTGAGGCCTGGAATCCACATCTGTATTAGTGAGGGTGAGATTAAGCAATCCACCAGAATCATTCACACACGTGTGTGTAAACTGCAAAACCAGCTGCTGCACTAAAATGAGTGAATTTAGAGTTAAACTCATGAATAAGACAAAGAAACCACACGCAGGAATGGCTCGCTTACGAGGAAGTTTAATCATTGTGACCTCAGGTGTCAAGTTCGGTGAAACGCTGCCCTCTGCTGCTCACAGCAGGAAGCACAGCCTCCAGCTTCAGCCTGTCAGGACTGGAAAAGCAGCCCTGACAGCAGGTCTGACCAGACACCATAAGTCACTGGTTAGCCTGGGTGCTGCTGGTGTGGTTGAGGTTATGGTGAAGCTCTGTGGACGGCCTTCTGTCCAGCATCCTCTGTCTTCAGGGTGATTTTCATCATCTGGATGCTGTGGTTGCCGGGCAGATTAGACCCGGCCAGCTCAGGTGTGTCGGCATCAAACTGGTCGAGCTGAACCTCGATGCAGCTCAGGTTCCACCTGTGCAGCAGCACCTCGATCGACCAGTCGGCGCTGAAACACACGAAGAAGAAGCTGTGAACTCTGTTTGCTCCGCTGCAGCTCTTTGTCATCAGTTGAAGAAGAGATCCGGTATCGAACCCTCAGGCTACGTGTCTGACTTTGTGACACCTCCTTTGGCTCCTTCTTAACCAAAATAGGACTTTTTCAACACAAAACACTAAATAACTGCAACCGAGTGTTTATTTTCATGATTATGTACGATTAGTCCGGTGACTTTATGTTATTTTGCACATTTTAATGAAATATAATTGTATTTACAAAATGGAGTAAAAAGAATAAAAAAGAGTAAATATGGTCATTTTTGTTGGTGTAATGAAGGATGTTCCTGGAGCGCACATTATCATGAATGAGATCACATTTTGGGTGTTAGCGTGTGCTTCGTCTCTCAGAGCTCCTTACGTGACTGTTACACTACAGAAGGAAAAACTTTTCCACATTAAAGTTTAGCAGCTTCAGTTTTCTTCTTTTTGTATTGAAAAAGATGAAAATGAAAAATGTGATTGTTTACATCAGTGATTCCTGAGCTGCTGCCCCCTGGTGGGCTGTGGAAGAACAAATTATTTAAAATAAATATCTAAATACATTAAAATGATTCAAATGGTAGTTTTAAATTAAAATTATTATAGTCATTTTTTAAAGAACAATTTTTAATCTCATGCCACTTTCTGATCACTGAAATCGCACAGACTGGGTCTGAGGCTCGTGTAGTGATCAGAGTGGTGAAGGTTTTCGTCCACAGACTGAAACAGAGGAGCAGTCGTACCTTCGTACTTGGTACGTCGTCCAGAACTCGGCTTTGGGGTTTTTTCTCAGCAGGAAAAAAACGGTCACAAGGACGTCTTCAAAATCTGTAACAGGCAACAACTCGTCATCCTCCATAAACAATGTTTGTACAATCGTTTTACATCCTGGTGCATCAACAGGAAATATATTTCACATTTCTAAACGTCCTCAAAGAAAAACAGTCCAGTCAGATACGAGTGTGATTTTAGAGAAGCTGATACAGGAGCAGAGCACTTTATAAACAGTGGAGTAATATTAATAACTGCACTTTGTTCTTCCCTGATAACACAGACGGTCGACTCAGTCCAGGAGGTGACTGAGCTGTTTCACACCTGACTTACAAACACGCCCAGCTTCACTGAAATATCAACCGAACAATTTAAAACTACATAAAAATAATGAAGAAATACCAAACTATGATGTCTACGCTACGTCCAGATGAACAGAATCAACTTTTGGAGACCAAACTATGCAGCTGACCTTTGACCTACATGCAAGTCAACTATAACATTGTCAAAATCAAAAACACATTTTTAGAAAATTTCTATCAATCAGGTTTGAAAGCGTGACGGCGTCTGAATACTTTGTTTTGCTTTCTGACAGGAAAATGTGCTGCGAACCTTCGGGATCGTAGAAGACGTCTGAGCCCAGGATGACGTCCAGCTCGGGGAGCAGGACGAGGTCCGGGGAGATCTCACCCCAGCTGACACCCACCACCGGCACGTCGCTGAGGTCGTTGGCTTCGCAGCTGCGCCTGCAGTTCTCCAAACACGCCGGTCTGTCAGCGGCATCTGACAGGATCACCACGGCACCGCACCGCGCCGCAACCACGCCGGGCAGACTCACGCCTGCGCTGAGCTGAAACAGCGTTAACGCGACTCCTTTAGGCAGCTTTGCAGCTGGTTCGCTTTAAACCACGTGTTTCTCTGATGCTGACGAGAGTGGCTTACACACTACTAATAGTCTCAGGTTTATATTTGGCACCTAAAGTGATTTTACTCATATTAATTAAACTAAACTGTCTTCACTGAAATATTAATTTAAGGTTTGTCTTATCAAAATAACCTCGAACCCTCATTCGGTTCCACTGATCTATGTTTGCACATCAAATGACTCCTCAGACGGATCGTTGACAGCTCTGCGATGCTTTGGATCAGTGTAACCTATCTCCACATGTGTGAGTCTGAATGTGTGCTCCTGCTCACCTCCAGCATCTTCTTCCCTCTCAGCTCCTCTCTGTGCATCCACAGATACTGAGCCAGCACCACCGCACACGGCCACACATACATGCCGAACTGTGGGTCGAGGACCTGAGGCACCAAAAGAATTTTGGTTTTGTGGAACAAAATTAACACATGCAGACATCTCATGGGCTTTAGTCATCTGTTAACTGTTATCCTCTGATATCCGGTTGGCCAGTAATGATAATAAGTTGAGAAAATGAACTAATCAGTTGTTAAAGTGACAGAAAGCTGTAGTCCTAATTGATTCCACATCTAAGAAACTCAAGGCTTTTAGAGTTTCTGGCTTTTCAAATCACAAATGAGTCAATCCAACGTGTGCGCACAGAAACCTGACTTTATGGATTCATTTATTTACCTCCTGCCTTCCACTTACTGTGATATAACTGATGGAGGAAACCAGGAAAATCAGCAATGATGGTCCAGTTTACAAAAATAAATATATTAGGCCGAATAAAACAGAGGACTCGAAGGTATCGTATTAAAACTTATGTATTATTTATGTACCTATGGTTAATTTCAATGAAGCGTGATTCAACAGCACGCCGGTTAAATGGTTATAAATTTTACTTAAACACAAATATGCTTGTGTATTGCCTGTATGCTGTATTAAATCGAGGATTTTAAAATGTGACAATAGTCTCGATTTGTACAAAACTTAAATTTGACAACTTTTAAGGAGCTAACACGTCGATTTCTAAACAGCACAACAACGAATTTAATTTATAATGAAGCATTAGTTTCTCACTCTGAGTGTATTTTCTGTTGCTATACACTCGGTATAATGTTACATTTACAGGTTTGAACAGACCTCGGGTATGGAGACACAGAGGGACTCCCGTGCGTTTTTCCTCTCGTCTTCAAACGTGAACACCTTATAAGCTATGCTCGGCGTTTCGGTTCCACTGTCGGCCATCCTGTAAGCATACACGCTTTTACCTGACCTTGTTACATCTACCTGCCATCAGTCCAGTTCTTTGTTTTTAGGTATAAAACCCATATTTTTATTATCCCTGAAAACCTCATGCCACAGCTAACGCCACATTGGAAACTAGTTCCGCGCAGACCAAAACAGAAAGGAGGGCGTTAAAACAGCCAATGAAAATCACGGGCGGGAAGGTTCACTCGACTGCCCAACCAATTGACACTTACCTTCCGGTAGCTTATGTAGCCAATGAACTACCAGAGGGGCGGTGGCTAATTGCGTAATCAGTTGCGAAAGCATTGTGTCACACAGCTAACAGCTAGCTGCTCCTGTTAGCTGTTTATCAAACTTTATCCGCCCGGCAGGTTTTAAGAGTTCTGTCTCATCCACCATCTCACATCGGAGGACGTGTTTATCACACACCCGGCGGGTGGCTGTGTCGTTTTATCAGAGAAACCCGGAGAAGGTGTAAGAACAGCGCAGTTAGCCGGGTGAGAGCGCAGGCTGTTGGATGTGTTTGTGCGGTATCACCGGGTTAGCTTGACAGCTAGCTGAGCAAAGATAAACACGCCGGGCGGAGGAATGAACCACAAGAGCAAGAAGAGGATCAAAGAGGCGAAACGCAGCGCCAGACCCGAACTGAAGGACTCGCTAGACTGGATAAAACACGGCTACCATGAGACCTTCGACCTGTCGCACCGTACTGTGAAGGTAACTGTTGATGCTAAGCTAACAGTGGCTAACAGGGGAGTGCAGCTTGTCACGTACACAATGTGGGAGACGTCGCCGCTGCTCGCGCCGCCGGCACGTGAGATGTTTGATATGAGCTCCTGTTAATGTCCGTCTGTCTTCATCACACATATAACACCCGAGAGCCAACACGAATGTGGAGGAACAGGCGAAGTAAAAGTACTGATAGCCGGGGGTAGTATCAATAACACATACTTAAGGTGCTGGAAGTACAGCAGGTGTATCACAGAAGCAGACGGTTATATTCTCTTAATAAACTTTGTTAACATTTTATAAAAGTACTTGCGAAGAAAAATCGATCAAAGTTTCGACCAAACTTTATTCATAAAGCACTTTTACAAACTGTAATTCAGACATTTAGTGGCCACTGCAACCGAAAACGATGAAACACAAAACACAGTAAAAGACAATACACTGGTAATGACCTAAAATAACCGTGTTATAATAACGACCCCGTAATATAATGTAAAAAGATTAATACATCAAAGATAAATAGTAAAATATTCATGATACAAAATAGAATGAAGTATATTGGGCACAAATACTCTTTATTTGTTCATCCACAGGAAGTGTTTTCCCTCCATTAAATGTTAAAATTTTAACGATGTGCAGGATTTAAACATGGGAAGGTTTCACAGTTTGATCTCATGAAAAGCAGGAAAACACCAAACTGAGCTGCAGCTGTGTGACGTTCGGGAGTGGCATTACAGCTGTTATAAAAGACATATAATGGTAATATGTAACGCACTCTGTGCTGTGTTTCAGGACAGTGTGGAGCGCGTGGACACCCTCCATCTGACCACAGAGGAGTTCATCGAGCGCTTCGAGCGCCCCTACAAGCCCGTCGTCCTCCTTAACTGTCAGGAGACCTGGCCCGCACGGGAAAAATGGACGCTGGAGCGCTTAAAACGCAAATACCGCAACCAGAAGTTCAAGTGTGGTGAGGATAATGACGGTTACTCAGTGAAGATGAAGATGAAGTACTACGTGGAGTACCTGGAGTCCACCCGTGACGACAGCCCGCTCTACATCTTTGACAGCAGCTACGGTGAACACGCCAAGCGGCAGAAGCTGCTGGAGGACTACGATGTTCCCGTCTTCTTCAGGGACGACCTCTTCCAGTTTGCAGGAGAGAAGCGCAGGCCGCCCTACAGGTGAGTGGTCTTATCTGCTCCGTCTCTATCCAATCAGGAGCACTCGCTCTTCATTTGATCAGCTGATTGGTCAGATCTCTATTGGCTGTAATTTGACCTCTTGATGGATTATTTGATATTTTTGATTTGTTCGGTTTCATTTGGCTTTTGAGCCCTCAGATTTCACCAATATGTCGTCCCAGTACCCACATTAACCCTCTTGATTGCTGGAGGCAGATTAAACTCTAAAATAATCAGCGTCTTTAACTTCTATAATTGGCCGTGAAGCACCTGCAGCCGAAACCACAGCTGTTCTTTTATTACCTTCTACAGCAGAGCGCAAACTGGGCCTCTCCAGCCTATTTCCTCTTTCACTTATATTTCATGTGAAGGCTTCTCGGCTCAGCAGGACACCTTCAGTTCAGTTTGTTTGCTTTTACAAAGGTTAGGATTTTTTAATGAAATATTTTTCAGTTTGAATGAAGCAAAGCAGGAAGAACTGATGTGTGAAAGATGAAAGAGGAGGGCTTTGTAGTGCATCCTGAGGAGGACGGCATCATCCACAGTCACTTTCTGAAGCCGGGATAACTTCAGCCCTTTCCCTGACCTCATGACGTTTTCCACTGAGGCAAAGTGATTAGAAAAAGACAGAGGAGGTAGCTTCTTGCATCCAGCACGAGTCCAGGTCCGAGGGGCTCAAACCTGCATTCTGTCTCAGGTCCAGCAGGAACGACTCCTGTGGTTATAGTCTGAGAAAATGTGTCTGACCTCTGCAATGACTTTCCTGATGAGTTTATGGTTTCAGGTCTTATTAAATAAAGCTTGAGTTGAGATTGGAAATTGGAACAGGAAGCGGGGGAAAGTTTAAGGCAGGGGTGAGCGAACTCCAGGCCTCAAGGGCCGGTTTTAGATGTGTCCTTGATCCAACACAGCTGATTCAATGACCTGGTAATGAACTAATCATTTGATTCCGGTGTGTTGAACCAGGCTTTAAAACCTGCAGGACACCGGCCCCAGAGGCCTGGAGTTTAAGGAGTGTTGTAGCAGTCATGAGCTACTGCCAATCTTTAGTTTCTCTGAGCTTGTGACGTCTGATTTCATTCGCTTAATTTCCCCCACAGATGGTTTGTGATGGGCCCGGCCCGGTCCGGCACCGGCATCCACATTGACCCGCTGGGCACCAGCGCCTGGAACGCTCTGGTTCAGGGACACAAGCGATGGTGTCTGTTCCCCACCAACACGCCACGGGAGCTGATCAAAGTGACGAGAGAGGACGGCGGCAACCAGCAGGATGAGGCGGTCACCTGGTTCAGCGTGGTTTATCCCCGCACGCAGCAGCCCACCTGGCCCGCAGAGTTCAGACCGCTGGAGATCCTGCAGAGACCCGGGGAGACAGTGTTCGTGCCCGGTCAGTGAGGATGTGCTGTGATGGCTTCTGTCCGTAGGGATGCTCTTGATTCATTTTTAATTCAGTTTATCCGTCCGTCCATTCTCTTTGGCTTGTCCTTGTCAGGGTCACGGAGGGGGGCTGGAGCCTATCACATCTAACATGGGGTGAAAGGCGGGTACATCCTGGACAGGTCGCCAGTCTGTCGCAGGGCTAATTCAGATTATCAACAAAAACAAAACGCAGAAAATATACAGAAAGATCAGTCAATCCTACAAAGTGGTGTCGGTGTGTTTACATGCTGCTGTTATGCTGTTTAAACCCTCTAACTCCCAACCTGTTAGCCGCCCCTCCCTGAGCCTGGTTCTGCCGGAGGTTTCTTCCTGTTAAAGGGAGTTTTTCCTTCCCACTGTCGCCAAAGTGCTGCTCATAGGGGGTCACATGACTGTTGGGTTTACTCTGAATTATTATAGATACAGTGGGATGCAGAAGTTTGGGCAGCCTTGTTCATAGTCATTATTTTCCTGTATAAATCGTTGGTTGTTACAATAAAACATGTCAGTTAAATATATCATAGAGGAGACACACACAGTGATATTTGAGAAGTGAAATGAAGTTTATTGGATTTACAGAAAGTGTGCAAGAATTGTTTAAACAAAATCAGGCAGGTGCATAAATTTGGGCTCCACAAAAAAAATAAATGAAATCAATATTTAGCAGATCTGCCTTTTGCAGAAATTCCAGCCTCTAAATGCTTCCTGTCGGTTCCACTGAGAGTCTGGATTGTGGTTGAAGGTATTTTGGACGATTCCTCTTTACACAACATCTCTCGTTCATTCAGGTTTGATGGCTTCCGAGCATGAACAGCTCTCTTTGACTCACACCACAGATCTTCAATAATATTCAGGTCTGGGCTGAGATGAACGTTCCAGAACGTTGTACTTGTTCCTCTGCATGAAAGCTTCAGTGGATTTTGAGCAGTGTCTCGGGTCGTTGTCTTGTTGAAAGGTCCAGCCCCGGCGCAGCTTCAGCTTTGTCACTGATTCCTGGACATTGGTCTCCAGAATCTGCTGATACTGAGTGAAATCCATGTGTCCCTGCACTGGCCACACAGCCCCACAGCATGATGGAGCCACCACCATATTTTACTGGAGGCAGCAGGTGTTGTTCTTGGACTGCTGTGTTCTGTTTCCTCCGTGCATAACGCCGCTTGTTATGCCCAAATAACTCAGTTGTAGTTTCATCAGTCCACAGCAGCTTATTCCAGAATGAAGCTGGTTTGTCCAAATGTGCTTCAGCAAACCTCAAGCAGCTCTGTTTGTGCTGTGGGTGGAGCAAAGGCTTCCTCTGCATCACTCTCACATGCAGCATCTCCTTGTGTAAAGTGCACCGAATGTTAGAACGATGCACAGCGACTCCATCTGCTGCAACATGATGTTGCAGGTCTTTGGTGCTGGTCTGTGGGTCGACTCTGACTGTTCTCACCGTCACTTCTGTCTATCTGAGATGTTTCTTGGTCTGTCACTTCGAGCCTTAACTTGAGCTAAGCCTGTGGTCTTCCATTGTCTCGATATGTTCCTAACTGTAGAGACAGACGGCTTGAATCTCTGAGGCAGCTTTCTGTGTCCTTCCCACCACGATGCTGAACAATCTTTGTCTTCAGGTCATTTGACAGTTGTTCTGAGACCCCCATGTTGCTAGTCTTCAGAGGAAATTAAAAGAGGGAAACTTACAATTGACCCCCTTAAATACTGTTTCTCATTATTGGATTCACCTGTGCATGTAGGTCAGGGGTCACTGAGCTTACCGAGCCAATTTGAGTTCCAATAATCAGTCCTAAAGGTTTGGAATCAATAAAATGACAACAGTGCCCAAACTTATGCACCTGCCTGATTTTGTTTAAACACTTACTGCACACTTTCTGTGAATCCAATAAACTTCATTTCACTTCTCAAATATCACTGTGTGTCTATGATATATTTAACTGACATGTTTTTATTGTACCAATGATTTATACAGGAAAATAATGACTATGAACAAGGCTGCCCAAACTTTTGCATCCCGCTGTACGATATAAAGCACCTTGAGGTGACTGTTCTTGTGATTTGATGCTTTACAAGTAAAACTGACTCGAACACGTTCAGAGCATCTGATTGGTTTTTGTTTAGCACTTCTGACGTCTCGTCAGGGTTTTGCTTCCTCCATTAAAAAGAATTCGCTTCCATACTGGCTTCATTATTCAATCCATCTTTTAATCTGTATGCATGTGAGTCATGTTTATTCTTATTACAGTTAAATGACCTGTATATGAGTATGTGGGGGTCTTTGTTTTAATTCAGTGTTTTTGTACTGTAGCACCAAATCATAAGAACAGTCAGGTGCTTTACAGGCACAGGTGAAGGACGACAGTAATTCAGAGAAACCCTCACTTTGGTGACCGTGGGAAAGAAAAACTTGTACATGGAACAGTCGCTCAAACAGACACAGCAGATCAAGGTGAATAAAATGTCGTTCATCCACAGCTGTTGTATTTTGCACAGGCACTGGTCGGGCAGCTAAGCTTCGTGTTTTGAGCACTGTCAGCCTTTCAGTTCCATCCAGGAACTCGCATGTGCTGATGACAGTGATGTCACTGACGGTCAGTGACTCTAGGCTGGTGTTCAGTGTTTACAGTGGATGAGTGGGAATGCTCGCTGACCCAGCCGTGACCCGACAGCGGCGCCGACCTTTCAGAACGCACTGACCTACATTCACGTAATGCCGACAGAGCTGATGGTGATGAGCACGGATTAAACCCTCAGCTGCTCCTTGGGCACCGCTCCAGGTTTTAGTCCTACCTAACAGACAGCACAGAGACAGGAGGGAGGTGCTGTCTGTTAGCGCCCACATCGCCCTGAAAGGTCCCCACTGACCGTTGTGTCACCTCACCAAAGTGCCAAACACACTGAATTTAATGAGACGGAGATGAGCAGAAAGGTGGAAGCTCAGCTCGAGTGTAGTGTGTTTGCCTCGCCTGCTCTACCTGATGAGCCGAACCGACACCCAGTGCATTTAACGGCTATGTCGGTAATGTCGTCGATTCTGGTTTGTAAGACAGTCGGACTTCTGTGGAAACAGGTCGATGTCCCAGTGGGGCAGCTGATATCGAGCAGAGCCACGTTCGGGTTGTTCAGATCTTTTTGCTTTTTGGTGTTGAACCATTTTTTCGTCTTTCTGTAGGCGGATGGTGGCACGTGGTCCTCAACCTGGACACGACAATCGCCGTCACTCAGAACTTTGCCAGCTCAGTTAACTTCCCCATCGTGTGGCACAAAACGGTTCGAGGACGTCCCAAACTCTCCAGGAAGTGGTACCGGTAAGGACGGGTCAGGAGGAGGACGACATCTTTAGATGTGAATTATCTCTTTGTGGTCCCAGTCTGAGTTTTAGGGTGGACTAGAATGTGAACTGTAGCTGGTAGAGTGAGGACTTCTCGCAGGCTGCGCTAACGGTGGCTGCTTTTGTTGTTTCAGGATCCTGAAGCAGGAGCGGCCCGACCTGGCGGTGCTGGCAGACAAAGTGGACCTGCAGGAGTCCACGGGCATCGCATCGGACAGCTCCAGTGACTCGTCATCGTCCTCGTCCTCCAGCTCGTCAGACTCAGACTCTGACGTATGTGCTGACACACATACACACACACTTCCTGTGATGGAGGCAGTGGAGGTGTATATGAAGGTGTACAGAGATGTCTGTGCAGTGCTGTGCAGAAGTCTTGGACCTCAGTTCTTTACATATTTTGTTAGGAAAATGTGCACCAAGTTACTGAAACATGGAAATGCAGTAAACACAATACAGAGTGTATAGTTCTGATGAGCTTTGAATATTTGACCGTCAGCTCGGTCTGAACTCTCATCTCTGTAAGGATCTTCGGGAATAGTTCTCCAGATTATTCCAAGCTCTTCTTCGGATGTTTCTGCCTTTTTGTCTATGAAACTGGTTCTGTCTGTTATGTGTAGACTCGGCTCTGGTTCATTCTCGAGTTCGGAGGCTTTACAAACAAACAATCGTCTGAAAATGCTCAGGTACAACGACTGGACTGAAAATGAGTGAAAAAGCGGCCAAAGACCTTCAGAGAGCAGGAGAAGAGTCTGAGGCTTTTGCACAGAATTATAGACAAACCTGTAGAGACTCCAGGCTGGGCTGCGTGTGGCCTCATCGTTTCTCACAGCTGCATCACCAGCTGGGCAGACGAGTGCTCCTTAGTTTATAATCTCATAAATTATAAAAACAATTATGAAGCTACATTTATGCTAACACGTATTCTCCTGTTTATTGTATGTAATACTCACCACCACCAGCAGGGGGAGTGGTGGTCTTGGAAGCTGTTTAGAAGAAGGTAATGATTACTGTATGTGGAGCTGTAAGAGACAAAGCGTCCAACAGTACTTTTGCTCCAGATGTTGTTCTGAAACACCTGTGAAACGATATCACTCCTCATCTTCCACGTTTATGTGAAGCGTTTAAGTTTTAGACCAAGGAGGAAAATCCAAATCACTGAGGGCGGTCGTCCTGCAGAGTGTTTTTAAATATTCGCAGCAGCAGACGTAGGTGAATGCCGAAATGAGATCCGGCACCTGGCTGCAGGATATAAAGTGTGATCGCTCAGGTACAGTCCTGGCTTATATTGATCCCAGCTGTCACATCACACCTGAGCTGGCAGCAGGGTTCTTACTGATGCAGTGACGAGGTGCGTCTGTGGGAGTGCACGCACGCCTTAAAGTTGTCCCTGACAAATACTCCATTTTTATAAAAGGTGAACGTCAGACTAACAGGAAACACACAAACTTCCTCTGGAAAACGTTAAAAACTCGTACTTGTAGTTTGTCGCCACTGTGGAACCCGTCTGAGCATGTGCACTCTGTCTCCTCCCACAGGCGGGGTCGGGCTCTGAGGGCGACGCCATGTCTCACCGAAGGAAGAAGAGACGCACCTGTGGCACGGCGGCCAACGGAGACACGAGCAGCCAGGATGACTGCGTCAGCAAGGAGAGGAGCTCGTCACGATGACCTCCGCCCGGCGGCGGTGACTCTACGGCTCCAGCTGCTTCTCGTCTCGCTGAAGGTGTGAAACCCTGAGGAGGAGGAGACCTGCCACCACTGTGCTTTTCTCTGTAGCTTCTGTAAGGATGAGGCTGTGAAGAGGCGTTTATGGAGCTGGACGGCTTTTGAGGGGCGTGTTTAACTGTAAACGAACTGCCGGCGGGCGTCACACTTTGAGCAGGATTTCACCGGCACTTCAGCTTTTCCACCATTTCTCCAACTTCAATGTCAGTTTTCTGCTTTTCAAACTCTGATAGCGTCTCCGGTTTCTCGCCGTCGACTCGCTGGTCGTCTACGTGAATCTGAGCTCTTTGGTGCTTTGGGCGGTGTACATGGGAACGCCTCCGGAGCCGCTGTCTTAAAGGGACTGTAATTGTCCCCCTGACGTTTTCACAAAGGTTCCAGTGGAATATTTTTATAACAGAACATTTGCAGTTTGAGTTTGTAGCAGAGAAAGTTTCTAAAAATCCCGATTGATCCGAACGCAGCGTGACACAAACCGATCTCGATGTCCTTTTATGAAACATGTAGTAATCAGCTGCCTCTCCAGTGAGCTCTTATCTCATGGACAGACTCCCACTCTCCACCTGCTGCAGGTGTGCGCAGGTGTGCGCAGGTGACCCACCCCCCACCCAGCTTCCCCTCAGAGGAGCCTGAGGGAAGAACAGGCACCTGCGGTCCATGATGGAGGAGGTGGAGTGCAGCTGTGGGGCGAGATCGTCTCTGGAGAAGCAGCTGAAAGAAGTCGAAAACGACCACAACAGCAAGACAGGAAGTGACAGGCCTAGCTAGTTGGTAAGGACTCAGCTTTCAAAATAAGAGCGCATCACGGTTAGCTGGTGGTCCTTTGGTGTTGGCTTTCGTGCGCTGATGCGGTCGATGAGTTTCTGATGTGATGCCTTTTAAACAGTTCCCTGATTGAAGGACGTGAGCGGCGCTTTTAAACACGTCTTAGATAAACGTATTTTGTTCTGACAGTGTTGAACCTCGTCCGTTAGCGTGGGCTCAGATCACACCGTTAATGAATGTTTTAGATAAACGTCCACAGGCTGGGATGTTCCTCACACCCTCTCGTTTCTGCCTACGTGCACGAGCTGAAACTGGGTCAGCGTTCTGTCTCAGCTGTTTCCTGTTATCTGGAGAGACGAGGGTGGCGGCGTCCACGTCTCAGGTCGGCGCTTCGTTTCTGTTCGTTTGTTTGCAAACTGTCTTAAGAACCAGATGTGACCCGAGGCCCGGTCCTCTCCTCTCCACCTGACGCTGAAGTCATGGAGGTGTCAACTTAGCGCCTTAACGTGCCAGACGGAGACTTCCTGCCTGCTGTCTGACACTTCCTGTTCGAACCAAACAGACTAATGACATTAGAGCAGGACCTCTGCAGCTCTCAGCTGATGTTTCTACTTTGTGCCAAAATCAAGAGACGAACAGCCGAGAGGTCGTGGACGGCGGTGGCGTGTGGGAGGAGCCTGTTAGTTTGTTGTTGAGTATCAGCTGAGGCTTCATTTGAATTATTCATAAACTTTCTGACCACAGCAACTAAAATCGTATCGTAACAGTGAAAACGGGCTCGCGTGCGGCTGTTTAAAGGGACGTTTCGCCCCAGTGATGCAACGTGTCCTCCAGCCTGTCCTGAGTTTGTCGCCTCAGAGCAAAGTGAGAGAGTTTTTATTTATGTATATATTTTTTTAGAGGTTTGTCTTCTTCACCATGACAGCAGTGACGCTCCAAGTACCAAAAATCCATTAAAAAAACCTTTAGAAATCTCGACCCGGTCACTGTTCGGTTTAATGAGTAATCTGTAATCATGCAGTCTGATATTTGTCTGCAAGTCTGGAGCTGCTGAGGTTTTTAAACGTTCAGGAGAAGCAAAGATGTCTGCCACCCCAGCACAGCAGGTGACTGCAGGCTGGAGGGAACTTTTATTCTGAGTCTTTGTCGGGCGACCTGTCACTACACTGGACACGAAATATAAACATCACCAAACAGAAATGAAACTAAAGATGTTTTATTTCCTCATCAAATGTTTTTTCTAAACAATCAGAGAAACGTCTCATTAAAGCCCAGATCTGTTTAATCTCCTGTCATCAAACACAATAAACCAGAGTCAGATCGCCGGCTGCACCTGTGCGTTCGCTTCCTGCCGACCTGTCGCGTTAAAGTGCCTGACAGTGCTGTGACTGACTGTAGGGGGCGCTGTTTTACCTGTTCTCAAAGGCACGCTGCTGCTCTGTGACGCCGTCACACGGTGCCTTTAAGTGAAGGTGTGCGTTCTGTGTCGATGACGAGAAGCTCAGATGTGTGATTGAGTTCATTGTTGCTCAATAAAAGTTTTCTATGATTGAAACATCGTCTCATTTTTTCTGTTCCTGTAAAAACTGATTTCAGCTGAAAAATCACTGAAATAAAGTTCATTTACTTTTCTAAGGAGCTCCTTAGACTACGATGACCTGCATGACTGAAAACCTTCACATTCATTTACTTTTCACGCTGCGCTCCACGCTCTGTGACCGGCTACAGAACAGTGTCAGGATCGCAACAGGACTTCAGCCAGCATTACCACAAACACTTCCACAGGGTTGCGTCCTCAGCCCCACCCTCTACACCCTGTGCATCATACTGAAGTTTGCAGATGACACTGCAGTGATCGGTCGCATCACTGGTGGGGACGAGGCGGCTTATAGGAGAGAGGTGGCCGGTCTGTCATGGTGTGAGGACAACCTCACCCTCAACACTGATAAAACAAAGGAGATGATAGTGGACATGAGGAAGAAGAGGAGGCCTCACCAGCCACTGTTTATCCGGGAGAGTGAAGTGCAGAGGATGAGCAGCTTTAGGTACCTGGGCGTCTACATCAGTGAGGACCTCACCTGGACACCGAACACCACACAGCTGGTCAAGAAGGCTCAGCAGCGGCTTTCCTGAGGAGGCTGAGGAAATTTGGGATGCCGGCCAACATCCTCCGCAGCTTCTACAGCTGCGCTGTGCAGAGCACACTGACCAGCTGCAGCACTGCTGCTGTGGACCACAAACGCCTGCAGAGAGTGATAACAGGAGAAGATCATCAGGGCCCCGCTGCCCTCTCTGCAGAGCATCAACCATCGCAGAGTCCAGAGGAGAGTTGCCTCCATCCTCAAAGACCCCACACACCCCCAACACGGACTGTTCACACTTCTCCTCCTGGGACGAAGGTTTAGGAGTGTGAAAGCTACTCCTCCTTCCCCACAGCCATCAGACTCTTGAACCTACCTCAACTGCAATTTGCACTCTAAGCTCCTTTGTACATGCCTTTACATTGACAACTGCATACCTCACTTGTCTTCATTTACATGTCTTTTACTATTTTTATCCTTATTTTATCCTAATAACTTGTCTTATTTTTATCCTCAGTTTGTTCCTTCAACCCTACCAAACTTGTGTGTGTGGACAGCAAAGGAAGAATTTCATCGCACAGAGAAATTTCTTCTGTACATGTCACACAGTGGAAATTTGTATTTATCTTGTATATTGTTTTTGTTCTGATTTTGGTGTTTGTTTGTGGGTGTCGTTTTGTTTGCATGGTTTTTAGTGTTTTATGTGACATGGTTTTTGTCCACTGTGGACTGGCTGCACATGGGACAAATTAGCTGATAGGGACCACCTGCTGAGGCAGGGGTGTGTCCAGAGGTGGCCTATCAGCTGTGTAAAGACCTTTTAAAAACAGGCTAGCTGGGCACTGAAGAGAGAGGCCCCAGACTGGAAGGTTAATGCGAGATGGCCAGTGTGATGCGGCGACCCAGTCCTGACCTCATGGAACGGC
Source organism: Rhamphochromis longiceps (assembly GCF_057381845.1). NCBI lineage: Eukaryota > Metazoa > Chordata > Actinopteri > Cichliformes > Cichlidae > Rhamphochromis > Rhamphochromis longiceps. The sequence continues at coordinate 37,528,711 of NC_140560.1, read as the reverse complement.
AACAGTAAGAGACGACGCGTGTGATTGGCAGCAGGGCAGAGGTTCTGGCCCCTATTTGTTATGTTACAGGACACCGACGCAAGGGGAGCTGTGGCGGTGGTCGCATGATGGATTCGGGTGCAGAACGCAAGCCGGGCTGGGAAGTGATGGGCCAGCGGAAGGACAAGAAGATGGGAGGCTCTTTCTTGTCTGCCGAAGACGAGGCTGGCGTGGACTCTGCTCTAAAGAAGGAATTCCTGGCCTGCTGATGGACCCATAATGAACATGTGGCATAATTATAGCAGGGGGGGGGTTTAGTGAATGTAGAAAATGGTAGTTTTACGGGTTTTAGAATTGTTTTTAGTAGAGAGCAAACATTTTATTACGTACATTTTAAGGGTGTTTTTATTTGTGCTCCCTGGCCCAGTAATAAACTGTTCCTGATCAGACCTGCTTCCTCGCTGTGCCCGTGGTATCTGACTCGCTTGCTCCCCCTTGTATTTTAAAGAATCTTTCTTTTTAGCGTGACATTCTGGCGCGACCGCTTTAGTGTCGCCGCGCGTTACATACACATGACAATAAACCCTTTAAATCTTGAATTGTTTATGCAGCCCAACAGGATTATTAAAAATATGTTTTAGAAAATAAAATGCATCGTTTCTCTGGGCTTGAACCTGAAGCTCGTTTTCTGAAGTGTTTCAGGAGAATTTAATAATCAGATTTTTAAAATGTGCTCTGCAGGTAGGAGATGTGTATGTTAAAATCTGAACTGCCACATTATTAGGTACACCTCGTTAGTACATCCATGAGACTCCGCCCTCAGAGGGACCAACAACCCCGCCACCGTCACATCACCCTGATGCTCAGGTTGAACTTCAGCGGCTCGTCTTCACCATACCTGCGTGTGAGCAGCTGCTGCCATGTGATTGGCTTATTGGTTCATTATTTAACAAGCAGATAACTAGGTGTGCCCAATCAAGTGTACGCACACCATTTATAACCTTTGAAACGTCTGCTGGTTGGCAGGCTTCTTGTCTGTTGTGTTTTAAATGTGGGAAACAAAAAACATTTAAAGATTTATTTAGTTAGAACACAAGTTGATCTTTATTCTCATCGTAAGCACCGCCGAACTTGATGTGCGACCATTAGAATGAAAGAGCAACAGAAAAGAAAATATTCAGTCATAAATAAAAAGAATAGATAATAATTCTGATAATGGCAGCGGAACAGATCCTAACAGGTATTTCAGACTCGCACTCTGACTGCAGGTATTGCACAGGAAATGCTCAGCACGTGACCGCTTAAAGCTGTTGTTCAGCCTGATGGTCGGGCTGCAGTCCGAGCAGAGCTTCCGGTGCCTTTGAATTCACTTTAAAGAAAAGAAAACTAAATGCCCACGCAGACACTAGGCTTGGGGCTTTGCTTTGGTAAGCAGCTTATCTGCTTGAAAATTAGCCCTCGATGCCTCTTTTACCCCTTTGTTAACGACTTTTATTTTGAAATATCTAACTGGGTTTACATGCTGTTTGTAGGGTTTATAATTTTTGAAACCATTCTTCAATGCTGTGGTAGCCTGTGTGTCAGATAGTTTAAAGTTGTATAAGTCCTGTTCATTTGAACAAGAAGCCGGCGAGTTATTGTGCCCTACATGTCAGGTCTCTTATTTTGAAAAGTACAAACGACTGGTTTGTATTAAACACTCTGAACCCGCATTTGAGTTTTCGGTCTTTAATTTCGAAAACCCACTTGGAGTATTTTATTTTGAAGCAGATCCGGCTGCTGCCCCTGTGTGTGTGTGTGTGTGTGTGTGTGTGTGTGTGTGTGTGTGTGTGTGTGTGTGTGTGTGTGTGTGTGTGTGTGTGTGTGTGTGTGTGTGTGTGTGTGTGTGTGTGTGTGTCAGCTGTTGAGGTCAGATTGTGTGAGGAGGCGGGATGAGGCTCAGTGTGTGATCGCAGCCTGATTAACACACACGGTCCTCAGCCTCCTCTTGAACAAACACACACTCCGTGACTTTTCGGCTCTTCATCATGGACTTGGACCCCGCCGTCATCGTCCCCGCCATCCTCTTCACCGTCGTTGCCATTTATTTCGCTACGTCGCTCCTCAGCAGGAAGCCCGATGTCTCCTCCTCGTCTGCCGGGAGCAAGAGGTCCAAACTCGGGTACGGAGACGACCTTCTTCCACAAGGAGCTCTGGAAGAAGAGCCCGAAGCCTCCCTGCGACCAGAGCCTCCAGCTCCGAGCGTGGAGGACATTGGGGCGGCCGAGACGATCCAGGTGAGCTCCATCGATGCTGTTATTGATCAGACTGGTGTTTGTTTGTTTTGTTTTTTTAAAGAAGCGGCTACTTTTAATTGATAAAACGCAGATCTACGAACCCGGGAAATGAACTTTAGTTCCAAAACTGATCAATAAGCAATAAAAGATGTAAGAAGTACAAACGAGACGCAGTTTGTAACTGCAGCCTGTCAGACAGGAGCCTTTAATGCCTCAGTCCTTCAGTTTCATCACCTGCGTCTGAAGAAGGCGGTACCAGATACTTTAATCATTTACTGTCACTTTATATAAACAGATGATTAAAAAGAGAATAACAGCAAACACCAGGTTATTGTTTGTCCACAGGAGACATACTCTCCCTATCTCCCCCTCCCTGTCTCCCTCTCTCTCTCTCTCTCTCTCTGCCTCTCCCTCCCCCCCGTCTCTCTCCCTCCCTCTCTCCCTCCCTCTCTCTCATATTGGCTCCTTTTCACTGGATAAAGTTCAGATAAACTTTCTCATTAAGGTAAAATGATGTTTCCTCTGTAACAGTTTCGGACCAAACGCAGTCGATCTGTGTTCGTGTGTTTAGGTTAACGGTGATTGGCTGAAAGCATAACTGGCAGATCAGACAGAGATGACAGGAAGCTGCTGTTTATTCAGTCTGATTATTGGAGGTGATGGCAGGTGCTCCTTTACGTCCACATGAACTTCCTGCTTGAATCGGTTTATTTTAGTGGCTGTTTGTTTTTGTTTTACATCTTTATTTATATCGACTAATCACTAACTAACATATTAGTTACATATCAGTGAAACTGCAGTTATCACAGACTGTATATGGAAAACGGACGTCGAGATACTGACTGTTGCCATCTTGGTTTTTTAAACCAAAAATAAAAGAAGGCTAACAATAGCAACCTTTAGCATTACTTTAGCATCACAAAACCTTATTATTATGTTACGTTGTGTTTTTCTATCATTCTGTCACTTCGCTGCTCTTGTTTGCACATTTGCACGGGCACTTTGTTTCTGCTGTCTGATAACAAAAAAAAAAGCTTCCTTAGATAGTTAGATAGTTTGTTTGTTTGTTTGTTTTTTCTTGTTAATTTATGCTGTAATTTATGTTAGGTCAGTCTGTCTTGTCTCTGCTAGCCAGCTAACTAGGCCTCTTAGTTAGCTAGTTTAGTGTTTTCTGTTAATTTATGTTGTAAATTTATGTTGCATGTAGCACCTTGGTCCTGGAGGAATGTTGTTTCGCCTCACTGTGTACTGACTGTATATGGTTGAAGTGACTATAAAGCCAACTTGACTTGACTACTTCTCAGTAACAGCCAATCAAAATCTAGCTCAGCCTTATTGGACAGTTTGTTGGTACAGGGACCTCACAGCAGACATATTATTGGTCACATGATGTCATTAACAATGCTCCCAACCGCACAAACAGGTCCAGAGGTCCAGCTCAGGTGAAGCTAGCAGATGCAGGAGCCTTAATGCCAACATTAAGCTCTCTCTCTCCCTCCTTTTGCACAAGTCGAGCAGCGTGTCAGGTTACATTTCACTGCAGGTTATACTTGTATAACTATGCGTGTGACGAATAAAGAGTCTTGAATCTAAATACAGTTTAAACAGGTGAGCTATAAACAGGTGTTGTGAAGGAGGAAACGATCCACAGAGGCCGACAGTTTGTGCATCGGGCTGTGAACATGTGTATTTCTGCAATAAAGGTTTAACATGGGAGCCTCTAGTGGACGTGAGAGGAACTGCAGCTTGTAGAGCTTCATTTGGATGTTTGGTTGCCCCGAGTTACCACCTGCTCTCCTCGAGCTACCTGTGTGTGTTGCTCTGTGAGTGATTAATAACCGTCCACCAGTAAACGGCGGGTGCACTCTGGACTGACGACTGGAGGCCCGATGCCCAAACATGGTCACCACCTTTTCCCTGTGATTGGTGGATTTGCTTGTGCACACTCTGACTCGTCTTTATGGAAATGTTGAACTGTTTTTGGGAGGGTGGAGTGAAATGCACACACAAGCTGTGGTGTTGGACTCGTTTGAATACCTGCTGATGTGAGAGCTGTTAAACATGCAAACCATCTGCCCGCCATCTTTAAACAGCCTGCAGAATGTGTAACAGGTCTCCGACTAACCGTCTATATTTGGTGCCAGACACTAACTCCACACTGACACCACCTATAGGAGGTGGGTGTGGCGCTGTGGCGTGGGCATGTTTGACAGCTGTGAGCTCAACCTGCTGATCCCACTTTTTAAATCCAGCGACTCTGAGTTGCTGAGCCTCCTCTGATAACGTTACCCAAGCACACCGAGCTGCAGCTGTCAGGCTTACTGTACGACTGCCGCAATGCATCGTGGGCCATCTCACAGCGTTCATAAAGGACGTCTGTCTGAGAGCTGGAACACAGCGAGTGTTGTTTTCTGTGTGGGAGTGACAGCAGCACAGCCAAAGGGACACTGGCTGCACTTTCTATTTTACCTCAAACTTACATTCAGACAGAAGGAAGAAAGTTTGGGAATCAAACCCTCAGCCTTCCTGCTCCGTAGATGTGCTGTGGAAGAGTTTCCTGCTCTGACCGTTGGAATAAAACACTGTTTAGTTTGGATTATTTGACTTAGTCAAATGATCATTTTGTGGTGTTAGAGCTGGGGACCAAAACATAAGGAACATTATGTTTGGGAAATAATTATTCTAATTAGAATCATTTAAATATTAATTTAACATTTTACTGCCGCAGAGGAAAGAATTAAGACGTTTAGATTTATTCCAAGAAAATCCATGAAGAATATTCAAGTTTTAAAAACACGTGTTTTTATTTCACTGTCAGCTGATGCTTGTGCTGATTCTGATGTTCATGCAGAGACTAAACAGCAGAGCTTCGTCTCGTTCCTCCGGTGAAAGCTGCACAACGTGAGCTCACTCACATCTCCATAAATGGAGAGCTGCTTCGCCACGAGCGACACACTTTCAAAGAATGAGGAAGGAGAGGAAATGTTAACCAGCTCTGAAGAAACAACTTTCACTGTTGACTTTGAGCTAAAGATGTTTCCTCTGTGTCCACGTGTTAAACGAGAAGCAGCACTTTTTCCAGCCCGAGCACATCAGCTCAATAAAAAACTCTTTATTGCATTAATCTGGGCACAACGCGCTGCTCTCTCTGTGTTTGCCTTATCTAGGCTGCAGTCTGGATGGAGGTGGAGTAACGTTAACAGAAGGATTAGTCCAACATGCTAAGCAGAAACATGTCACAGAGTCACGCCGGCTGAACAAGAAGGAGAAATCAGGCTGAGACGCATGAAAACAGCTCTCGGCCAGATATGCCACTCGCTGCTAGAAAAACTGACCTGCTGATAGTGAAAACTCAATTTTATTTCACAACAACAGTCGCCTCAAAGTGCTTTATACTGTAAAGTAGACCCTACATACAGAGAAAAACCCAACAATCATATGACCCCCTATGAGCAGCACTTTGGCGACAGTGGGAAGGAAAAACTCCCTTTTAACAGGAAGAAACCTCCAGCAGAACCAGGCTCAGGGAGGGGCGGGGCCATCTGCTGTGATTGGTTGGGGTGAGAGAAGGAAGACAGGATAAAGACATGCTGTGGAAGAGAGACAGAGATTAATAACAGATATGATTCAGTGCAGAGAGGTCTGTTAACACATAGTGAGTGAAGAAGAAGCACCCAGTGCATCATGGGAATCCCCCGGCAGCCTACGTCTATTGCAGCATAACTAAGGGAGGATTCAGGGTCACCTGGTCCAGCCCTAACTATATGCTTTAGCAAAAAGGAAAGTTTGAAGCCTAATCTTGAAAGTAGAGATAGTGTCTGTCTCCTGAATCCAAACTGGAAGCTGGTTCCACAGAAGAGGGGCCTGAAAACTGAAGGCTCTGCCTCCCATTCTACTTTTAAATACTCTAGGAACAACAAGTAGGCCTGCAGAGCGAGAGCGAAGTGCTCTAATAGGGTGATATGGTACTACAAGGTCACTAAGATAAAAAGAGCCAAGGTTTCAACAGGATGTGCTTGAACTCTGGGAGGAAACAGTCACAACGTTTGGTGTTTCAGGAACAACTATACATGAAATCAAACACGTGGGACTCTCGTCTTCTTTGGGTTTTATCAAACTGAGCAGCAGCGAGTCGTGGAAGCTGTGAGCCGTTCTCTCCAGCCTGACATACCTCTGCTGGTATTTCCCCCGGCCTGGCGCCGTTCCTGCCTCTCCTCCTCCCTCTGAGGCCTGCTCGGCTCTGGCTCAGTACTCCTCTGCTCCACAGAGCTGCTGGCTGGGCATCAAATCCGGGACAAAACAATGTGGTGATTACACTGAGCTTGGCACCGTCACCCTCACCACCACCGCCGCAACCACACCCTGTCCCCGCCCGGCCTCTGAGAGAACTTCCTGGTGTTTATTGGTTGTAGCTGCTGGCGCTGGGGAGGAGTTTGCTCTTTATAGCACCACCAGAGCCTGAAACAGAGGATGTGAAAGGGCCGGTCTCAGCGATTGGCCTCACACTCTGAATCTAAATGTTTGTCTCACAGATGTTGGTCTGTATGAGATGAAGTAAGATGATCTGTGTGAGAGGACACGGTGGAAGCGTCTCCGTCGTAAATGGAGGTGGAGTCAGCAGCTGAAGTGGAGATAGGGCAGCGAGCAGGAGGATAACAAAGAGTCTGTTCACACAGAGGCTGGAGCGCTCGCCTCGGCACGCTGCCCTCAGCTGAATCATACTGGGATGAAATTTATGGGAAGACCTGCAAATGACAACTGTAGCCAAGCAACCGTCTCCAAAATCAGTGGAGCAAGAATTCTTATATCAGATGAGACCAAATCACCTGCAGTCTGTAACATCCACGTGGCCCAGCTGGTGGATTGACTTTATTCTGATTAATTACGTTTTTCTTTTTCATTGTAAACTTTATAATCTCATATAACAGAAGAGCAGAGCTGTGTTCACAGCGTCCAGCTGCCTTCAAACAACACCAATAAGCCCTCATTAACATTTACCTGCTGTGGCTCCACTGTAACATTACCTGACAGCTTGAAGTAATCAGCTGACCCATCCACCCACCCCGACCTCCTCCCTGTCTCACCGAGCTCCTCGTCTGCTGTCAGAGCTGCTGTATGCGGTTCAAAGAAAACCTGAAGGCTTGTTTTGTAATTTGCAGGTGTAAGAAACTGTTTAAGAAAAGAAGCAAAGCAAAGCTTGGAGGTTGAAACGTTTGCATCGTGTGTCCGACGTCTGAGTGATCTGTCCGGTTTGCTCAGGTAGCTCAGTGAATTCCCCACATGCCAGCTGAGCTGATGCTTCCTCTGCGCCTGTTATGGAGCTGAAATGGCTTTTAGGAGCACAGCACTCAGTGTAATGTTACAGATATGCTTAGCAGGACGTGCTCTCAGAGGTGGTGAAGGCGGCGGTGACTGAGCCTAATCCACAGTGGAAGAGCTTGTTTTCCAGAATCCCAGCTTCAGCCTTTGTACGTTCTAAGTTCTTGCAATCATATCTTATAATGACTGTTAATGAGTTTAGAACATGGTCCCAATTAAAGAGCTCACAATCCTAATTTGGTGTCATAATCTGTTCTGACTGAATGAATGCAATCGCTCGTTTGAAGTCGGGCTACGAACAGAAAGCAGAAAACCTCCCGTAGCAAACGTCTCATCCCTTCACTGCATATTCATATCAAAAATAATCTGTCGATAGAGTTTAAGTCGTGTAAGTTTGATGGTTTATGTGCCGATGGTAAATTGGTCACACATTAACTTTTGTGCTGCCTGGTAGATACGTTCTCCAAATTAGGAAGTTGATGTTTGTTGCATGAAAGGACGCCGCTGCACACAATGACCTCATCACTCCTTTAACAAACTGTTTTCTGGTTTAGGCCCGGAGTCCAAACAGGGCCCGTCCTCATCGTTCTGCTGACTCACAGAGCGATTTAATGAGCTGCATTTAGCACCGTGGGTATTTCAGTGATTCAGAGCTCAGGAATTCAGAGGAAGAGACCCGTGTTTCCGGCTAAACAGATGCCATGCCAGTGTGAGGCTGTGATGGAGGGCTGCTGTGAGGTTAAGACAAGCGTGCACCAGCTGTCTCTGTGGTGAGACCAGCAGCAGACTGTGGGGTCTCTCCGGGTCAGGGCGAGACCGATGGAGCAGAGCGGGCCTAAAATCAAAAAAAGATTTCTGCCTCCATTTCTCTGGGCTCAAGATCGGTTAATACTCATAAAAATGGCCATTTCCTAGAAGACGTGTCACATTTTTGTTCATATGATCCAAACCTTCTAGTTCAGGGGCTGTTATGGTCCGCCTCATTACAACACTCAGACTGTGACACATCACTGTCTGACTGACTGAATGAGTGCGGCATCTCGGTGAAGTGTTTGTTGATGTGTGAGAGCCTCATGTAGCTCACATAAGGCAGTGTCCGAGTCCGCGTGAGGCGGAATGTAAACAGTGCAGGCAATGACCGCAGTGAATTCCCGAGGGAGATAGAAAGGGCGACACTTAACGATCAAAAGCTCCAGATTGGGCGAGCAAGAGCGTGTGAGTGGGGAGATGTTTGTGCTGTCGCACCATCTGTTGTTCACCATCAAACACACTCCACCACCTCTTTTCTTCCCCGACTCCATTGTCCTGTCCATGCAATAAACCGGAAAGAACCCCGTCGGCTGCACGGCGTGGTCTGGTATCGCTGGGTTCAGCCAAGTCTCGGTGAAGCAGAGGAGGTTGCAGTCCCGAATGTCTCTCTGGAACTTGATTCTGGCTCTGAGGTCATCAAGCTTGTTCTCGATGGATTGAACATTGGCTAGCAGGATACTGGGCATGGGTGCGCGGTGTGCGCGAGCCCGTAGCCTGTTCCTGATGCCGGCTCTTTTACCTCGAGGCCGTCGCTTAGGGTCGCGTCCTTTGTTCTCTCTCAGGATCTCCTTTGGCCAGGTTGGGTCCGGAGTTCAATCTTCTGTCAGTGTGAGCAGGAAACTGAGGGTTCAGTTCACACACCAACAGAGGAAGATGTTTGCTGGTCTGATGAGTCACGTTCAGACGGTCAGTTTGGAATCAACATGACAGCATGGATCCATCCTGCCTGTGCTCCGGCCGCTGCTCGTGTGATGGTGTGGGGAGGTTTCAGTACCAGCTTAGTATGGTTTACACTGCCCGAGTGTTGCTGCTGGCCGTGCCCATCCCTGTATGACCTCAGGCCAGCTCCAGGTCTCAAAGCTCAGATCATCTTGGACTGCTTTCTAGAACTCGGCAATGAGCTCACTGTACGCAGTCACAGATCTCAGTTTAATAGAGTTCAAAGTTCCTTCGTCTCCATAAAGCCTTCCAAGTGTTTGGTTTCTTTAACCCCTGGAGGGTCCTAGAAAAATGCATACACTATTGGGCTTAGAGCCACAAATCGACCCAAGACCCTCCAGGGGTTAAGGCCACAAGCGCCTCCTAAAGACGAGGACAGGAGGAAAGCTTGGATGGTGGTATGGCAGAGAGGCTGAGGCAGAAACCAGATCTGCTGCTTGGATGTCGATGTGTGCAACCTCAGCACAGACAGGTGCAACAGTAGAGCCAAATAGGGAGGTCAGCCGCTAAATATATACCTGGGTATATATAGTACATACACTGTACATAGCTGTATGGATGAGCTGCTGGGTGTCAAGGAAGGGACAGGTTAGCTGAGGAGGGTTTTATTTGTCCCAGTGTTGCTGTGGAGGTGCTGCGAGTGACAGTAATGACCTCCAGATGAGTTGGTCTGTGCAGAGGTCATTACAGGGAGTCCACATGTGTCCAGGTATTTTTCATTGCTGAAGTATAAGTCTTCCTTCAAGTCTGGCTGATATTACATTTCTCTGCTTCATGAAATTCTTGTTTCATGGCGGTTGTTTGGTTTTCCTCTGCGGCCCAGATTCAAAGCATCTGGGTTCGGTTCCCCGAGTCAGCAAAATCCAGCGCCAGTGAGATTTGAACAAGCAAGACAATATTTGCACATTGACGGGTTAACTGTGCTCTTACTGTGTAATAACGGTCTGTAATCCTAAAAAACATTTTGTAATAAAGGTCTTTAAAGTTATCAAAAACCAGCCTTCGTGAAATCTGTTTCATTTTCTCAAAAGCAAAAATTACTTTGAATTACAGGATGACGTCATTCATAAACTTTCCCAAAGCAGATTCCAGACTTCAGCAGGTTTATCGGGTTTATCTCAGTTTTGACAGTCGGCGAGCTGCTCGTTCAACTGTGACGTCCACTGCTGTGAACTGTTTTCATAATCTTTCTCTTTTCAGGCTGTCCCAGAACCACAACATGTCCCAGAACCAGCGCAGATATCAGAAGCAGCAGAAGATCCAGAGGTCACAGAAGCAGTCAGAGCACCAGAACCTGTGGCAGAACCAATAAAAGTGCCAGAGACAAGAGCAGAGCAACCACCAGCACCAGAAGCAGTCCCTGAACCAACAAAAGAGCCAAAGTCTGTTCCAGAATCAGTCACAGTATCAGAACTTGTCTCTGAAGCTGTGTCAGGCCCAGAACCTGTTCTCGAACCAGATGAAGCACAAGAAGCAGCAGCAGTGTCTGAACCCATACCAGGCTTGGTATCAGGCCCAGAACAAGCTGCAGAACCTACCCCAGAGTCCAAACCTGTAGCAGAGCCCTTATCAGAACCAGACAGGTCCCCTGAACTCATATCTGAACCCAAAACTGTCCCAGAACCTGTTACTGATCCAGAACCTGTGCTCGTGTCTGAAGTGGCAGCCCAGAAGTCCGCGACTGAACCCGAAGAACCGCTTGAGCAGATTCCCAGACCCAATGAAGGTCTGACAGAACCATCGCACAAGCAGGAACCAGAACCAGAGACCATCCTGGATGATGGTAAGTCTGCTAGCTGGACTGTGCATTTCTACTCTTCTGTCTCTGTTCAGAGAGGTTTTGGTCTTAGTTGACCTCGGTGGACCACATGAGTCCAGAACTGGTTTTATTTCTTGGCCAAGGACTGCCTAGTGTCTAAGTTTCCAGTAATTAAATATTAGGAGCACCCCGAGGCTCTATCCTGGGGCCTCTTCTGTTCAACATAAATTTGAAAAGCCAAACTTGTTAAAAAACCTGTTAAATAATTCAGTACAGCCTGTGTACTGATTTCTTTAGTGAAGAATGATGGTTCCTCAATTTCGCTTTATTTATTTAGCGCCAAATCACGACAACCGTTGGCTCAAGGCTCCTGAACGTCTCAATGCCAACACCTCAAAAACATTTGCTTTGAACAGTGACATGTGGTGTAACATGTATGTGACAATGACATTGGTTCAGTATATCTGCTGCTAAAACAGACTAAACGTGCTGAAAGTTTGAACCCGCTGTGAACACTGAAGCTCCCACATACGTGCTCTGGGTTTACGTGTCAGCTTCGTTTACACTGAAGACAATCTTTGAGCAGAAAACTGAGGCCAGCAGCTGCGCGTCACAGATAAGTCACTTCCAGGAAACATTAGGAGTGTACACAGATGCTGGGCTACTGAAATACAACGTGTGACCCAGAGGAATATATTTTAGAACAGCTGATTTGCTGTTAATGAATCAGCAAGGAGGAAATCCGGCTACTCCCTGTGATCACTGTGACCTGCAAGTCTGGCTCAGTATCCAGGTTCATGCATGATGCACAACCGTGCTCCGTGCGGCCGGCTGTCGACGCTGGCTGAGCCAGAGCGTGGTTACTGTATCAGCCGGCGTGCGTAGAGGTGAAGCAGCCATCTGCTGCAGGAGGATGATACTTAATCTTGAACAGGCAGCAAAGCTCTTGGCGTGCAGGCTGACGGCTCGCCATATGACCTCCAAGCTGTCACGCAGCAGCTGGAGCGACAGGTGCGTTTGTGTGCTCGGAGGTTATTGCTGCACAAATACAGTGGCAGAAATGATCAACCACAGACTGCCGTGATGTGACCGCTTGGACTTTGCTTCTAAGCTCTTTTAAATCTACAGTAAGAACTTTTCACCAAAACTGTGAGTCCTGCCGCTCTCGTTACTTCATGAAAGAAAACAGAGATGCACTTTAGTTGTTAGTCACTCAGCAAATGAATATAAAGAATAAAAAAAAGAAAAATCTTGTATTGTCAGTATGAGCTGATGAGTTAGAGCTGACATCAGCCAGATGCTAACATGTCTGCGCTCCCTCTGCTGTTCCAGATGTGGCTGCAGCTGCTGATGTGCTGAGCTTCACCCCGGGAATGAAACAGAGTAAGATGGCAGTGCTGATGACCCAGGAGGACATGGAGGAGGAGCAGAGGTTGGTTTCCTGGCTGACAGTTTCACTGCATGCTAACACTGACCTTGGTGCTGTGTGCCGTGATCACGCTGTTCTATCCTGCATGGACGGGTCGGCTGCACGGAGCAGCCAAAGCTGATTGGCTCCTTAAACCTTTCTGACACTCGGCGTGGAAGATTTGATGGAAGAGCTCAGGAAACAAAAAACAGCTGTGGTTTATTTGAACTCATCAGGTTTTAATTAACCAGCTATTGTATGGATGTGGTTAGAGAGCTGTCTCTACCAGCACGTGGCTCAGTGTGGACAATGCTGTGTGTCAGTCGAATGCTGATTGGTTAAAAGTGGGCGGGAACAGGGAAGGGCGTGACGCCATGAATGGGAGAAGCAGGAAAGGTGGAGACTTGAACCCACCGACAGTAAACGGCTGCTTCGTGTAGACTGGGCTCGGTGTGGAACCAGAACCATGGCCTCCCTTTGCACCACCTCAGGTACACCTTTGTCGTACCTGTGCTGGGAGCAGCTCTGCCTCTTGAGGCTCTTTACACACTCCTGTGTTTCCATCCCAGCAGAATTTTAACTGAGGCAGCTGATTATTCAAATCGAGACTTTTGCCGAGGACTCGGTCCGTCCTCGCTGGAGCGAGAGAGCGCTCTGGTTCGTACATCCAGAGCAGCTTCTGTCTCCTCCGTTCGTGTCTGTTCTACGCGTCCTGAGGCTGACGCTGTCTGAACGCAGTGTTATGTAATCTGCTGCTACATGCTGTCTGTGCCCGTCTGTGAGCCTGCAGCTGGACGGAGTTCCCGTTGCTTCTTTGTTGAATCACAGTTAAGTAGAGAAGCAGCCTGCGGACGAAAGTCTGGCAGATTTCACCGTTTTTATTTTCTGCTCTTGTCGGTGTGGGGCGTGCACGTCTGCAGCGCTCTGATTGGACACTGGAGCTTTGTGTGGCTTGGTGCTGCTGCTGCACTGTGTTCCTGGAGCAGGGGAGGCCTCTCTGTTCTCAGTTTGCTGAGAGAAGCTTGTGCAGAATCCTCGCCGAGCATCTGTTAAACTCTGAATGTTTGCTTCCAGCTGCGCAGTGACCTTACCTTTGTGTTCAGTCTGACCCCAGCCTCGTCAAACACCTGGAGGCCAAAACCTTCTGAGTCAGGAGAAACTCGAGAAAGGGCGAGTCCCTCCAGACTGAAGGTCGCTCCTCACTGTGGGACACAGAGGCTTGCACAAAAGATGCTAACTGACCACAAACAGTCATTTTTCTGTCCTCTTGTAATCAGCTGTCATGCATCATGTGATGGATCTACGTTAGTGCATGAGGTGTCTGCATGCAGCTGCTGCATGCAGAGAGATGGGCGTGTTTCAAAGACAGATACAGCCAGCGCTGCAGTTTGTTTTGCACAGGTTTGGGTCAAAGTTCATCCCTGATTGGTCCCAGTCCTGCTGCAGCAGCCTGATGCGTCCTGTACTGGGACTGTTGCATCCTTATTCATCAGAATACATGTTGTGCATACTGGGAGGATCACCATCATGTGACACCTGTGATGTGCTGCTCTCACTTATAATTTGGTTATGACGCCGCGTGCATGTGTCTGATAGCCGTGTTCAGTTACACACAGAATCGTGATCATCGGGCTTTTTTTAAGTGACATAAAACAAACTTTTCATTTAAGCTTCTTTTTATATCCACCCCTCCTGGAATATCCCAGCATGCACCAACCTTTTTTTTTCTGGAGAATTTGCACGTTTTTCTGGATTGTATGAGTGACGTGTCTGACAGCCTCCACCTTTATCTTTCCAGGATAGAGCTCACGTCTGATTTTACCTCTCTGTAATCAGCCTCAGCAGACTCAGTGTGGTAGGAAGGAGCTGGTAAGGAGAATATCCCCTCCCTGAACCCTCAGCCCTGCCCGTCCTTAATCACCCCTAAAGCTGCAGCACAGATAGACTGACGCCGACATTCACAGTGAGAAACAGAGCAAATGCAGCCAGTTAGATCAAAGCGTCCAATAAGAAGCTATAAACTGATTAACGTCTGTCCTGCAGAGCCGACAGCAGCTGCAGGTTTGACGTCTCTCATCTGAAGTTTCTTCAGGAGAACAAACATGTTGATCAAAGCAATTAAATGTGCTGGAGGAACATAATTAAAGAGCATCTGTAATAACTGCAATGATTTGATTATTTGAGTCAATCTGCAAAATGACGATAAAAATAAACTCTGAGAATCAGCGTTTACAGAAGCCGTCGTGTGATTCGCTTCAGCTGCAACATTAAAAGAAAACAGAATGTTACTAAAGGGATATTAAAGCCGTGCGTGTAGCGCCATTGTGGTACTTCTTTCACTGTGACCGTGGAGTCTCCTCCGTGGGGAGGGTCTGTGTTTGTGTCTCCCGTGGACGTTCGGGTCCAGCTGCTGGTTGGGTCCCTGCTGACACTGAGAACATGTTTTTGTGTTTTCTGCCCACGAGTGGGCGTGTCCCAACTTTTAATCATTTCCTGTCTCTGCAGTGAGATATTCTGCATGAGGTGCTGATGACTGATTATTGATTGGTCTATCCCTGCGGCTGATGCTCCTCCCTGTTTCACGCTCATTCCTCTGCTGTTGGTCACATGGTCTGTGTTTACACCAGCCCGCCGCTCCAGACAGCGGCTGCTTATCCTCTTATCATTATTGTCCTTCACCGTCTGCTAACAGGAAGCTCAGCCCCGCCCCTTTAACCTCCCAGCAGTGTACCAACTGAGTGTGACCCAGCAGGGACAAAAGGCGGCTGATGTGGGTCACATGTTCTCTGTGGGGATAAAGGAGACGCTCCACCTCCAGCTGCAGCAGGAGCGCGCTCAGTGTTGTGAGGCTTCACGAGCTTTTAATCTAAAAGAAAAGAGCGCCGGGGTCACGTGACCACGCTGGGGCTGACGTGAGTTTCCCAGGCTCCAGGGTTGGACGAGCTCTGGGAGCATTTTCACAGACGTGTGATGGGAACTCTTTGAGTCATGTGAAGAAGATCAGGCTTGGTGCTGCAGTCACAGCGTGGACGCGTCCTCAGACTCCCCTTCATGTGATTCGGTCCTGCTGTGCGCTGCCTTCTTTACCTCAGACAGGTGAGATGCTCCTCTTCAGTCCAGCCGCTGACCTCAGACACACAGCTTTCATTATCTCCGTTACTTCAGGGCTACTGCCTGTTTATGGAGGCAGAGGTGTGACTGAGAATCATTGGATTTGGTTTTTATTCCTGGTTCATGTTTCCTGCCAGCCCGTCTCTTTGTCCTGCGAGTATCCGGTCATCTCTGATTCAGTCTCCAGCTTTCACACACACATTTCCTGACCTGCATAAACTACTGGAACACTTGGTTGCAGAGGCCACAGTAACTCGATTTTACTGTTCGTCTGCCTCACAGACGAGTGGAGCTGCAAACTTTGAGAAAAGGCCTGAGAGCAGACGTCACAGCTGCTGCCTCGTCCGGAGCAGTTTAATTTCTGGGTGTGGACTTTGATATCACTGCTGCTGTGATTCTAGCAGCGGGCTGCCAGACTTCATATCAGCCTCCTGCAGAAACTGTGCAGCGTCAGAGCAGGGTTACAATGATTCAGACGGGGTCCTGGAGGCGCTTAAACACATCCATAAAAATAGAGGTTGAATCATTTAAGCCAAACAGTTCAGCGCTTTATCCAAAGCACAGGAAACCGTGGCCCATAATTAACGGTTGCTGTTATGGAGAAAACGAGCAGTTTGATGGAGAGTCCTCCGCCTGCGTCTGAGCTCAGTTTCTTTTTTGGACTTTTCCACTGCGCGCAGCGTGGAGCTCACCAGCGCCCTCCTCTGGTCAAACACACCACACATTCAAAAGAACCATAATAATACCTCATATTAGTATAATCAGCTGTCACACAGTCAACGTCAGCCTGGACCAGGACACTGTGGAGTTCCCCACCCCTGTCATATGGAGTATTTTATTCCACGCCGACCGTGACGAGGGGCTGCTGAAGCAGAGAGCGTTTCTAAACGTGTTAGTGACGCATGTTCAGGTGCTGTTGAAACACAATACAAGCTTTACTTGTTCCACGTCCTTCCTGTCGCGACCCCGTGGGGATTTATGGGGATGAAGCGCGGGTCGTTTCATTGCTTCAGTCGTGGTGAATGTGCAGCACTGTGGACTCGCCATCTTTATTTTGACCTGTGGGAACTGGACGACTGTCATCAACATTTTTTCCTGTTGAATTTTCTGTATTCTGATCCAGGTGAATAAATAATTCCCGGGTGGAGGTGTGTTCTGTAGCTGGAGAAACACTTCTGAGAACTTTGCTTTGTGGCTGTAGCCTGAGGCAGCAGCTGCTGTCTCACCTGTGCAGGTGAAGCGTCGCTGTGGACCGGCTGCTCATCGAGCGCTCGCCTCTGCTCGTTTATTTCTGTCTTCGCTCTGGTCTCGTCACATCTGTCAGCTTCTGTCCAGCTGTGCTGCTCGCCTGCTAACCCTGCATGCTGCCTGCTACGGCTCAGCTAACGGTGAGTGCCGCCCTTTGCTTCACCTGTCAGGAGAGCCGTCATTAACCATGTTAGGCAACGTGTCCATGAGTCGAACTAGTTAACCTAACTGACCTCTGACTCTGGTCGCCTCGATCAGCTGGAGTCACTCGTGAAGGACTTTCCACTGAACTGTTAGCTCAGGCTTCCCGGTGACCGCTCAGCAACCTGCAGTCAAGGAAACGCGTGTTGTCTCCGACTGGAGGGTGACTGTTGCCTAGGTTACATCAGCCCCAAAGTGCTGCACCTAAAACCTGTGTGTGTTTTATGTTCTGGTAGCAGACCTCTGCAGTCTCCTGTGGTTCGCACTCAGTGTTGCCAACTCCCCAGTAAGGAAAATCGCTATTGGTTGTCCTAAAAGTCGGTAAATGACGTCATCGCCTAATTTGCATAATTGGTCATGCTAATCTAATTGCACCTATGTTGTTGGAGAGAGAAATAACATCGTGGAAGAGACATAAAGGGAGTAAAAACGTCCTAAATGCATTTAGAGTTTATTTAGAACTACAAATTAAATTTCTTTTAGCAATTATTGTTTTTTTTAATGTCACAATTCCAACCCTGCTCCTTTACCCGGGCTTGGACCGGCAAGTGACCCGAAATAGGCGCTCTGGTGGAGTTACTTTGTGTTTGTGTTTATAAGTAGTTTTAAACCTTGTGATCCACAAAACAGCATAAGAGTAAAAGAACTGACTGCGTTACAGCACCCGCTGCTTGTTGAGAGTAAAAGCCATACGCGCTTTCACGTCTGAAAACTCGCTAAATATAGCGACAAAGTCGCTAAATTGGCAACACTGTTCGCACTGGATCAGACTGCAAACACCAACCACAGGAAACAGAACATTTGCTTTCAAAGTAAAAGTTGTGCCTTATCGCTGTAGCCAACACATTTCATGCAGCTTTTACTCTGAAGGCGAGCTCTGCCACAACAGCTCAGTGAGTCGTTGACGACTCGCTGCAAGTCGGCGACTTCTATGCAAACTACGAGGCACCAAAGCAACCTGGAGGAGGTTTTCGGTGCAGCACCGTTTACTTCTCTGCCCAAAAAACTTCAGCATCTATAAACCTGAATATTCGAGTAGAGTCAGTGTTGGCGTTAGCATCTCTCAGAGCTGAGGTGACTCCAGAACAACGTCACGTTAAACTGCGCTAACTCTGGTGCGTGTTAGCGTCACCGGGTTTAGATTTTCAGACGGTTTGAGTCATTTTTACAAGTTTTCCTGTAGTTGTGATCTCAAACTTGTGTTTTCTTTGTGTTCTTACAGCTGATCTGTGAGGATGAGGGGCTCTGAAGAGATGAGATAAGACCCTGCAGGAAGTCCTACTTTCTTCTCTTGTTGTTGAGTTTTGAGGTTTGAGCTGCTTGTGAAAAGCAAACGTCTTCACACCAAAGTGCCTTCAGGAGTTTCTTTTCCGTCTGCTTTTCGTGTCCAGCTTTTCTGAAGCAAACAAATTAATTATGTGAGTGAATGTTAATGAAGTTAACCTCAGTATAACCTGGTTCTCACTGCTGGTTTCAAATGAAGAAAGAAAATTAGACGACAAGCTGCAATAAAACGTTCCTGCTGGCTTCAGTGTTCAGTTGTGATTTTAAAAGTTAACCATGAAATAAAAGCGTGAAACATGTTGTTGATTCTTTCTGATCTTCATCCATCCATCCATCCATCCATTCGCTTCCGCTTATCCTTTTTCAGGGTCGCAGGGGGCGCTGGAGCCTATCCCAGCTGTCATAGGGCGAAAGTCTTTCTGATCTTTGTTTTGTAAATTCTGGATTATTAAAAGTACTTTTGCCCATTCTTGATGTTTGTTTATTCTTTCCTGTTTCCTGTTTTTGCTTCAAAGTTTAGGTGGAGCTGACAGAGACAACAGCACCATCAGGTGGTTGTTTAGAGGCAACATATGAAAAACTAAAAGTGTAACCACAGATGACACAAAAAATGAAAGTCCCTCCAAATATGGCAAACCTGCATTAAGATGTCCTCTGGCTGTAAGAGGTCAGGAGGTGAGCCTGCTGCTCAGCTGATCTCTGAGCTCGTCCAGCCTGTCGGGTTGATGAGCTCAGAGATCTCTCACTGAGAATTTAGGATCAAAAGTGATGAGTGACGAGTCTGGTTTCAAAATATCAAGATGCAGATGATTGAAACGCTCCTGTTTTATCTCAGCCTCAAGACCTAACAGAGGAGGGGCAGACGAAATACTGTCAGCTTACAGCCACTGCTGGGAATCATCAGTGGAAACACTTTCAGAGACGTTTGCAGTGCCAGAGTCTTTGGACTGGTTTCATTTAGCTGGATGTGTGTTGGAGTTAAAACTGCTGATTAATGAAGAAAATCAAATTTTGATCCACATGCAGTAACATCTGAAAGATTCTGATTGGCAGCCTCATTTTTCAGCCTGACGATGATCCCATACACACTGCCAGCGCAGTGAAAGCATGTCAACACACAGTGGAGCACTATCAGTCATGGATGGGCCTCCCCAGAGCTGGAGCTCAGCATTCCTGAAGCAGTGCGGGGACCAATGTTCCCCCCAAGCTGCGCGCGTGCACAATTCTGCACTGCTGCACGGCCTCTGCACACAGAAAAAAATCTACCTGAATTGAAATTAAAATAAATGCGTTAACAATTCTGTTCTTCAGTGTTAGTCAGACAGTGACTGGCTGCTCCTGTACGGGATCAGAACGATGCCGCCTTATCCCACATTCGTATATATGCAGCCAATCAACGTTGACAGGCTATGACAGCGTCCTTATGTGCCGACACCGCTGTTTTAGCGAGCAAAGCGGCGTGTAGTGATGCGCGAATCATGAACGAATCGTTCAGTACTCGAGAATCACTTTACTGACTCGTGAATCATGATTCACAAACCCAACTGACTCACTGACTCATCCCTGTTGCTGTTAGCAAACTCATTTCATTAGTAGAAATGTATCTAGCTTATAATTAAAATTGTGGAGAAAAACACAACATCCAGTTTCTTAACAAAAACATTTCTGCTCTGAACATGAAGAAAAAACCCTGAGTAGAAGCTCACATCAGGACAATCGCTCCTCAGTTCACAGTAGCATCGCTCTGCTAACTAAGTGTAGTCAATGGTTTTGTTGTGTGTCAGAACAATGAGGCGCCTGCTGAGTGTTACAGGTGTTACAGCAGTGACACATCTGCTGCTGTCAGGCCTGCAGGTATCAGGCTGTTGTTCTCCTTCATCTCATAGTGGACAGAAATTATTTTTTGGAGCGGCACAAATAATTTGCGTGGCATCAGATTTGATGCAGAACAGCTGATTGTTCTGTAAATAGTTTGAAATGTTTGTTTAAAAAACGCCTTGGCTGCATTTTTAGGTAAACAGCTGCAAAAAACCTTGTTGTTTGCATTACTCAGTTACTTTTTTGAAGAAGTAACTATATCATTACCTGCCCAACATTGGTCATTATTTACTGTATTTTGCAGAGTTACAGACTCTCTAACAGACCACAGACTCAGAAGTCAGAGCTTTATATGAAAAAAAAAAAGAAAGTTGTGTTTTCAAAATTGGAGTTCAAGTTATTTTTACTTCCAATAGTGTTAACATGCTACACAGGTCATGAACAAGATTTTTTTAAATTTTCATTGTAAGTGGGCTAAAGCAGTTAATTAAAAGTAGTGTAACATAAATGTAAATGCTGTAATTTGATTATTTTAATGAACCATGCATGGATTCGATGCTGGCGTGACCGTGTGCTCACGTCTGCTGTTGCTCACTGTGGTCCAAGTGTCCGCTCAGGGAGTTTGTGTGTTCAGACACATGAAACATTAGAGGGAACATTGGTAGGGACATCCTGAGGCAGAAACATCCAAAGAAGAGCTCTGAACGTCCTTCAAGAAGCCTGGAGAAGAGATCCTCAGAGAGCTGAAGGATGATGGTGCTCACACCAAACATTCATTGTCAAGCTCGTTGGCTGAAGACTTCAGCGCAGTACTGTCTAATGATGTGCTACCTGGTTGCTAGCTGCAGGCAGCTATGTAAGGCTCAGATGGTGCAGATGGTGAGACTGTTAGCTGTTTGCAATAATCTGGTTCATTCATATTGAAATCATTCAGTGAACATCCAAACCCACTATCTGAAAACACCTGAGCGAGGATCAACAATAAAAACGATCCTGGAGGCTAAACTGTTAACCGTGTGTGTGTGTGTGTGTGTGTGTGTGTGTGTGTGTGTTGACATCCCAGGGTGCAACAGGAGCAGCTGGCGGCCATCTTCCAGCTGCTGAAGGCGAACCAGGAGGTGACAGAGGCCGACATAGAGGAGCAGCTGAAGCTTTACTCCCTCTGAAACACGAGAGACGCCATCGATCTGTCCACTCAGGAAGTCTATCACCATGACCACCATCACCAGCATCATGTCTCCAGACTGCAGCTCGCCATCTGTCAGACTCTAGGGACATCACTTCCTTCCAAAGCAATGCTAGGCTAAATTGTAGTAGCAGTTTGAAGAGCGCGCTAATGGAAGCTGGCAGGCTTCAGATTCATATTCATGGCAGACACGTGAGTGCGGCGGCGTCCTCGTGACGTTTCCCCTCAAACCGCTTCATTGGCTCTCGTCTGAGAGCTTCTGACGTCACCAAAGACCAAAAAAAGAAACAGTGTGTGGGATGATTTCAGCCTCAAAGCTCACTGAACTCTTTTCTACATTAACTCTGTAAAAAACATTTCAGTGCTCATTAACAAACATTTTTCAAATATTTGCTGCAAATATTGTTATTTTAAAATAATATTAATGGAACATTTTTGCATCAAGATTGTCATGAAAACAACTTTTTTTCCGTCCACCGTTCATTTTTTATTTCATAGTTCATTTAAAGCATTTATAGTATTTTTAATTAGTTTTCATAATAATAATAAAAATGTCCCCAAGTGTCCCCCGAGCTGTGATTGGCCTCCTACTCAGGTCTGGCTGCTTCTTCTTCTGTCGCTGTTTTTCTGCACTGGAGCATCTGCAGTCACAATAAAGCTGTTTGAAATCTCGCAGTTGAGTGAAGTGTTATATTTTCCTGCAGGAAACGACAGAACACGCTGGGATGATGTACTGTAAGGCCGGCTTTTGTAGTCCATCCTGTAGACAGTGTAGTTTCAGCAGTGCAGACATGATTAAGGAGTCCAGCGTAAAAGCAGTCTGCTTCTCCTTTCCTGAGTCCTTTTAAGTCTCTCCTTCACACCTTTCCTTCACTCCATGGCCTTTTCCCACTGTGTGGAAACTGATCTGGAAAAGGAGACTTGAGTTCATGTCGGGGCAGCTGGATCAACTCACAGAGAGAAACATCAGTGCCACCTAGTGGTTAATGGTGAAACTGCAGAACAACAGGCTCAGCAGCAGAGGCTTGTTTGTTTGCAGCTGCAGGCTGTGTTTCCTCCTGTGAGCAGCAGAGGGCAGCATTTAACTAAACCACACAGGTTCAGGGCTTCACCTCTGAGACTGTGAGCAGAAACACGCTGTGCTTCCTGTTCGAGCTCTCTGCTCTTTCCTCTCACCCTCCCTTACTTCATTTTTCAGCAGAGCCGTCTGCCTTTGATTCCCCAGCATCTAAGGCTACGTCTAGGCTAGGCTAGGCTACGACGTAGCCCAAGGTGACGTCCCCACAGCAGGTTAAATACCTGGGACTCTCCATGATAGAGGTGAAAAAAACACAAAGATATTTTTGTGATTCGTTTGATTCGAGTATTTTTAAGCTGTCAAGTAAGAGTTTGATATAAAAATCTCAAACTGAAGGACCAAATCCAACCCTTTGGACATTTTAAAGTGGACATGAACAACGACATGTAGAAAGGAAAATTCTCAGCATGGATCTCTGCTCTGTAAAATGGTCTGTGAAGCTGGATTTAGGAAATAAGTGTTAAAGTTAACCCGACAAGGAAAATGTCGGTCGAGTGAACCACGGGGTTGTCGAACTGAAACAGGCTCTCCTGCACACAGTCCTCATTTATACAGTTCTCTGCAAACCCGAACATCACGGCTAACAGGAGGACATACCTGTTCCAGCACAGCCAAACATCGAAGAACCACTTACTGCTAAAGGGACTGACAGTGGAAGTGGGCACTGGCTCCTTGGTTTCTTAACATGAAGCTTATCATTGCAACACAAAAGAGACCTCCTTAGTCTGCTCTGCTCTAATGTTAGTTTCCATGTTTTCCACTGAGTTAGCAGTTCTGTCACCAGCTAGCTTACATGCATAGTAAGTCTATTAACAGCAAACAACCAACCGGTTGCTGTCACATTCTGTACTGACACAAGGTGGCGCTGAACATGTTGTACAAGCTTTAACTTATTTCACTTATTATACACCCATATCACTTTTTCTGGAGCTTAAATATTTTCCCCTCCTCTCCTGCTTGTAGCTGCTGCAGTCTGCACAGCAACCCACCAAAACCAGACAGTAGAACAGACAGGAGAGCTGACGTTAGAGGTGACAGCATCCACAGCGACACTGAAGTGTGGAGAGGTCTGTGATCACGTGCTCCACCCTAGTAACACTACAATCTCAATATCAAAGCACTGCTTCAGGTAATAAATGAAAAATGCAACATAACAGAAATTATAAATTATATTATTTTGATTTTTATTACTTTACACAGTTTTTAAAGTGATTTAAATGCTACAAAAAGAGCAATCACAAGCTCCCAGAACAGCATCTTCAAACAGCAAAACATGGAGATAATAAATTCAATGTGCAAATTTGAAAGCTGACAGTAACAGATGTTTGGCTTCTATGATTTTTCTTTTTTAAAGAGCAATTTTGGAGGATGATGTTCTGTTTCAGGTTTGTTTCCCAGTAAAGTATCTGGAGGTACCCAGTAATCTTGTGGCTCTCCCCTCCACCAACAACTGCTAATTCACTGGTGATTATTTTACTGTAAACTACTCTGCAAACCACTGAAAGTTAGATGTTTTTAAAGAGTTTAGAGAGCTCCACCAATCAGCAACCAGAATACAAACTGTACAGATGTCCCTTAGCTTGTGATAAAAGACAGAAACATCTTGTGAGGTTGAGGCACAAAACGATGATAACAGTCATTGCTCAAGACTTTCTACATTTGAAGCAATGCATGTTCAGGGATTGTAACATCTAGTCCTGTTGCTTAAAGCACAAATATCCCTTACAATATGAAAAGGTAAAAAAAGAAAAAGAGACCTGGTTGCATGAACATTACACCGACTCACTGCTGCATCATGTGGTACAAACTGGTATTAGATGAAAATACAGCCCAGGTCAAATCGTCACGGTAACGAGCCATCGTGGCCATTCCTTTCATTTTTAAAGGTTTGAATCTGTTTTTGAAACATTTTACAAAAAGCTAAATCAATTAAAAACTCACTTTTTGCAGCATTTCTCAGTGAGCGTTTTGGCCTTCATCGCTAAAGCTGTTGTTCCCATCAACAGTACTGAACCCCCTAAAGCTCCCAGTAAAGCTCCCGATGTAGACGTCAGCTCACCACCTCCAAGTAAATATCCCCCCACAGATCCCAAAATGATTCCCACCAATCCAGTCCTTTCCAGAAGCGCACGCCTGCCTGTTCTTTCTGCTGTTTTTGGTTTTTCGTCCTGCTCGTCCGGTTTTCCAGCCTCTTGGAGCATGTCAGGAGTGTAGAAGTAATCTTTTCCCATCGGTGTTATCTTCTTCAGCAGCTCGGTGACCTGAGCAGGACTTTTGTCTTCAATGTTAAAAGCAAAATATCTCCACTGGCACTGCTCAATGAGTTCTCTGAAATCCTTACTCTCGATCATAGCCTCCTGTATGTTAGCTTCATAGTCTTCATCTTCATTTCTATGGGTGAACACCACTGTTGTGTAGGCCAATGCACGTCTGCCAAAGGTGCGCACAAAAACCTCCAGTACCTCTAATTCTTCAGAGGTGATCATACCGAACCTCAGCACCAGCAGGAACACATGAGGACCAGGACTGGCAAGATCAATGGATCGCTTGATCTCGTTCACCAGCTCATCTTCATGTTTTCCAGGTTTAAACAGACCTGGAGTATCAACAACAGCCACTTTTTGACCTTCCACAGTGCTGTGGGATTTCTGTGTGCGATCTTTGGACGAATCCTTTGAGGTGAAAGTCTCTGTGTTCCCCATGATGATGTTTCCTAGAGTACTTTTACCAACCATGGTCTTCCCAAACAGCACGATCCTCAGGTCATCTGTTGGAAGAATATTAGTATGTGAGAACTGTCCCAGTCACCATCTCTTACAGCACTGACATAAATCATAAAGCATGAAGGCAGGAGGAATGAACAATCAGCGTTTATTAACAAGGAAACACAAAATCCTTTCAGCAGAGACACAAAACAAGATTCCCAAAAATGCAGAGTGGGAAACCACAGAGTGCAAGACGATGGATCAGACAAACATTAAGAGAAGGCTCTGAATTGACCGACGTGACCTGAACATGTCTGTGCAGCAGCCATAATCACAGCTGGTAGGATGAACACTAAAGAAAGGTTCCTTGGTGCTTCCTTTGTTACCTCCTTTAGCAGAGGAGACACTGGAGCATCCATATACGAAGGAGATAATCCACAGTTAAGCACCATCAGCAGCTGATGTGTGGTAGTCTGATGCTCTGAGCACCATGCTTGTGTGTTCATGGTCTTATAGAGTGATTGGACGCAGGTGAAGACAATCAAACACGTGATTTCAAACAAACTTTTGTCACTTTGTCATTATGAGGTGTTGTACGAGAATTTAAAGACGAAAAATCAAAAGGCTGTAACATGAAAAAATGTGGAAAGCTTTGTGAATTAAGCAGATCTTTCATTGGATAAAGCAAATAAAGTTTCTATTTATTTTCATGTGCAAGTCACATTAAGTGGCATAAAACTGACCAAAATCATCTCTACACAAATGTAAACATGTTCAGTTACAGATCAGCTCTGTTTTAATCACTTATTTTATGGATTTTCGTAATTGTTCTGTTTACATTGGTTACGTTGTTCTCTCTCGTGCCATCTCATTTTTGGAAGAATAACCTCTTTAATCTCAAATGTACCTTCTAATATCTTTGGGGTTTTTTTTTCAGATCTGGGACTGAGGAGCAGACTGAGAGATAAGTGGATATATGGAAATGTATATAAACTAGGGATGCACCGATACTGATAGGTATCGGTGCATCCCTAATATAAACATATTAACTCGTACTTATAGTAGTAACTCTCACTTATTTCACATTGTTATGAAATAAAATTATACATATTATTCTGTATAGATAGAACAAAAATTATGAGTAATGAATTACCAGGCTTGTTTTTTCATGTATTACTAAAACAATAATCACTGTGCAGCCACACTCTGTCTTTTTCACTCTATAACTAACTATAATCTTTACAACTAAATTTAATTAGATAATATTTTGTGACTGTTAGGTGTCTTCTTAATTTGGAAACGTGGATAATAACGAGAAGTGTAGCCTGAACACATACTGTAATGTACTCTGCCTCTAACGCCTTGCTAGAGTCGACATTCAGACTCAACTCCTCTTCAAAATGACC
Organism: Rhamphochromis longiceps; assembly: GCF_057381845.1. Taxonomy (NCBI): domain Eukaryota; kingdom Metazoa; phylum Chordata; class Actinopteri; order Cichliformes; family Cichlidae; genus Rhamphochromis; species Rhamphochromis longiceps. The sequence goes on along the minus strand of NC_140560.1, from coordinate 37,502,184 downwards.
ACGCAGACACGAGGGTTTGACTTTGACTCGGTTTACTTAGGCCAGTTGAAGTAGAATAAAACTGAGAAAACAACATGAAATGCTCTTAGAAATCAAAGACAAGGACAAATACACAATAACAGTACAAATGACTTGTTTAGCCAAAAGCGTTAGCGAATCCTCTCTTTACAACCATTTCTATTAAGCAAACACTGCAATCGCATTTCAAGTAGATTTTGTTCATTAGTAAGGATGGAACAGAATTTCATACCGACAACGCCCTTAAAGACCATCTTAAGGGAGACAATTGTTACTACAGCAGAGAACAGAAGTCTTTTCCCCAAACAATAGCATGCACTTTCTGATGACATCATAGAACAGAGACAGATTTGCGCTCGTTACACCAGGTCATGCCAGAAGGAGGCACTAAAGAGCAACTTTCTCAGGGAAAATCTATTTAAACAGAACACAGTTACATGGTGACAGACAGTGTTGGGGTGTAACGGAATACATGTACCGCCGTTACGTATTTAGAATACAAAATATGAGTAACTGTATTCCGTTACAGTTACCGTTTAAAAAGGTGGTATTCAGAATACAGTTACTTTGTTGAAATAAATGGATTACACTGCGGTACTTTCCTGTTTCATATTGTCGCGGGTCAGGACTGTTTGGGTTTTGTTTGACAGCTACGTTCTTTCGTTCCAGGCGGCAGCGTTACGGTTGCCATGGTTACAGGGCGACGCTCTCTCTCTGCGACTGTGTGTTTCCTGGGTGAGAGAGCGCCTTTTCGTTGTTGTTGTTGTTGTTGTGCTAAGCTAACAGGCAGAATGCTACAAGCATAGCTCTAAAGAATGTAGCATCATGGGCAGTGTAGTCCGTGTTGCAGGGAGAATGGACTGCCATACACGTTATGTGTCTGTGAGCGCGAGGAGGGAGGAAAAGGGGAGTGGAAAGGTACGAGTTGTCATCGAGGAAAAACGGGAGCTGGAAACATGTAAATATAATAATAACCACTGCAGCCAAGAAGAGTGCCTGACGAGCCCAGTTGTAAGTAAGCTGTTAAGACTCGACTGTACGCTGTGTTCCTGTTTTCCTCCGAAAACAATAAGTTCCGTTGGAGCCTTTCAACGCCTCTCTCTGTCTCTCGCAAGAAAAGTTGACCCACACAACAAAGTAGAGCTATTTTTTGGCTATGAGCCGACAGGGACCCCGCCGTATTAGTCAGAGGTCCCTTTACTACAGTTCGGAGTCGCGGACCTTCAGTAATAGTAATAAATCACACAGCAATAGTACATTCATGTTGTTGTAAAAAGCATGATAATATATTAAGTAATCCAAAGTATTCAGAATACGTTACTGTCATTGAGTAACGTAACGGAATACGTTACAGAATACATTTTGGGGCATGTATTCTGTAATCTGTAATGGAATACATTTTAAAAGTAACCTTCCCAACACTGGTGACAGAACACTCCCCGTCTGAAACCCAGCGGGTTTCACCTACTAATATGACAAGGTCAAACACATTTCAGTCATCTGGAGGAATGAGCAAGATCATCTCATTCACAGGTCGGACGTAAAGCTTTGGTTCCTCTTTCTTGATGACCTTTACTTGCACTTTGCGCACCCTTCCATCTTTACTGGGATACACATCAACGATAATTCCTAAGGGCCATTCGTTCCTACTGCACTGACTGTCCTTAAGAAGCACCACACTTCCTTGCTTAAGGTTTGGCCGGTCAGATGTCCACTTTGTTCGACACTGTAGCGTTGACAGATACTGTTTCCGCCACCTGTCCCAAAATGTGTTAGACAAGCTTTGGACCCTGTGCCACTGTTGCTTCAATAGGTCTTTATGACCAAAATCTCCTTCTGGTACTGGGAATGGACCTACTTTCTGGCTTCTTGAAGCAATGAAGCAGGTGTAAGAATGAAAGGATCTGTAGGATCGTTTGACACAGGCACAAGTGGTCGACTGTTCACTATGGCTGAAACCTCAGCTATGAATGTTGTGAGTACCTCATGTGTGAGTTTGGAGGAGCCCATTTGAAGAAGCATCAAGTCCAGGATACGACGTGTGATGCCGATCATCCTTTCCCATGCTCCTCCCATATGAGAGGAATGTGGTGTGTTGAAGGTCCACATACATCCATGTTCTGACAGAAACCTCTCCATGGCTTTCCCATCAAGATTTGAGGGAATCCCCATATCTTTGCAAGCTCTGGTGAAATTAGAGCATATGTTTTGCAAATGCCCTCGAATCGCCATAAACCTTCTGAATGCGTTTATGAAACTGGAGGAAACCAATGACTCAGTTACCTCAATGTGTATAGCTCTGACACACAGACAGGTGAAGAGGACAGCCCACCTCTTACTATCAGCGTGGCCTCCTCTCGTGCGACGGGCTGACACAGACCAGGGCCCAAACACGTCAATGCCGACATTGCTAAAAGGTGGTTCCATGCTGAGCCTGTCTGGTGGCAAGTCTGCCATCTTTTGAACTTCACACCTCCCTCTCAGGACAAACTGTTATGGGTAAACTGTGCAGCTGCAATGAACATGGGAAAGAAATCCATTGCAGTTATGCTGAGTAAAAATCCAACAACATGTTAGCTTAATAACAGAGTCTGCTAATTACTGATGTCACGAGACGAGCTGATCCCAGCCTAACGGAGTCCAACACAAACTCCACATGGTTAGTTGGTTCCTGTTTGCAAGACCTTGTTTCTCGTGCTTTACCTTTAGTTTTATGTCCCTATATCTCATGCCTCATTATCTAGATTTATCGACAGGGAGTGCAGAATTATTAGGCAAGTTGTATTTCTGAGGAATAATGTTATTATTGAACAACAACCATGTTCTCAATGAACCCAAAAAACTCATTAATATCAAAGCTGAATGTTTGTGGAAGTAGTTTTTAGTTTGTTTTTAGTTTTAGCTATTTTAGGGGGATATCTGTGTGTGCAGGTGACTATTACTGTGCATAATTATTAGGCAACTTAACACAAAACAAATATATACCCATTTCAATTATTTATTTTTACCAGTGAAACCAATATAACATCTCCACATTCACAAATATACATTTCTGACATTCAAAAACAAAAACAAATCAGCGACCAATATAGCCACCTTTCTTTGCAAGGACACTCAAAAGCCTGCCATCCATGGATTCTGTCAGTGTTTTGATCTGTTCACCATCAACATTGCGTGCAGCAGCAACCACAGCCTCCCAGACACTGTTCAGAGAGGTGTACTGTTTTCCCTCCTTGTAAATCTCACATTTGATGATGGACCACAGGTTCTCAATGGGGTTCAGATCAGGTGAACAAGGAGGCCATGTCATTAGTTTTTCTTCTTTTATACCCTTTCTTGCAGCCACGCTGTGGAGTACTTGGACGCGTGTGATGGAGCATTGTCCTGCATGAAAATCATGTTTTTCTTGAAGGATGCAGACTTCTTCCTGTACCACTGCTTGAAGAAGGTGTCTTCCAGAAACTGGCAGTAGGACTGGGAGTTGAGCTTGACTCCATCCTCAACCCGAAAAGGCCCCACAAGCTCATCTTTGATGATACCAGCCCAAACCAGTACTCCACCTCCACCTTGCTGGCGTCTGAGTCGGACTGGAGCTCTCTGCCATTTACCAATCCAGCCACGGGCCCATCCATCTGGCCCATCAAGACTCACTCTCATTTCATCAGTCCATAAAACCTTAGAAAAACCAGTCTTGAGATATTTCTTGGCCCAGTCTTGACGTTTCAGCTTGTGTGTCTTGTTCAGTGGTGGTCGTCTTTCAGCCTTTCTTACCTTGGCCATGTCTCTGAGTATTGCACACCTTGTGCTTTTGGGCACTCCAGTGATGTTGCAGCTCTGAAATATGGCCAAACTGGTGCCAAGTGGCATCTTGGCAGCTGCACGCTTGACTTTTCTCAGTTCATGGGCAGTTATTTTGCGCCTTGGTTTTTCCACACGCTTCTTGCGACCCTGTTGACTATTTTGAATGAAACGCTTGATTGTTCGATGATCACACTTCAGAAGCTTTGCAATTTTGAGACTGCTGCATCCCTCTGCAAGATATCTCACTATTTTTGACTTTTCTGAGCCTGTCAAGTCCTTCTTTTGACCCATTTTGCCTAATAATTATGCACACCTGATATAGGGTGTTGATGTCATTAGACCACACCCCTTCTCATTACAGAGATGCACATCACCTAATATGCTTAATTGGTAGTAGGCTTTCGAGGCTATACAGCTTGGAGTAAGACAACATGCATGAAGAGGATGATGTGGACAAAATACTCATTTGCCTAATAATTCTGCACTCCCTGTAGGCTGGACTGCCTGAGAATCCACTGCATGCTCCTTCAGTCTGGCTTCAGATCAGTAAATTAGCACGGTACAATAAAGAAAAACAACAACTTAAACGTGTACCTGTGGAACTCACTGCCTCTTATCAGGACCTCATCAACAAATGGAAGTTTAGAGTTTAGTTCCTGATTTTCCTTCTTGTTGTATTTGTATTTGAATGTTATTTGGAGCACTACAATGAAAAGCCTGCAATTAAAAAAGTCATTCAGACATCATTTATCACTTAGCTTTGGATGTGTGCTTAAAAAGTGCTCTGAAGTTGAAGCAACCTCGAGTTTATCAGCGAGACAAGCCTAACAGTAACAACACAAACCGATAACGGTTCCACTTTTGCATGGAATTTGATAACATCTGAATGTAATAAATGAAACTGGGTAATGTTCTCCTCTTATCCTTTTCATCATTACAAGTATTGACAAGAAAAAAGGCGAATTCCTCAGAACTGAGTATTGTTTCTGTCTTTCATGTTTTTTCATTGAGCTTCTGGAACAAAGCAGTTTCCCCCGGGGACATCACAGTCTTTGGATTCTGATTCACGCTAACGCAGCATTTATTTTTTACTTTCAATGTTTGTTTTATGACTGCTGTATCAGTAAGACTTTTATATCATGTGCATGACTCCTTTAACGAGCCCTTCCTCAGTTCCTCAGAAGAGACTGATAACCACTCGAGCAAATACTCGAGCACTGCCAACACGTGGAGTGTTTGTTATCTCCTTTTAAAGCTTAGTGTCAAAGGGACACTGACACTTTCTGTCGTATTTCGGAGTATTCAAGTCTTAATTTTCCAAGTTCAGGCCATGTAATGTTCAGTGAAATTGCAACAAACTCAAGAGCTCCAGCTCAGGCTCTCTAACCCTCAGTTAGCACGTTAAAGGTTAAAGTTCATGGCAGTACAATTAGAAACAGACTGAACAAACATGGCTTGTTTGGTTTCAGATGCAGCTTTGCAAACCTGCATCTGAACAAAGCACAAGACTTCTGGACCCTGTCCTTCCCACAGACCAGACCAAAGTGGAGATGTTTTTATATTTGTGGTAATAAAAATGATCACAAGAGAACAGACAGACACCGAGCCAGCAGTATTACAAAGCCTTTATTTAAATAGTTTCTTATCATTCTCCTCTCTGTCAGATTGGACCTTTTTTTTTTTTATTGCATAGAAACAGCGTAGAGAGGACAGGAAAGCAGGGTCAGAGAGAGAGAGGGGAAGACATGTGGCAGCTGCTCAATGCTCTGAGAGCAACACAGAGCAATATGATTGTTTGATTATCTGTTGATGATTAAACTGGTATCAAAGGTTGTTGCTACTTTAGAGAAGTAAAAAGTTTGATCTACAAGTTCATTTAAGAACGTTAGATATGTGCAAAGTGCAGCATAGAGAGAGAGAAAGTAAGAAAATAAAAGTGAATTCATTAATTCATAAAATCATCATTGATACGAGCACAAACTAAAGAGGAGCCACACTTCCTGTTTAGGTGTAAAAGATAACACCTCAGTGTGCACTCCTACGTTTTTACAGTAGACGTTTAGGTAACACCTTAAAACACTAAGGCAGGGGTCCCCAATCCCAGTCCACGAGGGCCGGTGTCCCTGCAGGTTTTAGACGTGTCCTTGATCCATCACAGCAGATTTAAATGGATAAATGACCTCCTCAACGTGTCTTGAAGTTCTCCAGAGGCCTGGCAATGAACTAATCATGTGATTCAGGTGTGTTGACCCAGGGTGAGATCTAAAAGCTGCAGGACACCGGCCCTCGTGGACTGGGATTGGGGACCCCTGCACTAAGGGCTTGGTTAGGATTAGACTTTATTGTCATCACACATGAATACAGGGTAATGAAATACAGTTTGCATCTAATCAGGAGTGCAATAAGAGCAGATTACATACAGATAGGGGTTAGGATAAAAGGTGGGAATCACTATGTACAGATTATGTACAATTCTAAATTGTATTTCAATATATTTTATTTGAAATGATGATGGAATTATATTAACTTACAACTACTTAACAGTAGGCACATTAGAATACAGGAGAACATGAAATATTTATACTATAAGTAAATTGAAGTACTGCACAAGTACTTTTAAGTAGTGTGCAACTTCACAGCAGTTTTGCAGAGAAACACCCAAAATTTCCCGTCTTACATCATAAATATTGTACTGGCAGATTTCTTTATTCGTGCATTAATCACATATTTTAATCATATCACTTTACTAATAGTAATATCACTTTCTCATTTAGTTGTATGCATGTGCACTACAGATGGGCCTTATGCTCTATCACACATATATGCACACACAGTGAGGCCATTGTTAGTTCATGGGAGACGTTAAAAAGATGAGACTCCTTCTGCTCATCGGGGATGTAAATCCTTAGGTGACGGCCAAGCAGTCAACATGTAAGAGTTGTGGATTGTCTTTGTCTGTGTGTGTATATAAGATGTGTGGGTGTCGGCCGTGGGGCAGGGGTGATCCTAGTGTTTGGAATTGCGATGTGGGAACCATCCCACATTTCTATATTGATAAAAAATGAATGATATTTTTATCATAACTCTGGTTTTACGTGGCCGATCAACACAATTTAAAAACTGCTATAAAGTCCACACTTTCAGTTGTTCCGTCTGTCCTGCTCACATCTCCAATGGTTGTGCACGTTGTCATTAACGTGGCTTCACTCCACATCAGCCGCTTTGCTAAAACACCGGCACATAAGGACGCTGTCATAGCCTGTCAGCGACATTGATTAGCTGCGTATATACAAATGTGAATCGCGTGATTGGCTGGACTACGGGATAAGGCGGCATCGTTCTGATCCCATACGGGAGCAGCCAGTCACTGACTAACACTGCAAAACATGATTGTTAAAGTTTTAATGTTAATTTCAATTCAGGTGAGACTTTTTTGTTGTTGTTGTGCGCAACGCAGATTTTCTGTGCGCAGAGAGCGTGTAGCAGTGCGCAGCTTAGAGGGAACATTGATGATGATCTTATTTTTAAGAGTTTACATTTTTCTGTCTTTCATGTTTTTTCATTGAGCTTCTGGAACAAAGCAGTTTCCCCCGGGGACATCACAGTCTTTGGATTCTGATTCACGCTAACGCAGCATTTATTTTTTACTTTCAATGTTTGTTTTATGACTGCTGTATCAGTAAGACTTTTATATCATGTGCATGACTCCTTTAACGAGCCCTTCCTCAGTTCCTCAGAAGAGACTGATAACCACTCGAGCAAATACTCGAGCACTGCCAACACGTGGAGTGTTTGTTATCTCCTTTTAAAGCTTAGTGTCAAAGGGACACTGACACTTTCTGTCGTATTTCGGAGTATTCAAGTCTTAATTTTCCAAGTTCAGGCCATGTAATGTTCAGTGAAATTGCAACAAACTCAAGAGCTCCAGCTCAGGCTCTCTAACCCTCAGTTAGCACGTTAAAGGTTAAAGTTCATGGCAGTACAATTAGAAACAGACTGAACAAACATGGCTTGTTTGGTTTCAGATGCAGCTTTGCAAACCTGCATCTGAACAAAGCACAAGACTTCTGGACCCTGTCCTTCCCACAGACCAGACCAAAGTGGAGATGTTTTTATATTTGTGGTAATAAAAATGATCACAAGAGAACAGACAGACACCGAGCCAGCAGTATTACAAAGCCTTTATTTAAATAGTTTCTTATCATTCTCCTCTCTGTCAGATTGGACCTTTTTTTTTATTTATTGCATAGAAACAGCGTAGAGAGGACAGGAAAGCAGGGTCAGAGAGAGAGAGGGGAAGACATGTGGCAGCTGCTCAACGTACTGAGAGCAACACAGAGCAATATGATTGTTTGATTATCTGTTGATGATTAAACTGGTATCAAAGGTTGTTGCTACTTTAGAGAAGTAAAAAGTTTGATCTACAAGTTCATTTAAGAACGTTAGATATGTGCAAAGTGCAGCATAGAGAAATTACATGTGTATGTGAGTATGGGTAATGCATTATATCTATATACAGGTTTAAGACACCGAAGTGTTTCCATCCACAAACATGTGAAAACCGTCTGCACTGAAGCTGAAGCACACATTTGCATTTGTATCAGGAAACAGTCCTGTAGAAACTCCTAAAGTGAGAACATGGAGTTTATCCAGGAGAACAAACACAAGAAAACCCTTGTCAGAGATTTACAGTTAACAAACAGTCAGGTGAATAAACAACACTGAGACACTTGTGTAGGTTAACGTGCTGCACGGGTGAAAAGCTCAGAGCAAATCACACCGAACTGCAGTATTCGTTTATTTTTATAGGTTACATCGTCAATATGCAAATATAATCACATTTCCTGTTACGCAGGTCCTGATGCTGTCTGTGTGTGTGTGTGTGTGTGTCACAAAGTATGTGTGTTGCAAGTCAATTTCTAAGAATAATATAATGCAAGTCAACTTCTGCGGATATGTATTTCTGTATTGGTCTCTTGCGGTAAATGCCAGTGTCACAGGGTCAGCTTCCTGTTTCTACAGAAAACTGTGTCTGGTGAAATATGTGTAACATAACTTTTGAAGCATAAGCAAATAAAACAATAAAAACTCCCTAACAACCCTGAAACCCAAAAATCCTTTAAAATGAGAACAAACTGTATGAATGTAGAACAGAGTCTGTGACGGCCAGCAGGATCTAATCTGATCAAACTGATAGATTATCGATCTGTCCAACACACAAAAAGACATTTAAAGACTGTGTGTTATCTCACAGATCACCACTGGATGTGAAAGCAGTCACAGGTTAATGAAGATAAAAGTTCACTTAGCATCCAGCAGGTCACTGCAGCAGATCCAGAGTTGGGCTTCACCTGTTTTTATCCTGTTTCAGTTGTTTCAGACTCACAAGAGGAAACATCGTAAAGCCAAAATATTAGAAACATCATCTGAATCTAACATCTAGTTTTTTATTAACATGTGGCTCATACAAAACTCAAACCTTAAAGGAGACATGAAACACTACGCATATAAAGGCTAATATACACCACTGAGCCCTGCTCTCAGAAACTGACATAGACGTAACTCTGTGTGTTAAGCTGGGTTTAAGAAATAAGTGCTTAAACCTAAAGTTTAAAGCCATGTTTAGCACCATCTTCTGTCAGTACGCGACGTCACCCGGTTGGCTGGTTTGTTGGGGCTAATAGATTTACATTAGTTCATGTTAGCTAACTAGTGACAGATTGCTAACTCAGAGGAAAATGAGGACATTAAAACTAAAACTACTTTTCATGGGATCACTTTAGTGCTGCAACAATGAGTTTATGTTAAATGTGCAGTCCACTTTCACTCTGTCTCTTTAGCAGTAAGTGGCTGTTTGCTGTTTGCTTGCTGCACTCAAACGGGAAAATCCAGCTGTTAGCCGTAACGTTCGTGTTTGTAGAGCACTTTGTGAATGAGGACTGACTCTAGGAGCTGCCACACAGCCCTCAACCAACCACATGACGTAATCTTCGGTACTGACAGACGTCGGCGTTAAACATGTTTGTAAAACTTTCACTTTAATCTCTTATTTCTTAAACCCAAAACTGGCCCACTTCTCATGGTTCGCTTGTGAATGATGCTGGCCGTGATGGTGCTGAACCACACCCACTGTGATCATTCTGTGGACATAGCTCTCCATTTGTGGTTGGTCACTATTAATCAGAATCAGAATCAGAATACTTTATTGATCCCTGGGGGAAATTATTTTTTGTTACAGTGCTCCATTTTAAACCAACATTAAGACAAGACAGACAATACACTAACTAAGAATAGTACAATATATACATATATATACATACATACATACATAAGTCACTTATAAATAAATATTTGGAAAAGAAACATGTGTAGTTGTAGCAGCAAACAGTGTGTTAAGTGGATGCGTTGTACTACAGTTGTATTACAGTTCTTTACTGAATTTGTAGATACAGTAACTTGTTGGTCTTGTTGGGTATTGGTCCATTTGGTATGTGACAAATCACTTTTAATAACACCAGCACCTTGAGGCAGCTGTTGTTGTGATTTTCAGTTCAGTTCAATTTTATTTATTTTACACCAAATGACAAAAACTGTTATCTCAGGGTTCTTTATACTGTACAGAAAAGATCCTCACATTATACAGAGAAAACCCCAACAATCATATGACCCTCAATGAGACAGTAGGAAGGAAAAACTCCCTTTTAACAGGAAGAAACCTCCAGCAGAACCAGGCTCAGGGAGGGGCGGGGCCATCTGCTGTGATTGGTTGGGGAAGAAGGAAGGAAGACAGGATGAAGACATGCTGTGAAAGAGAGCCAGAGATTAATAAGAACCAATGCAGAGGTGTATAAACACATGGTGAGTAAGGAAGAAACAGTCAGTGCGTGATGGGAAGCACGCAGCAGGCTACACCTATTGCAGCGTAAAAATCATGAAAACATTAACTAAAATAACTAAACCTACAACCACCATGATTTCCCCTTTATGATTTTCTAGATTTTAGATTTGGTCTGATCAGCGTAAGCAACAAAATCACTGACGCTGTCTGAAATCTATCTGCATCATGCCTGAAGTTTAATTTTAGCAAGTACGCCTAAAAACGCTATTCCCACGAACAGCATCATACCAACTACAGCTCCAACCCCAGCTCCTGTTGTAGGCATCAGCTCGCCACCACAAATAAAATACCCTGCTGCACAGCCGACAGCCATTCCAATCAAACCACACCGGTCATAAAAAGAGCGCCACTCTTCTTCTGGCTTTGGTTTTGTTTCCTTTCGTGTTTTCAGAGCTTCCTCAGCCTCCTGGAGCATCTTAGGCGTGTAGAAAGGTTGACATTTTTCTCCCGTCATCTTGTTTATAATCCCCAGCAGCTCGTCGAGTTGAGACCCTTGTTGTTCGTCTCTAATGTTAAAAACAAAGCATCTTTGCTGGAACTGATCGGTTAATCTTCTGAGGGATTTCAGTGTTTCCTGCTTGAAAGCGGCGTCGATTTCCTTCCTTTTAGTGGTGAACACCACTATAGTGTAGTCCACTGCCTGTTTACCAAACGTGTCCTGAAAAGTCTTCAGTGCGTCTAATTTCTCTTGTGAGATCTCTTTAAACCTCTCCACGAACAGGAACACATGAGGACCAGGTTCAGCATGTTTGATGGACCGCTTGATCTCTTCCACCACTTCCTCTCCATCATCAGCTACTTTAAACAGACCTGGAGTGTCAACAACAACCACGTCTCGACCCGTGATGGTCTTTCTTTCCTTACGGCACTTCTTTGAGTCCTTATTAGAAGTGAATATTTCTCTGTTGCCCAGGATGATGCCTCCTAGAGTACTTTTACCCTGTCCACTCTGTCCATACAGGACGATCCTCAGCTCACCTGTTGGAAGAACGTCAGTGAGAATTAGCCGGTCTTACTCAAACCTGACAAATACATTTTTAACACTTAGACACAACATGCACCCAAATGTTTCATCCAGAAGTCATTAATCAGACTTTAAAGTGCACTAGTGCAGTATATTTTTTGTAAACTCAAGAATTTGCTTTGATGTAAAAATTCTAAAATCTAAACATGTTAAAATTAAACGCCCACTGAATTCCATCATTGTCCGACCTGATTGCCTTAAGATGTTTTAACATGCGCTGTAGGTTATTGAAGATCATTCTGATAATAAATATGTACTAGTGCTGTCAGCGTTAATCTCGTTAGAATGACGTTAACGCCATAACCGCATTAACGCGGCAAATCTCGGATCGCCCTGTGCATGGCGTTAACATCATTCTAACGAGATTAATGTTGACAGCACTAATATGTACACATATAGCAAACACAGAAATATAACACATTTTAAAAATTCTGAAATAAACTGTGGTTTGATTATTCTGGGATAACATGTTTTTTCCCCTTAAATGGTGCCACATTTGTGTTTTGTTTTTTTCCTATTTCTTGTGTTGAGCATCTGGTACCCCAGGTAATGACAATTAGGCACCTGATTAGCGGCACCTGTGAGCGTGGACCCTGCTCAGTGAGTGAGGAATGAAGGGCATTAATATTGCAAAGATGAAGATAGGCAGACTGGGTTATATTGTTTATGTTCGCGATGAAGGTAAGGATGACACTCAGACTCTCAAGCTAAAGGGAAGATATGACAACTGAGTTATTAAAAGATCACGTTAGATTTAGATGGTATAAATTTGGTGCCAAAAGGAACTAAGTCACTTGTATTGCCATTAAGTTTAAGAATGTATGTAAACCAAAGTTTAATTTTATTTAAACAGAAGTGAATGTGGATGGGAGTATAGTAGTTGTTTTAGAAGACAAATAGAGCTGGGTGTCATCTGGGTAACAGTGATAACAGTGAAGCTGAATGTTGTATTTTTTTAAAAATATTGCAGAGACGTAGGCGATAAATTATAAAAATGGCGCGGTGGGAAGTTGTATCAAAAGCTGTAGTGTGGTCATAGAGAATGAAAATGATGGTGAAGAGTCCACAATCAGTTGCAAGAAAAATATTTTCAATGGATTGAAACTCAATGGCAGCAATGCCTTCTCAATCGTCCAGGTAAGTAAGTCTGTTCATCTGGACGTAACGTTTTCAATGGGAGAAACGTTTCGTCACTCGTCCAAGTGAGTGAGAATCCACTGACAGTAAAACAAGAATGTTCCTTACCATGCATGGAGGGTTTCAACCCAAGTCCAGCAGCCTGAGACTGTACACTAAGTGGAAGGAAGGGGGCTAAGGACTAGTGAGTGTCAAAACCACCATCTAGGATGAGACAACAAAGTTTCATAAGTACATCAGGAAGAAGCCACTACTGATAGTGTGCTCAGTGAATACTTCAGGCAACAGATGCCTGAGAAAAAAGAGGAGCAAGAACATGAACCCTTTTGGAAGGACAGACCCCTGCATGAAATGTACCACCAGCAGATAGAGGAAGTGGCTGATATCAAGAAAACCTACCAATGGACTGGAAGGGTAGGGGGTCACCCAGCAGCCCACAGGCTCCACTGGCAGCCAGCTACGCCAGAGCAGACTGAGCTCTGGGCCCAGAGACCAGAGACCCAAGGGCTTCCCACCACCTAGGGTGTTGAGAATGATCTTTTAGGACTTCCAGATACAGAGATACAAACTGGTGATGGCTAACCAGCCAGACATCGTAGCGGTGGACAAGTAGAGAAAGATGGCTGTAGTGACAGATGTAGCTATACCGAGTAATAGCAACATCAGAAAGAAAGAACATGAGGAGCCTGAGAAGTACCAAGAGCTCAGTAAGGAGCCTGAGAAGATGTTGAGGGTGAAGGTAACAGTGGTCCCAGTGGCAATCAAAGCACTTGGGGCAATACCCCCCAATCTGGGCAAGTGGCTCCACCAGACCCAACGAACAACATCCAAGATCTCTGTACATAAGAGCACAGTTGTAGGAATATCACAGATACTGCACAGGACCCTGAAGCTCCCAGGCCTTTGACAGAGGCCCACAGAAGCCCACAAGATGAGTGACAAATTTTATATAAATAGATGTATGTAAAGTTGGTGACTTTCCTAAAATTAGCCACTGTCTTGAATTTTCAGAAAGTTCATGAGAAAAATGTTCATTTATTGTCACAAGATTTTCTTTTAATGTTAAGTGTATTGTTAATGTCGTATGCATCATTCTATCACTTTTACAAAAAACCCAAACAAAACAAAAACAGTACCTGAATCTTCACAACTTAAAACATAAAGGACGTGCTTCGGAAGCATTTGGAGGGGGGAGGAGTGTGATTGTATATCTGTGTGTGTGTGTGTGTGTGTGTGTGTGTGTGTGTGTGTGTGTGTGTGTGTGTGTGTGTGTGTGTGTGTGTGTGTGTGTGTGTGTATATCCTGTATCAGCTGAAGAGAGAGTGTCTTTTCACCTAGTTTTAAGCAAAAGTCAACAATCCTCCAGCCAACGCAGGTGACCTTGAAGGATGTGGGCAGAGAATCAAAACACAGTTCAATAATCAGGAAGAATTTGTTTTTGCAGCCAGCTTCGGCTTTGAGGCCTTCCAGCTAGCAATGGGTAACCAAATGAGATCACGGTTATTTGATGTAGTGTTAGAGCGAGCAGGCTGTTTGTAATTATGCATGTAATCTAATACCTCTTGGGCTGTCGGGTATGTGGCAGGATGTGGATTGTGGCTCAGCTGCAGGGGAGGGGTGAGTTCAGCAGTGGGTTCAGAGTGTGGTGTTGGGGAGGCTGACTCAAACACCTGACCCCATCATCTAATCATGTCTCCCCTGTTAAAGATCATGCAGGGACCATAGGAGGGGGTGGTGTCTGTGCTACAGGAGCAGGGCAGCTGGAAAGCCAATAAAGAAGTGTTAAACTGCAGCGCTGCTGTTGATGGGTCCTCCTTTGTCAGACTTTTGAGGTTTATGTTGGGGTTTCTCCCAGTGGACAATAGGGTTTGTTCCCTGCGCCTTCAGGTCAGGAAACAGGTTGTGACTGTCATCATCGCATAGCAGTTCAAAGTACCCAGACTTCTTGGAGTCCTTGGGCAGGATGCTTGAGGGTGTTCCACCTGGAGACTCTACTGTCCTACTGGGAGACTTCAACACTTATGTGGGCAATGACAGCAAGACCTGGAGGGGCGTGATGGGAAGGAACGGTCTCCCGGATCTGAACCCGAGCAGTGATTTGTTACTGGACCTCTGTGCAAACCAGAGTTTGGCCATAAAAAACACTGTGTTCGAACATAAGGTTGTCCATAAGTGGATGTGACACCTTAGGCCACAGGCGGATGATCGATTTGTGATTGTATCACCAGATCTGCAGCCATATGTTCTGGACACTCAGGTGAAGAGAGGGGCTGAGCTGTCAACTGATCACCATCTGGCAGTGAGTTTGATCAGGTGGTGGAGGAGGATGCTGGACAGAGCTGGCACACCTAAACGTACAGTGAGGGTGTGCTGGTGTAACCGGTGTGATTCTGCGTTGTGTCTGATAAAAAAGGTAAAAGAAAGAAAGACCTCCAAGTAAATAATTTGCCCACTCCAGCTCCTCTCCCACAGGGGAATTGTAGAAAAAGGGGCTGGCATTTATTTTTACATTAAACATAAAATATGCATTTACACGTAACATATTTGACATAAGATAAAACAAAAACAACATGAAATCTGACATACCTGATAAAAAAGGTAAAAGAAAGAAAGACCTCCAAGTAAATAATTTGCCCACTCCAGCTCCTACGACCAAATACAGACAGTGGGGAAGAGGATTAGCTCAACCCACCACAGCTCCCAAGCTAGCAAGGAATACATATTCATGCTATCATTTATGGCGCCTAAAACACATTTATGACACACACATACTACACACTTATAACATCTTACAAAAAACAGGCTCAATAATGACAATAACTGAATTAAAATCGCAATCATAAACATCAGGGTGGTTAAATATGAATTATGTGTGCTTTAAGGTGCTGGAAAGAAATGACACCCACCTCTCCCACAGGGGAATTGTAGAAAAAGGGGAGAGGCAAAAGGGGTACACTGTATTTATAGTATTGCACCAAAGAAGAAGAAAAGAATGAGGAGGGGCTCTAACTGATAATGAACACAACTACAGGCTTGGAGGTCCTAAAAGTCAGGTATAAAAGGAGAAGTTTGGGGGTTTAGAACACATTTTGTGTAATTATAACAATGTTATTTATGACTCTGTTACACTGGGAATGCCCAGCAGAAGCTAAAACCTCTGCAGAGCTTCAACACCATCCCGAGGGAGACTGAGGACATTGAATTTGAATGGACCATGTTCAGCACCTCAATTGCCGAAGCCGCTGCACTGGGCTGGTTGGTGCCTGTTGTGGTGGTAACCCCCGAACCAAATGGTGGACACCAAAGGTGAAGGAAGGCACCAGACTGAGTTCTATTGTTCTTGTTTAGCATGTGGGAGTTTGGAGGCAGGTAATAGGTACCGACAGGCCAAGCGGAACGCAGCTCAGCCAGTGGCTGCAGGAAAAACTCAGGTGTGGTTTTGAAGGCTTTTAAACTGCCTTGAAAGAGGTTCTGGCAAACCATCAGGCAACTCAGGAAGGGAAAGCGGTGCTCTACCTGCACTGTTTAGTGTGGGTTGAGCACTGCTGACTTCAACTGAGAACAGTGTCAGTCAGTAGAAGGAATACTTTGAGGGCCTCCTTAATCCCACTGGCATGTCTTCTGTGGAGAAGGCAGAGTCTGGGGACAAGGGAGACGACTCGTCTATCTCCGGGGGCGAGGTCCCTGAGGCAGTTAAACAACTCCTTGGTGGCAGGGCCACTGGGGTGGGTGAGGTTCACCCTGAGTTGCTGAAGGCTCTGGATGTTGTAGGGCTGTCTTGGTTGACATCCCTCTACAATGTTGTGCAATGGTGGAGAGCAGGGACAGTACTTCTGGACTGGCAGACTGGGGTGGTGGCTCTCATCTTTAAAAAGGGTGACCGGAGGGTGTGTTCCAACTACAGGGGGATCACACTCCTCAGCCTCCCTGGGAAAGTCTATGCCAGGGTGCTGGAAAGGAGAGTTCGTCCGCTAGTCGAACCTCGGATACAGGAGGAACAATGCGGTTTTCGTCCTGGTCGCGGAACACTGGACCAGCTCTTTATCCTCTCCAGGATACTTGAGGGTGCATGGGAGTTTGCCCAACCAGTCTACATGTGTTTTGTGGACTTGGAGAAGGCATTCGACCGTGTCTCTCGGCATGTCCTGTGGGAGGTGCTTCAGGAGTATGGGATGTCTTACTCCCATCTTACTCCCATCCTGATGAAGTGCTTCGAACGACTAGTCATGCAACACATCAAGACTGTCCTGCCCCCCTCCCTGGATCCCTTCCAGTTTGCGTATCGGCCCAACCGCTCAACCGATGATGCCATCTCCACTGCACTCCACTCAGCACTCACACACCTGGACAAAAAAGACTCATATGTTCGAATGCTGTTCATAGATTTCAGTTCAGCATTCAACACTATAATCCCCCAACAGCTCACTCAAAAACTGGTCCAGCTGGGGCTCAACACCTCACTGTGCAACTGGCTGTTGGATTTCCTCACCGGAAGACCTCAAGCAGTACGGGTCGGCAGTAATACATCCAGCACCATCATTTTAAACACAGGGGCCCCGCAGGGATGTGTGCTGAGCCCCCTCCTCTTCACTCTGCTGACCCATGGCTGCACTCCATCATATAGCTCCAACCTCTTCATCAAGTTTGCGGACGACACAATGGTGGTGGGTCTCATTAGCAACAGGGATGAGACCGACTACAGAAGTGAGGTGAGACGCCTGGCCACGTGGTGTGTTGACAACAATCTCTCTCTGAATGTGGAGAAGACGAAGGAGATTGTTGTGGACTTCAGGAGAATGCACACCCAACATGCTCCTCTGACCATTGACGGAGCGTCTGTGGAGAGAGTGAGCAGCACCAAGTTCTTGGGTGTGCACATCACAGAGGATCTCTCCTGGACGTACAACACCACAGCACTGGCCAAGAAATCACAGCAGCGTCTCTTCTTTCTCCACAAACTAAGAATTCAATTCAATTCAATTCAATTTTATTTATATAGCGCCAAATCACAACAAAAGTCGCCTCAAGGCGCTTCATAGATACAGAGAAAAACCCAACAATCATATGACCCCCTATGAGCAGGCACTTTGGCGACAGTGGGAAGGAAAAACTCCCTTTTAACAGGAAGAAACCTCTGGCAGAACCAGGCTCAGGGAGGGGCGGGGCCATCTGCTGCGACCGGTTGGGGTGAGAGAAGGAAGACAGGATAAAGACATGCTGTGGAAGAGAGACAGAGGTTAATAACAGATATGATTCAATGCAGAGAGGTCTATTAATACATAGTGAGTGAGAAAGGTGACTGGAAAGGAAAAACTCAATGCATCATGGGAATCCCCCGGCAGCCTACGTCTATTGCAGCATAACTAAGGGAGGATTCAGGGTCACCTGGTCCAGCCCTAACTATATGCTTTAGCAAAAAGGAAAGTTTGAAGCCTAATCTTAAAAATCAAATCAACAAATGCAGCAATATATGACACAAAAGTCAGAGCTCTTTTGAGCCAACCATCCCTTTAACGTTAACTAGTAATGACTTCATGAACTTCTTCACAAATAAAATTTTTATCATTAGAGAAAAAATTACCAGTAATCATCCCACAGATGTAATATTATCTACAGTTACTCTTAGTACCATTGATGTTAAGTTAGACTCTTTTTCTCCAATTGATCTTTCTGAGTTAACTTCAATAATTACTTCCTCCAAACCATCAACCTGTCTTTTAGACCCCATTCCTACAAAACTGCTCAAAGAAGTCCTGCCATTAATTAATTCTTCGATCTTAAATATGATCAACCTATCTCTAATAATCGGCTATGTACCACAGGCCTTCAAGCTGGCTGTAGTTAAACCTTTACTCAAAAAGCATCTCTAGACCCAGCAGTCTTAGCTAATTATAGGCCAATCTCCAACCTTCCTTTATATCAAACATCCTTGAAAGAGTAGTTGTCAAACAGCTAACAGATCATCTGCAGAGGAATGGTTTATTTGAAGAGTTTCAGTCAGGTTTCAGAGCTCATCACAGCACAGAAACAGCTTTAGTGAAGGTTACAAATGATCTTCTTATGGCCTCTGACAGTGGACTCATCTCTGTGCTTGTCCTGCTAGACCTCAGTGCAGCGTTCGATACTGTCGACCATAATATCCTATTAGAGCGATTAGAACATGCTGTAGGTATTACAGGTACTGCACTGCAGTGGTTTGTATCATATCTATCTAATAGACTCCAGTTTGTGCATGTAAATGGAGAGTCCTCTTCACACACTGAGGTTAATTATGGAGTTCCACAGGGTTCAGTGCTAGGACCAATTCTGTTTACATTATACATGCTTCCCTTAGGCAGCATCATTAGAAGACATAGCATACATTTACACTGCTATGCAGATGACACCCAGCTCTATCTGTCCATGAAGCCAGATAACACACACCAATGAGTTAAACTGCAGGAATGTCTTAAAGACATAAAGACCTGGATGGCCGCTAACTTTCTGCTTCTTAATTCAGATAAGATAAGATAAGATAAGATAAGATAAGATAAGATAAGATAAGATAAGATAAGATAAGATAACCTTTATTAGTCCCACACGTGGGAAATTTGTTTTGTCACAGCAGGAAGTGGACAGTGCAAAAGTTATGAGGCAAAAATTATAATACAAGAAGAATAAATACAGTACACAACTGTACAGAATAGAATAAAATACTATATACAGTAGAATAAAATAAAATAAATATACAATAAGATAAAAATAGAATACAAATACAAATACTATATACAACTGAGTAAAAATACAACGATGACAGAAAAGATTATTGCACTTAGTGTTATTGCATATGTATGGATGTGTGTGCTTGATCAGTTAAAGTCTTTATTATGGAGTCTGACAGCAGTGGGGAGGAAAGACCTGCGAAATCTCTCCGTCCCACACCGTGGGTGCCGCAGTCTCCCACTGAAGGAGCTGCTCAGTGCTGTCACAGTCTGCTGCATGGGGTGGGAGATGTTGTCCATCAGGGATGACAGCTTAGCCGCCGTTCTCCTGTCACTCACCACCTCCACTGGGTCCAGAGGGCATCCTAGAACAGAGCTGGCCCTTCGGATCACCCTGTTCAGTCTCTTCCTGTCCCCAGCAGAGATGCTGCCGCCCCAGCAGACCACACCATAAAAGATAGCAGAAGCCACAACAGAGTCATAGAAGGTCTTCAAGAGTGGGCCCTCCACTCCAAACGACCTGAGTCTCCGCAGCAGGTACAGCCTGCTCTGCCCTTTCCTGTAGAGGGCGTCTGAGTTATGAGTCCAGTCCAGTCTGTTGTTCAGATGAACACCAAGGTACCTGTAGCTGTCCACAGCCTCAATGTCCATACCCTGGATGTTCAGTGGTTGCAGTGGAGAATGCTTGTGCCTGCGGAAGTCTACCACCAGTTCCTTGGTTTTACTGGCGTTGATCTGGAGGTAGTTCAGCTGGCACCAGTCCACAAAGTCTTGGGTCAGACCTCTGTACTCCTTGTCGTCCCCATCAGTGATGAGGCCGACTATTGCAGAGTCATCAGAGAACTTCTGCAGGAAGCACTGGGTGGAATTGTGGGAGAAGTCTGCAGTGTAGATGGTGAAGAGGAACGGAGCCAGAACCGTTCCCTGTGGGGCCCCCATACTGCAGACGACCCTGTCCGACACACAGCCCTGAGTCCTCACATACTGTGGTCGGTCGGTGAGGTAGTCCAGGATCCAGGTAGTGAGGTGATGGTCCACTCCAGAGTTCACCAGCTTGTCCTTTAGAACCGAGGGAAGAATGGTGTTGAAGGCACTGGAGAAATCAAAGAACATGATTCTCACAGTGCTTCCAGCGGTCTCCAGGTGAGCGAGGGAACGATGTAGGAGGTGAATGACGGCATCATCCGCTCCAATGCCAGGCTGGTAGGCAAACTGAAGTGGGTCCAGTGATGAGCTTATTAGGCGCCGAAGCTGAGCCAGGACCAACCGCTCCAGGGTCTTCATCAGGTGGGATGTCAGAGCCACCGGCCTGTAGCTGTTGAGGTCCTTGGGGCGTGAAGTCTTTGGCACTGGTACAACACAGGAGGTTTTCCAGAGCTGTGGGACTCTTCCCAACCTCAGGCTCAGGTTGAAGAGGTGCTCCATCACCCCACACAGTTGGTCCGCGCAGGACCTGACGACCCTCGAGCTGATGCCATCTGGACCCGCTGCCTTCTTGCCATTAATCCTCCTCAGTTCCCTCCTAACCTGGGTGGTTGAGAGAGACAGGCTGGAGCCTTGTGTTGAGTGTGTATTGGATGCTGTTGTTGGGGGTGGGGGGGAGTGAGCAGGGTGAATAGAGGAGGTGTGAAGTGTCTGAGGTGGAACAGCAGCAGTGGGGGTGGGTGAGTCTGCAGCCGATGTTGCAGACTGCCTCATGGCTGAGTCAAATCTGTTGAAGAAATGATTCAGTTCATTTGCCCACCTCACATCCCTCCCAGGCAGAGAGTTCTGCTGTTTGTGGCCCGAGATGGTTCTGAGGCCTCTCCAGACTTCACCAACGTTGTTTTGTTGAAGCTGGTTCTCCATCTTCTGCCTGTAGCTCTCCTTCCCATTCCTTATCAGTCCCCTCAACTCTCTCTGCACCCTTTTCAACTCCTCTTTGTCTCTGGATTTGAAGGCCCTCCTCTTCTGCTTGAGGACGGTTTTAATTTCTGGGGTAATCCAAGGTTTGTTGTTGGAGAAACACCGTACAGTCCTGGTAGGTACAGTGTTATCCACACAGAAGTTTATATAGTCAGTAATGCATGTAGTAAGGCTGTCGATGTCCTCTCCGTGGTCATCACAAATCACCTCCCACACAGTCGACTCAAAACAATCCTTAAGAGCCTCCTCGCTCTCCTCTGACCATCTCTGTACTGTGCGGGTGGCTGGTGGCTCCCTGCGCACTAAGGGCTCATACACAGGGACAAGGTGCACCAGGTTGTGATCAGATCTGCCCAGGGGAGGGAGAGGTGATGAACTGTATGCCTCTTCTGCATTGGCATACAGTAAGTCCAGTGTTTTATTGTCTCTGGTTGAGCAGGTCACATACTGGGTGAAGGTGGGCAGTGTGGAGTCCAGTGAGGCATGATTGAAGTCCCCTGATATTATGAGAAGGGCTCTCGGAGATTGTGTTTGCAGTCTGCTGACCACAGAGTGGAGAGAGTCACAGGCTGCATCCGCGTTGGCCGAGGGGGGGGGACATACGCTGTTATCGCGATAACATGCGAGAATTCCCGGGGCAGGTAGTACGGACGCATGCTAACGGCTAACAGCTCAATGTCTCTGCTGCAGAGTTGCTCTTTTACAGTGATGTGCCCAGGGTTACACCATCTGTCGTTCACAAAAACTGCCAAAACTGCCAGATCAAACTGAGGTTATTGTACTCGGCCCTGAAAAGCTTAGAAATATGGTATCTAAGCAGATTCTTACTCTGGATGGCATTACCTTGGCCTCCAGTAACACTGTGAGGAACCTTGGAGTCATGTTTGACCAGGACATGTCCTTCAATGCACATATTAAACAAATATGTAAGACTGCTTTCTTCCATTTGCGCAACATCTCTAAAGTTAGAAATATCCTGTCTCAGAGTGACGCTGAAAAACTAGTTCATGCATTTATTACTTCCAGGCTGGACGACTGTAACTCATTATTATCAGGAAGTCCTAAAAACTCGCTGAAAAGCCTTCAACTGATCCAAAATGCTGCAGCAAGAGTCCTGACAGGGACTAGAAAGAGAGAGCAGATTTCTCCTGTTTTGGCTTCCTGTTAAATCCAGAATTGAATTCAAAATCCTGCTCCTCACATACAAGGTCTTAAATAATCAGGCCCCATCTTATCTTAATGACCTTGTAGTACCATATCACCCTATTAGAGCACTTCGCTCTCGCTCTGCAGGCCTACTTGTTGTTCCTAGAGTATTTAAAAGTAGAATGGGAGGCAGAGCCTTCAGTTTTCAGGCCCCTCTTCTGTGGAACCAGCTTCCAGTTTGGATTCGGGAGACAGACACTATCTCTACTTTCAAGATTAGGCTTCAAACTTTCCTTTTTGCTAAAGCATATAGTTAGGGCTGGACCAGGGGACCCTGAATCCTCCCTTAGTGATGCTGCAATAGATGTAGGCTGCCGGGGGATTCCCATGATGCACTGGGTGTTTCTTCTTCACTCACTATGTATTAACAGACCTCTCTGCATTGAATCATATCTGTTATTAACCTCTGTCTCTCTTCCACAGCATGTCTTTATCCTGTCTTCCTTCTCTCACCCCAACCAATCACAGCAGATGGCCCCGCCCCTCCCTGAGCCTGGTTCTGCCGGAGGTTTCTTCCTGTTAAAAGGGAGTTTTTCCTTTCCACTGTTGCCAAAGTGCTTGCTCATAGGGGGTCATATGATTGTTGGGTTTTTCTCTGTATCTATGAAGCGCCTTGAGGCGACTTTTATTGTGATTTGGCGCTATATAAATAAAATTGAATTGAATTGAATTGAATTGAATTAAAAGTAGAGATAGTGTCTGTCTCCCGAATCCAAACTGGAAGCTGGTTCCACAGAAGAGGGGCCTGAAAACTGAAGAGCAGGAGCACCAGCCCCCATCATGTACACTTTCTACAGAGGCACCATCGAGAGCATCCTGTCGAGCTGCATCACTGTGTGGTTTGGAGCCTGCAATGCGTCCTGTCATAGAACCCTCCAACGCATAGTGAGGGCTGCAGAGAGGATCATTGGTGTCTCTCTCCCCTCCCTCCAGGACATTTACAGCACCCGTCTCACTAAAAAAGCCCTTTGCATAGCGGCTGATCCCACACACCCAATGCAAAGCTTCTTCAAGCTGCTGCCGTCAGGGAGGAGACTGCGGAGTCTCCAGGCCAGGACCAGCAGGCTGAAGGACAGCTTCATCCATCAGGCTGTCAGGAAGCTTAACTCCCTCCCGATTCTGCCCCCTCTCCCCTCTCTCCTCCATGGTCTCACTGAACTCTGTCACTCACACACACACACACACACACACACACACACACACACACACACACACACACACACACACACACACACACACACACACACACACACACACACACTCTCTGACTCACTCACTGGCCTGCACCAGTTACCAGTCACTTTGTGGAGCATTGGACTGCCATTACCTCATAAGACTTTGTTGTTATACTATCTCTTACCGTACATTACTAAATCTCCATTTGCACTATTTGCCTATTTGCACTACTCTGCCTGGTTTACACTCAATGTCATTTACCCTTACTTGAATATTGTATATTGTATATTGCATAACTTTCTTGTTAATTTGTATTGTATTTATTTATTTAAATTTTTACTTTTTAATTATTTTATTTGCATTTTTTAATCACTCTCTTATATTTAAATGTTCATTTGCTATTTCATCTAGGGTTTGAGAGTACCGAAATTTCTATTCTCTGTATGTCCTGTACATGTGGCAGAATTGACAAATAAAGTTGACTTGACTTGACTTGACTTGACTTGTCTGGCCCATTGCTACGGACCATTTGATCCTTATACAACCGTCTGCATTGCCGGCAATAAGTTAGACTTATTTCCAGTGGCTGATAGACTCTGACCAGGGCTGCCCTTTGTCAACAATTCTCGTCTCTGCTTTTCACAGAAGATGTGGTCCTGCTGGCTTCATCGGATGATGGCCTCCAGCTTGCACTGGAGTGGTTCGCAGCTGAGTGCGAAACGGTGAATCAGCAGAATGAGAATCAGCACCTCCAAATCCAAGGCCATGGTCCTCAGTCGAAAAGGACTGAGGAGAGCCCACTCCGGGTCAGGGACGAATTCCTGCCCCAGGTGGAGGAGTTCAAGTATCTCAGGGTGTCTTCAAGCAACTTAAAGAAGTCCAGACGCTTTTCTTTGCTAGCTCCTTTGACTATCTCAGGGTGTTGTTTTCTGTTTCAGTTTCAGTTTCAAGTTTATTTCTATAGCACATTTAAAAGTCCCAGGTACATCAAAGTGCTTCACAGACGAGCCACATTTGCGGGGTTACAGCAAGTTCACAAGTTACGGGAGAAGAGAGCGAGAGATCGACAGATGGATTGGTGCTGGGGCTCCAGTGATGTGGACGCTGTACTGGTCCATCATGGTGAAGAGAGAGCTGAGTGTGAAAGTCAAGCTCGGTCGATCTACATTTCTACCTTCACCTGTGGTCATAAGCTGTGGGTAGTGACTGAAAGAACGAGATCGCAGATACAAGCAGCGAAAAGGAGCTTTTCTCCTAAGGGTGGCTGGCCTCTTCCTTAGAGATGGGATGTCACCCATGCTGAGGATGTCACGGCCAGACGGTCCTCGCCAGTCGACCTGCCTGTTCGGGTTGTGTTTGTGTGCACTTTGCTGTTTTCTCCTCTCCGTCCTGTTACTGTGTGTTTGTGTGTATCTGTATATACAAACCTCAGTTACTTATGTATGTAGGAGCACTTTGTGTCTTCCTTCTATATTTTATATTTCCCTTGCTATGAGAGCTGTGTCACAAACAAATTTCTCATTGGTGGGATAATGGTTTACTCTATTCTATTCTATTCTATTCTATTCTATTCTATTCTAGAGATAAGAAAGTTAGGCAAACTTAAAATACACTGTTAAGCACACCCTCATTCTATGGTTAGGTGGACCAGGCCGCTCTGCCATTCTCGCTCTGCACACCTAATCCAAGACACCACTAGGTGCTGATCAGTTGACAGTTTCACCCAGCTCCACACCTGAATGTCCAACACACTTGATAAACATTCATTTCAACAATTAAATTCAATTTATATCATATATATTTCATATTATTATATAATATGTGTTACAACTTTTATAATTTATATAGCACCAAATAAGCACTTTATATTGTAAGGTGAAGACCCTACAATAATACAGAGAAAAGAGATTAAAAACCCCAACAATCGTGAGTGAGTTATGAAGAAACACCCAGTGCATCATGGGAATCCCCCAGCAGCCTACACCTATCGCAGGATAACTAAGGGAGGATTCAGGGTCACCTGGTCCAGCCCTAACTATATGCTTTAGCTTTAGCATAAAGGAAAGAAATTCTGGATTTAACAGGGAGACTTTTCAAAGCCCTAGAAGTTGATGTTTAGTTTGTTCAAAGCTCTGGAAATGCTGATTAGATCACCAAGTATTTCATACAGACAGAAATATTAATTTCACAGGCATTAAAAGTTCCAACAAATAGTTAAAAAGTGACTTTTACAGATTTACAGAAATATAATCTCCAGATTTAACTGCTTCATTATCTACGCAAAAAGCTAATCCTACTGATACTAATCTACCACAACAAAGCTGGCTAACTGCTAGCTGTCACTTTCATTCATTTAACTGTGTAAATCACAGAAAAGTATTTATTCTGTTTCCTTACCTAGAAATGTTTGCAGTCCTAATTTTCAGTTTTAAGACAAGCTTCGCTCGAGTAACGAGTCGAAATTCAGCGTCACGTTTAACCACAGAAGTTAAAGACATTTAAAGAATCGTAAGTGAAATGGCGGCAAAATGCAGCC
Organism: Rhamphochromis longiceps; assembly: GCF_057381845.1. Lineage (NCBI taxonomy): Eukaryota > Metazoa > Chordata > Actinopteri > Cichliformes > Cichlidae > Rhamphochromis > Rhamphochromis longiceps. Next base: position 37,475,782 of record NC_140560.1, on the reverse strand, counting down.
ACGTGTGCAGACGGATTATTCTCCCAAAGCAAGAGAAACAAAACCAATCACAACATCAGGACTCGTTATAAAACCTACTGAATGAAGTCAAAATATTTAAAAGAGCTTGGGATTGTTTCCTTTCTCTGAGTGTTTGTGTAAAAATCACCAGAGGAGAGCTAACTCATTTTATCATCAGCAGATCTGAGGATCATTTTGTTTTATCTGTAAAATTTGAATAAATTAATCTGCAGTTTCCTAAAACAGAGAAAACCAAACCATAAAGCAGATACATTTTTTCCTTTTAACTTACAAAAGTAATTAAAAAACTTTAACTTTTAACTTTAACTTTAATTTTATTTCGACTTCTTCAGTTGAAAGGATCAGATGTTTGACCTTCTCTGAAAAACTTAACTATGCTCTACATTCATGATATATATTATGTGTATTCTACATAAAGGTTACAATTTAATATAATGTAACATATAGAAGGTCATTGTTGAAGAAAAAATGTACTTTCCTTAGGAGATCTGTAAAATATTAATGTTAATAGTTTTATTAGTTGATTAACTAAGTAGAAATCCTTCATATTGAACTGGTCAGCAGCTCACACCCACTGCACTCAGTTCCACTGAAAAGTTCTCTAAATGCAGCTTGGTGATATTCAGACTCTAAACTTAACATAAAGGAACAATCTGACATCTCTGGACTTAACAACTCTAAATTTCAGAACAAGGCTGAAAATGAATTTCTAACAAAATAACTTCAAAGTAAAGCACAAAGGAGCTGCTACTGACTTCTGTCTTTACTGTAATTTCTGTCCCAAATATCAAACTAAACACCACCATGACTCTCGGTGCATGACAGATACACTCACCCATCTTATCTGGATCTTCACTGGGAACAGGTATCCTGCAACACTGTGCTAGCTCAATAGAGTCCATGGCTTATTCTGAGTGGTTACAATTCCATTTCACTTCTATTTTAAAGCCTGCTGCTAGTTCCCTCCCCTACAACACTGGCTGTCCAATCAGAACTGTGGTTGAAAAGAACCAATCGGAGGGCTGAACAAAAAGTGCATCAAGCAGAGTACATCCCCATGGGTCTGCCTCCTCACCCTCTTCTCTCATTTACATCATTACATAAAGAGAACTGGAAACATTACAAGAGAACCAACATCCATGTCTTTCTCATGTACAAGCTAAAGTTTCACATAAAACATTCCAGGTGCAAATAATCCCTCAACCTCCAGGGCTGAAAAATGAACCAACCCCAGAGGAAGGAGGGAAACGTGGCTCTGTGGTGGTCTTTCACAGAGCCCATGGACAGCAGTCATTGTCTACATGTTGTAACTGTTTATTAACACCAGGGGACAGTGTCACAAATGCCCGATCATCCAGACTTTAGCTTGTGTTGTTGTTGGTCCTTCAGCCACGGGGAAGAATGATGTTATAATGCAAAGAGCTAAGCTTAAGTTCTCTATTCTAGCCAAAAATGTTCCCCAATCAGCATTCGATGGACACATGGCATCATCCACAACACGTCCTCACTCCCAAAGCGTAACATATTATGCTATGTGACAAATAGTCGGGATGTTGCGCTTTCGGCCACCCAACACATTTCTATGTTACGCATTGGGAAACAGGAGGAAACATGAGAACCGTCTGGACTGAATCTGCACATTTACATGTATTTAATTTTTTTGGAAAACATCTGACACCATTAATGTTGTGGTTAAGGTTAGGCATAAGGTTACGGTTAGGGCTGGAATACATGGCTGGAACGTGTGTTACCGCTGGAACCGTCATTCATAATCCGGAGAGTATCTCAGGAATGCCCAAGGTTACCTTTCACATTCCCATGGCACCGCTTGGGATGTGACAAATCGCCGGTATGTTATGCGTCAGGAATGACAACGGGCTCTCATCCATGTTGGGTTTTTGGACGACTGCATGCAGGCCCATTTGCATAGGTAGCAAACCCCTCTGTACTGGCAAATACCAACACTGGCACAGCTGTAGCACCACAAATTCGCTGTGAAGAAATGCACAAAAATGTGTAATTCCTCTAATGTCCACTGGGGGCACGAGTCAGTCCCCATAGACTTCCAGATTAAAATGCACAACTGTACAGCCTGATACAGAAACTGTTCTGGTCTCTATAGAAATTGTCCCCCTTCATAACACCTGCACAGGGATACATGTTTTTATAACTCACCTGTTTTAATTGTATTGAAGTTTGTAATATCAGGGTCGTGGCCATTTGGACTGACAGCTAGGATTGTGCTATTTTATCATTTTTCTTCAGGCTGCTGCTTTGGAGTATTGAGGTGGCAATATTCCCTGGAGTGGATGTCTAGGGCTGCAACTAAAGAATATGTTAGTAGTCGACTAATCTGTCAGCAGATTTTTTGATTAGTCGATTAGTCTACTATTGTTTCAATCACTCATTTCTGTTATTTTTTAAATAATCCTTTATTTAAACAGGTAAATATCCCATTGAAATTAAAAATCTAATTTCCAAGATCTCCGCCTTCCGTGGGCACACCTTCTGCTCTAGGCTCCAGTTCATGCTGTACCTCACCGCCCACAGCAAATAAAATAATGACACATGGAAGAAATGATTTTGAAACTAGTGAAATGTATTTTTAACATTAATGTGACCGTCACATTAAAAATCAAATAAATAATGCAAATTAAAGTGCAAGTAATTTTTTGTTTTTACATAAAAGATGATGTGCAAATAAGTTGTCATGGTCCCCGCACCTCGCCAGCTGACATCAGTCTGGCGCTATGTTTTGTTTTGTTTATTCTCCTCTCTCTCTCTGCTCTCTCTCTCTCTTTCTCCTGCCGGGGCGGAGCTCAGTATGGGCTCCGCCCCTGGGCCATGCACCTGGGGATGATCAGCACACCTGCCGCTGATCACGAGAATTAGAGCCCTACTTAGGATGGTGGACCTGCTCTACTCTTCGCTGGATCGTTGAGCCGTCAGCGTCAGTCGCCCTGCAAACCTGTAATTTGAACTCGTGAGTACTTCTGAACCTGGAAGCTGACTGTCTCTCTGTATGTGTGTAGATCTCCCCTGGACCCGTTCCCTGAGCAACTGTGACTGAGCGTGGGCAAGAAGAGTGGTGGTGCAGAGAGGAGCTGTTGTTTGTGTATGGAAAGCCTCCACCCTGGACTGCTTCCCCTGTCAGTCCTGGACCCCGGACCCTTTTCCCGAACACCTTTGTATATATATATATTGCACTTGTGAGAATCACTGTAAATAAATAAAAATCTGTCTTAATTTTATTTTCTCCCATGTCCCCTGCGGGGCTCCGTACTCTATAGAAAGGAAGAAAGGAGAAGAAAAGTTGAGAGAAAGGGACAAAGTAGGCCACAGCACAAAAAAATCACAGTGATCACCAACACAGCTGAAAGAGAAAACAGACAAACGATCTTGAAAGTAGAGATAGTGTCTGTCTCCTGAATCCAAACTGGAAGCTGGTTCCACAGAAGCTGAAGGCTCCGCCTCCCGTTCTACTTTTAAATATCCTGGGAACAACAACAAAGAGCTGAGAATGAAGAATTATGTTTTAAGATAATAACATACTTTAAGATATGACGAATATCCAGCAAGCATTTCATCTGAGTCTGTGTAATGTGGGTGATTTTAAGCAGTGACTGAATTATCTATGCCTTCCTTCACGAGGATGCACATGCAGACTCAGGGCAGACAGACACGAACCTTTATTACAGCCAAAAGCAGACTCCAGAATCTCAAAGCCCATAAAATGAATAAGACACCAGGCACAGCAACAGATGCTGGGACAAAGTGGACACAGCTGGTGCAGACAAAATGAAGACAATAAAGACCAGTAACCATCAAAATAAAACAGGAAGTGAGAAATGGGAAAATGCAGACCTGTGCATGAACTTAACATAGGGGAGCTGACAGAACAGGATGCGAACACTGAGGGAACAAGAGAAACTCTAACACTAGATTTAATTATAACAGCAACTATAGACTCCAAAATACTAAATAAAACATAAATATCAATAAATCAAAGTATGAAGACCAAACCAAGAACGCATCCTAAACCCACAACCAGACCCATGACATTCTGTGCCTCACTTCCTGTCCTTCTCAGCTGCGCTGTGCTTCATGTGAAACGCCATCAGGTGTAATCACAGGTGTTCTGAGTGTCTGCAATCAGTTCCAGTAGCTGTTTGAGTGCAATGCAGCTTTTCTGCAGAGAGCCAAGTGAAACACAGTGAGCCCCTCTGGGCGTAGCCTGCATGGGCCACATGGACCGGCACATCCTGGGCTCATCTTGGAGGTGGTGGAGAGGTCGACTGCAGTGCGTTTAGGGGTCGATCGATCTAAATATTTAAAGTATTGATACAACACTGGTACTGATGTCAGATCGTTACTAGGGTGATGGGATCAGTACTTCAGTGATTCGCCTTCTCTAAGGTCAGTACGTGGCTGCTCTTCATCATCTGTGCAACCTCTGCTCCCCTAATGCAGACACACCTTGCTCCGCCCCCCCTCTGTGGTCATGTGACTCAGCAGCACTGAGCACAGCAGCAAACAAGCAGCAAAAGAAAAGAAGAAAAACGATGGAAACTTTTCAGGCGGACGCACACCCTCAGCACAGAGGTCAGAGGTCACTGTCACAGTCCCTCCAGAGAAGCAAAGAATTACCAGGTAGCTTCTACAGTGCTGAAAATAATGTTTCATTCATAACGGATGCCAAGTATTCAGCATGAGTTATGTTTATTGACAGCTGTTACTTCTCAGACTGATTACCTGCAGACTATATCCAGACACTCAGGTAGTAAATTCAGTCCACTGGATTGTGTTAAATAATTTTATTGGAAATGAAAAAACATACCTCGAACATCAAGAATGAATCTGTTACGTCTGAATATTAGAGCCATTTGTGTTTAATGTCTAGTCCATTTTATTTACATAACAAATTTAATGAACAGAAGCTGACCCAAAGTGCTTTAAAGAAAGACACGTTTACACTCAGGTCCCTAAAAACCATCGATCCATCCTCTTCCACTTATCCCCGTCAGGGTCGCGGGGGGCTAACGTAGGGCGAGAGGCGGAGCAGACCCTGGACAGGTGGCCAGCCGGATGCACGGCTAACACAAAGAGACAGACAACCAAAAACTAAAAGACAAAGTTTCAAGTTAATTTCTTCTATGAGTCATTTGTTAATCAGCTGAATGATGACAGGAGAGAAACAGATTTGTCTCAGTCATGTTTGATTTATTGATGTGATTCTGCTGCTATTATCTGACTGAAGCTGCATAAGTTCACACACTGATTCGTACATTAGCATCTTAACTGTGTTACATCATAGAAAGGAATGAAAAAAGAAAACAATCTTTCTTTTTTGAACACGTCCACTGAGTGGAAGCACAAAATCCATCAGGCTTCAACATTTAACATGTTTTTCAGAAAACAAAGGAAAAGAAAAACACAGTCTGTGCTGCAGCTTCTCCAGAAAACATCTGTTGTCAGGTTTCCCTGTAACTGCAGCAGAGGCGCAGAAAGAACTCAGATCTGTATGGAGAGCTAATCTTTACAATTTTACCACACAGAAGACGCAAACGTTACAGCTGCCCCACATACATGCACACGTATATCCTGCTTTTCCTCATTATGCCTTGTTCACCATCAATAAAAGGAAAAAGAAGCAGAGAAGTATTTGCATTAAATCATTTAGAATATAATGTTGCAGCTGGAAAATATGGAGTCCAATTGAACCAGTCCAAATGTCACTTCTGCCAAAATGCAAATGATAATAATGATATAAAAACATGATTATTTGTTGTCTTGATCTCAGTGTGCAGAGGAACCGAGTCTGTCAGATTAATAACTCGCATTAAAAACATCAAATATCTTGTTTGTTTCTCTGACCGAGCTGCAGATTTAATAACAACAGGATTAATGAATCAATCATTTTGGGTTCATGAGTAAAGTCTCATCTTTCCTTCCGTCATTTCATTAACTTGCTCTTAACTCTTTGATTCTTTTGTGAATGGAGGCCAATTTTTATCCTCACTTTTTGTGTTTCTGAGCCAGCTTCTCCGTGTATTTGCTGAAATAGTCTGACACCTCTCTCTGCATTTGAAACAGGAACTTGCTAAAGTCGCCCCCTCCAGTTACCAACTCAATAAATTTGGTCAGTGTGTCATTCACATCATCTTTCCTTCCCTTCTTGTCTAATTCCTGCATTTTCTGGCAGAGGGCTTCCTGTGCCCTCTTGAACATTTCCTCTGTGTAACACTCCCATTGGTTGTTTTCAGCCACCTCTCTCAGCTTGTCCACTAACTTTCTCTCCTGATCTTGGACTTTCTCACTACCAACATCAATATCACTCCATTTCTCTTTGTCACACCCAAATTGTGTCTCAATGAAACTCATTATTTCATTTCTATCCTTTGGTTTCAGCTCTTCATCTTCGTGGGTGATCAAGGGTAAAAAGTAACGCAGCGACTCGTCACCAAAGAACTCCCTAACCAGTTTCATTCGCTCCACGTCATGTATTTTAAAGCCGCTCTCCCACTCTTGCACGAACAGAAACACATGGGGACCAGGAGAAAAGATGGATGCTGTAGCTCCTTTCTGCATTTCCTTTGACACTTCGGTGTTTTCTGTCTCGTCGACTTGACTTGGACTGTCTTGGATCAGAGTCTTCACCAAAACCATTGTAAAGTCTTCCTGCGCAGCCTTTTCTTTCAGGATGGCTTCAATTTGTGAAGTCAACATTTTAGTCTTTCCAATGAAGACAATCCTCAGCTCCTTTGGCCCTGATGGAGAATTTATATTGACATAATAATTATTATTATTATTATGTAAGTTCTGTTGCAGTCTTTAGGACTTCTCAACTTATACAGCGAACTGAAAAGTGTTGGCCGCTTTGCTGATTTCCTATTTGTTGTATGTTTTTCACACTTAAATGTTTCAGATCATCAAACAAATTAAAATATTAGACAAAGATAACACAAATAAACACAAAATGCAGTTTCTAAATGAAGGTGTTAATTATTACAGCATTTGCATTAACTGGCAATGAGTGTTTTACAGCTGTGGAGGAATTTTGAGCCACTCATCTTTGCAGACTTGTTGTAATTCAGTCACATTGGAGCCGCCGTTTGACTGTCATGCTACAGCATCTCAATCGGCTTCATCAGATTCGGGTCAGGACTTTGACTAGGCCACACCAAAGTCTTCATTTTCTTTTCTTAAGCAGTTCAGAGGTGGACTTTTTAGTTTTACTCCAAATGTAACCGGAGATGCACCTTCCAAAAAGTCTAGCTTTTGTCTCGTCAGCGTGATACACCACTGTTACTTTATGTTATAACAAGGCAAGGAGGCAGTCAGGTTTGGGTTTCCCCCCAAACACCCAAACAAAATAATAAACACCTTAATTTAAAAGTTACATATTGTGTTTGTCTTTAATTTCATCTCGTTTGATGATCTTTGTACACTGCCTGCATCGGGCAGCAGGGCTCTATGCAAACAGCCCCTGGACTGAATCAGATAGTGAGCGTGTCTTGTCTTGTTACCTGATTACTTTCACCTGTTTCTACCTTGCTGTGTCGTTTTCCCACATTGGCCTCCCGTGTACTTAAAGCCTGAGTTTGAATGTGCTCATCGTTACTATTTGCTTTCCATTCCTGTCTTTTGTCTTCCTGTGAATTTTTCCCCACTTGATTTGTTGATAATGTTTGCTGCCAGTTGTTTGAATTCATCGTCGCCAAAATAAAGGTTAGTTTTTATTTATTTACTATTCAAATCTACACTTAAGGTCCAAACCTTTCACTACACATGGCAAATGTTTTCGGAGCACTGAAGATTGTCACACTTTAGTTTACTGGCCTGGGAATACGATTCAATTTTAAATGTAAGAGAGTCCCAAAATATTATAATTACATATTTTTCCAATTGATAAACGTCAGAAATTAGATTTAATTTCTCCTTTAATATTGAGTAATCAAGGCTCAGTGAACCATACTTTCATAGTGAATGTAATTTCTTAGTAAAAGCTCAAAAGATTTTGAACCATTAAGTAGAAAATTAATCAATTCAGCAGTGCAAAGAAATCAGTCTACAGCTGAACTCTTTATAATTCAGTAAATCGTCAGTTATGAGCCATTAACAGCTGTTCTATGGAAAAACAAAAAAACATCCAATTAATTAATTTTGTCAAAACAATGTAAAATGTTGCAAATAGCAGCTATTGTTTGATCAAAGCTCTTAAAAATGAACATGTAAGCTGCTGTGATACTCACACTTTTATTTATTAACAGTCACTTTATACTGGACGTTAGACTCTACAATAATATCATTTACATGGTTTTGCTTTATTTTTGCCACACTGGACATTTTTGGTGTCAGTTCACGATAAAGTTATCAGACAGAAATCTCTAGACTTTTATGCACATGCATGAACGAGTAATGTAACAATGTAACATCAGCATAAGCCAGTAATTGTGAGCTGAAGCAGCATGTGTATGTTGCTGGGAAGTTAGGTCCACAAGACTAAAATAACTCAAAGACAGCAAGCTAACGTTTGCAGGTGAAAAAGATTAGCATTAAAATATATCAAAGTGTAGGATGTACTGTGATAAGTGAGAAGTTTCTGGTGGGTAATAAGACCTGAAAACAGTAACAGGAAGAGAAATGGCATTGCTCTGCTGGTTTACAACCTCAATGCAACTAAAATATATTTACCAGAACTGGACATGGTTCCTGGTCCTGGTTGATCTCAGAGGTCTTGGGAGAGTTGATGTGGTGTAGTTGTAGTTTGTACAGTTTGTTTTCAACTGCCTTTAGATCCCTCCCCCTAAAGACAGGGCATCTGTTACCTCACTGGTTTGACAAACAGCCAACCAATCAGAGACCAGAAAACAAAATCTGTGCAAGCAGCTAAGAAAAGTCCACTTTGCTTTAGATGTGAGCACATTTTAGTTGCCTTTAATTTCATATAGACAGTGTTTTATATAGAATTTACAGTATCATATGTTACTGTACCTGTTCCCATGTGGGTGATGTGGCATTCACTTACCTTTACCTGGACTGCAGCTCCCAAAGAAGACAAACCAAGGAAGCTAACAAATGGTCTGCTTTAGAGAAAATTGTCTTTGGATGTAGAGAGGAATGAACTTTCTAATCTGGTATTATCAGTCGTTAACCTCAATGTTCAGTGTCGGATGTAAATTATTGCTGCATGGAGCAGAATTAACAAAGGATGGAACTGTAGGGTGGTGTTTGTTGGTCTTTCTTGCCCGTTGGCGTTTCCATGACAGCGAGAAGATTTTGTAAGAATCATGAGAGATTATCAGCTAAACCTGCAGACAACCCAGTCCTTCTTTACCTGACATAGAAAACAGCGCCATGTACTGAGGTCGCTGTCTCATTTACACAAAAGGTTTTCTTTGACTGGGCTGAGTCACATGTGGCTGTCACATCCAACTTTTCAGCACAAAAGCTCAAACTACGAACTTTATGAACTAGCTCTAACCAGGCTGGCAGTGCCTGGACATAACCAGGTGCTTTGTGAGTGCCTACGTTTAACCAGCTTGTAAGACTGAATAAAAGAAGGCATCTTCTGTGCCACAGCAGCAAAACATTTGGTTGGGTCTTGGGAAGCTTCAGGTAATTAATGCTGAAACTCATCAGAATGTACCATCAGAAAGGTCAAATGAACAGACTACGGATCAAACTACTAACTCCATACATTTGTCTTTATGTTGGAATAGAGAGGGTACTTGTTCATTCGATTCTACTTTGATATAGTACCCAGTGATATAGTGAGGTCTTTGAAATAATATTGGGACTCATTATTCAGGACCTTATATGTGAGGAGAAGAATTTTAAACCCTATTCTGGATTTAACAGGGAGCCAGTGTGGCAGAAATATGCTCTCTCTTTCTAGTCCCTTTCATGCTTTTTCATTTCAATTCAATTAGATTCAATTTTATTTCTCTAAAGCCAAATCACAACAACAGTCACCTCAAGGCACTTAATACGATAGTGTAAAGAGCCAACAATTATACAGAGAAACCCCAACAATCAGACAACTCCCTGTGAGCAACCACTTTAGAAGTCTTTAAGACATTCCTGCAGTTTAACTCATTGGTGTGTGTTATCTGGCTTCATGGACAGATAGAGCTGCGTGTTAGGTTTATATTGTGGATTGTCATATATGCTTAGTTTTATAGTCGATTGCATAATGGTAGGATGTCTGATCCTTGCAGTCTGCAAAGACTCTGTGTGCCTCCCAGAGCACTCTGGCATGCACACACAACTTGGGGTCATGAGAGAGGTCGTACCTTCTCTTACCGATTTATGGTGTAGGAGGACACCTACTCTGTGTCTGGTTAAGTATAGGAGCCGTTTGTTTAAGTGAACTGCTGGACTCCCTGGCGCAAGTAGGTGTGGGGAGTCTTCACAGGGTCACATCTTAAGATCGAAGCATTAATTAATGGCAGGACTTCTTTGAGCAGTTTTGTAGGAATGGGGTCTAAAAGACACGTTGATGGTTTGGAGGAAGTAATTATTGAAGTTAACTCAGAAAGATCAATTGGAGAAAAAGAGTCTAACTTAACATCAATGGTACTAAGAGTAGCTGTAGATAATATTACATCTGTGGGATGATTACTGGTAATTTTTCTCTAATGGGTAAAATTTTATTGTGAAGAAGTTCATGAAGTCATTACTAGTTAACGTTAAAGGGATGGTTGGCTCAACAGAGCTCTGACTGTTTGTCAGCCTGGCTACAGAGCTGAAGAGAAACCTGGGGTTGTAAATAGATAAAATTAGATAAATAAAGTAAAAGTAACCCTAGTACACCAATTTCATATCACTGGCCTAAAACTTAACAGAAATCCCAGTTAATCCCATTGCCTTCTGTTTGGAGCTTAAAGCTGAAACACTTTCATCTGAAAAAGTAATCCTGAAATCTGTCAAACACAAGTTTCATATATTTGCCTGTTTACAATCTAACACACACAATGAGCGTCACACTGATTTTGTGATTTTGGATGGTCTGTTTTTTCGGTGAATTTACTTTTTTGGTGTCCACTTCTGAGGAGATTCTGTAATTCTGAATGAAACTTGTTCTTTTATAGACGTGTTCAGATTTGCAGATGATCAGTGAAGACATGCATGTAATTAGCAGCACTTGGCTGATACTTACCCTTTTAATTCCTGTGGAAGCAGTAAGGGTGGTCTTAGTTTTTTAAATAATTGAAAGTGCCACATGTGGTAAAAAGTACAGAGAATCGTTGTGATGACAGATGTGCTGAAGAATGTTGTCTGTTGCCTCCCAAGGACAATGACAAGCAGTTATAAAGGTGAGAAATAAAAATGAAAGTGAATCTGAGTCAGAATGCTGTGTTAATGCCAGTGAGTATCTGCTCCAGAAGCTCCATCTTCATCATCCTCTGTCCAGTATATCCTCTCTTCCTCCTCTCCACATGAGCAAACCATCTTATCCTCGCTTCTCTGACGCTGAGCTGTCCTGCTGGACTAATTTCTAATCCTGTGCATGCTGCTCACTCCCAGTGAACTTCTGAACATCTTCAGCTTAGCTTGGCTCGCTCTTGCCTCCTGGTAGGGTCTCAAACATTGAGCGATTAACAAACCCTATGAGCTGAAGAGCCAAAGAACATTTCAACAATTCACCCTGCCCGGGATAGGGTTACTGAGGCTCTGCCCTGCAGCCAGACCCGGGGAGGGTGCCCAAGGGCAAGTGCCTAGGGGCCAAGCCTTAGTCCACGGGGCCCAACTGGGCACAGCCCGAAAAAGGGACATGGGCCCACCCTCCTCTAGGCCCACCACCTGCAGGCGGTGTGGTAGGTGTAGGATACAATGTGTGCTGGGTGGCAGTTGTGGAGACCCTGGTGGCCCGACCCCCGGCTACCTGGAGTAGCGATTTTGACATGGAACGTTACCTCTCTGTGGTAAAGGAGCCTGATCCAGTACGTGAGATTAAGGCGTACCGGCTAGATATAGACGGGCATTGGGAACACCTCGCAGACACCACCATCCACAAGATCTTCAACTCCCTCATCTGGCAGAGCTTCGACAACAGTCCAAGGGAGGCTGGGGACACATGTTCACCACTTCCATTCAGCACCTCCTTTGCTGAAGCTGCTGCACTGAGTTGTGGCTGCAAGGTGGTTAGTGCCTATTGTGGTGCCCGAGTTCTGGTTTAAAAAAATTGATTTCCCAATTCCAATCAATTTTAGCTTGAGTAATGCGATATCGATTCATTAAATCCTGAATCAATTTTTAAATATAAATCCATTTTGCCAGAAACGTCAGAATCTCAGTTTAAAACTATTTCAACAACCACCAAACAGCTACGACCCAGTTGTATAAATCAGTGATACTCAGCCCTGTTCCCCATCAAAGACTGGACTTCACCTATCTCACCATCTTATGTATATATTTTTCACTGTATGATAAAGTCTTGTTAAGAAACAGTTTGCTTAAGTCCCAATAATGCACTGGTCTGCTGGCCCATGACAAACAACCTTGAAAGAGTAGTTGTCAAACAGCTAACAGATCATCTGCAGAGGATTGGCTCCACAGTGAAAATTATAAATAAAGTTTTACAGTTTAGAGCAAAATGTCAATCTCTGCAAAATTCTATATATTTATAATTTAGCTATTTGTATATATTAGAGCTTTTTCTTCTATTTTGTAACTTTTTTTTTCTTTTTTTTTTGCCTGTCCCATTTGGTTCTTTAGCCATCAGAATTGTTGTCTGAAGACCAACAAGGATACCCAATGGATTTACTTTGCCAAATGGATCATCGTGGCATTGCCGTATTGGTCCATTTGGTCGATCTTTGTTTTTATTATTTATTATATTTTATTTTCAGATGTTACAGACGGGACAGACATGAGTGAGGGATAGGAAAGGGAGAGAGAAAGAGGAAGGAAAGGAAAAACAGAAGGGGAGAGGGACAGTGAGAAAGGGGGGGAGAAAAAAAATAAAAATCTCCTGGATCACCTGTTGAGAGAAGAATAGAAAACAAGCAAAAAAACAAAGCAACATACTAAACACAACACCATCGCATTAATCTAGCTAAGTGTAAACAGCAGTAAATACTAAATATTCAATGTTGTTGTGCAGCACGCAGGACAGATGTGCTTCGAAGTAGCAGCCAAGAAAGGTGTAATTTGGGTCTACGAGCAGTGAACACCCGTGTGCATACCTGTGTGGATCAGCGCGCTTGTATTCCAAAGGTTTCTCCATGTAACGATCTGCTAGGGAGTGTGGGGGGGCCACAGCCCCGTCCTCCAGGGTGTGAAGCGGGTATGGAGGAGATCAAAACTCCAGACATCCAGAGGCCCCCAGAACACAAGAGACCAAGGAAGACCAACAGAGGGGCAGCCGCGCCACTGTCCCAGTAAGAGCTGAGGAGAGTCCCAGATGAGGGCTCACTCAGCAGCCGCGGAGCAGAAGCCAGGGGGAGTTGCAGTGACGCGCCCGTGAGCTCCGCCGGCCGCCAGCTGTGCCTGAGTGACCGAGCCCCAGGCCGAGAGGCCGGGGGCACCCCACCCCCGAAGTGGCCCGAGCGAGCCCCAGGCTCCAGGCCCCGATAAGCGGCCGCCAAGGAGTGAGCCGGTGTGTACCCGGACGCCCATCCCCAGACACAAAGAACCACCAACGCACCGATGTCTGAGGGAGTCCGCCACTGGCAGGGGAAGTGGTGGTGGGGGGAGATAGGCCTCCAAACCTTGGAGGGCCTGAGATGTCCCCAGAGAGGTGGCGCCTGATACCCAACCTGACATATAGACACAGACATACAGGCACACACAGACACAGACATCCATTCCCACCCCCATGCTCTCATATGCACTTACTCCACACTCAACCAACGTGGAGACAGACATAAAGAGACGTTGTACACACGATCACACTCCCCAAGCGTACTCTACAAACCGGGTCTAGGTGCCCCCGCCCCTGGAGGGGGGAACTGCACCCAGACCCAGGTGCTGTTACCCTTTTCCCTGCGGTGGGGAGAGGCAGACCACCCCGACTCCGCAGTAGCAGGGAGGCCCCACACTCCAGACCGCAGTCGGACGGCCAACTCCTCCTCCTAGCCCCCCCGCTCCAGCAGGTCACAGAGAATGGGGGTGAGAGAAGACTCCAAACCTCCCTCCACCCGCTCATTGTAATGTTGATGCATATGTGTTCTAAGGTGCATTTAAAACCCAGGAGGGCTTGGAGCTACCTGCCAAGGAGCAGCAGGTAAGTGCATGGTCCCTCCTGCTAGCCCTCAATGTCTACGTGTATTTAACATTGAGAGGTGGGCAACGACGCCAGGGGTGAGGTGTACACCCTGATGGTAATTTGGAGATGGAGATGGGGAGGGAAGGAAGGGAGGGGCAGGTAACCCCTCCCTGGGGCCAGCTCCCCCGCTGACCCCAGTAGGCACTCCCACACTCCGCGACCCGCCAGGGAAAGGGGGCCCAGGCCCATCCAGACCGGGGCCCAGTGCAGCAGCGCCTCCCGGCCCCACAGAGCCCGGGACAGTCCACCCAACCCCACCACAGAGAAAACTGCACCCACCCCACCATCCACTCATCTTCCAGACTACATAAGACAGTAAACGCCCAGGCTGAGATCTTCCTCCACCTCTCCTGTATCTCCCCCTCCTGCAGAGAGTTCCTGAAGAGAAGAAAGCTCCTGCAAGATGTGACCATCTCCCCCACCAGTTGAAGAGCCCCCCAGGTGGCTCGACGCACTATTTTGTAACTTTGTAATATTTTGTATTATTTCATTTAGTTCTTATTGTCTTGGAGCAGCTGTGACCACATAATTGTTTTTGCGATCAATGAAGCATCCTGATTCTGATTCCATGTCTGTACTTAAAATACTTTTGGTGATAAATCACTTATAACGGTGCGTGCTCAGGGAAGCATCGCCTTATTTACTGAGGATTTCAGGCATTTCAGCAGGTCCCTCTGCCTCTGTTGTCACTTTTGATTTTTCACACTGTTTTGTGCCTGGGCTGTACAGTTTAACAAAGATAAAGGAGGATAGTTAGAGGTAGAGTAGTGCCCCATAATGGCAAGGTCGGGGGTTCGAATCCACTGAATGGCTACCCTGAGCAAGGTACCGTCCCTACACACTGCTCCCCGGGCGCTGGATTGGTGGCGAGGAATTTCCCCACAAGGATCAATAAAGTATTAAAAGGAAAAAAAGACACATATGCCCCCAGCAATGGTGAACACTGTGTGCCAGGGCAGCCTGGGAATGGCTCCTAGTCTGTGACATTTTGTGGTTTTTCTTTGAAAAATTGCTTTTCATACATGGTGCAGGGTCCCGTTTTCTGCATCATGCGGTGCCCTGCAGAGTAGAGGTGGTGTCAGAGATTTACAGTTAACAAACAGTCAGGTGAATAATCAACACTGAGACACTCGATACTGATTTATTTTTATAGGTTACATCGTCAATATGTATTTTGACGATGTAACCTATTTTGATGCTTGACATTCGTTCAGTTCAATAAAATCCATGTGGATTGTGTGAAATGGGTGTGGTGGTGTTGGGAAAAAGCCTCTTTTAGGCCTGAGGTTTCCCTGTGCATTATGTTTCTGGCAAATCATGCATGTTCTGATAAACTCTTGTGCTGAAGCTTCGAAATTTTGAGTATAGAAGTGTTTGGGGAGGATACTCATCATTCCACCCCTTGACAAATGCGTTAAGCTATAATGCAACTGTCTCATGCAGGGATCTTGGTAATATTGGTTTGCCATTGCAAGTCATTAAGTCATCCTGTAGCTGCGCCCCACATTTCAGCCACTTCTTTTGCTCTGCGATGGGTGCGGCTTTCTGTTCATCTTTAAGTACATCAAGTGGTATTAGCTGTGAAGTTTCAGACATTAAAGTATGTATTGGGTGCTGTGCGGCCTTCTTCGCGGCTTGGCCTGCGAAGTTATTGCCTTTAGTAATTTCTGAATTATCTTTTTTGGTGTGCAACGCATATTGACTGTCAGTGTAAATATTTATATCTTGACCTTTGCGCAGCGTGCACATATGACAGCCGTTAGTTCTGCACTCTGTGCTGAAAAAGAGGAAGCTAAAGGTTTCACTTCTAAAACGGTGTCTGCTGTGGTTACTGCATAACCTACACAGTTTCGCCCGAGACTATTTTTGAACGCTGAACCGTCTTACAAAGATGTTAACGAAACCAGCTTGTGGTGTCCATTCTATTTTATCTTTCAGTGCTAGATAACACACACCAATGAGTTAAACTGCAGGAATGTCTTAAAGACATAAAGACCTGGATGGCCGCTAACTTTCTGCTTCTTAATTCAGATCAAACTGAGGTTATTGTACTCGGCCCTGAAAAGCTTAGAAATATGGTCTCTAAGCAGATTCTTACTCTGGATGGCATTACCTTGGCCTCCAGTAACACTGTGAGGAACCTTGGAGTCATTTTTGACCAGGACATGTCCTTCAACTCACATATTAAACAAATATGTAAGACTGCTTTCTTCCATTTGTGCAACATCTCTAAAGTTAGAAATATCCTGTCTCAGAGTGATGCTGAAAAACTAGTTCATGCATTTATTACTTCCAGGCTGCACAACTGTAATTCATATCTTCATCACATTCACGTCAGTGTGTAGCAGGAACCTGCCCACAGCTCATG
Source organism: Rhamphochromis longiceps (assembly GCF_057381845.1). Classification (NCBI taxonomy): domain Eukaryota; kingdom Metazoa; phylum Chordata; class Actinopteri; order Cichliformes; family Cichlidae; genus Rhamphochromis; species Rhamphochromis longiceps. Next base: position 37,459,121 of record NC_140560.1, on the reverse strand, counting down.
AATGTCAGCAGATTACTTTTCACACTCAGCTCTGCTAACAGACGTGTACTTTTGTACGATGATTAAATGATTAAAATGCTTATTTTGTTTGCTATAGTCTCAGATTATTCATATCGCAAATATTGAATGTAGCTTATCTTTTTACACGTTCTGTAAAATGAATGAACACAGACATCAAAAAGGTGTTGAAATGATTCTGAAGAACGTCTCAGCTCTCCCCTGAAATTCAGATGAAAAACGGCACAGTGTTTGTTTTGCTGCAGCAGATAAATTGACCTTTAGCTGTGGTATTGAAGTGAGTTTAATTACTCTGTCTGTACTTGTCTTTGCCCTTTTTCCAGGGAAGTGTGTTAACATGTCAGAGTCATGTGACTGAATAAACCTACCTGTGAGAACAAAGACAACCATGTCCTGCAGAACACTTTTAATAACCATCCATGTAAGACCCAAAAGGCCGACATTGTTCCGTCAGTGCTGCTGGTTTCAGTCTTTGTGCAAATGTTCTGTTTACACGGTTGGAAACCTGCAGTAAAAGTAAAGCACCACTTATTCTCTGTGATCTTTGGTCCTCCATCAAATCAAAAGCACTCCAATTTATGTACATGAAGGCAAATTATTCCATACGTGCTTCATGAACTGTCCTTGTGTGTGTACATTAAAAAAGCATTTTGTGTCTGTGTTGTTGCAGACTGTTACACAGTCAGCTGATTCAAACCACACGTCTCAGTTCTGTCTTGAAATTCAGATGAAAAACAGTTTCTTCAGTTCACAGAGCATGGCAGGATTCTTTACTCCTACAGATAAAATCTTTAGTCGTTGCAAGAAAAAAATATTTTTAGGCCGTGTCTGTGCTTGCCTTTGGGCTTTCAGAGAAGTGTATCAGCATACCGAACTCTACATGCAAGAACAAACACAAATATTTCCTGCACACTTTTTCTTTCCTTTTAAGAACACCCAGCTGCTCGCACTGAACATGCAGGTTGACGCTGACGAGGCTTTCACTGTCGGAAGCTCTGGTTTGAAACATGTTTCATGTAAAAAAGCAGTTTGTTGAGTCTTTAATGAGCAGCAGAACAGAAATGACCTGCATGCAGCACTTTGTGTTCGGACTGTTTGAGGCAGAGCAAAGAAGACTGAGTGAGGGCTGCTTTAGAGCCTAACTGTGTGTGTCAAACCAGAATCACAAACTCTGCATTGATGCCCACAGGGAAGCTGTTTATCTGCAGCTGCTGAAGCTGCAGGATGAAAGACCCTCGGTAGGAGGAGGGAGGAAGGAACTCCTGTGATGCTCAGAGGAGCAGTGAGCCGTCCTGACTGAGCGCGCTCCTCTCCTCACTTCTGATAACCCCCTCCTCTCTGATGGTCCAGCTCCTCCCCAGCACTGAGCCCGCCTCCTGGTTTGAGGATGTGGGACTCTGAGGAGCAGTGCAGCTGTTTACTGAACGTCTGCCCTCTGGCGGCCACAGGAGAAACTACACCTGCTGGTCTGTCTGGGTTTGAAACGTCTGACACAGGCTGAGGTCAAAGGGTGAAGTGACCTGAAGTGTCTGCAGCCACGATGAGGGCTGATCCACATCAGCTTCTGTGATCAACATAGCTGAGACTTATTTCACTTCCATTTGTAAATGCTAAAAGCAAAATGTGTCAAGATGTGTCAATTTGAACACAATTAATGTGTCTGCTTCTTTAATGATGTGTTAAATATGTACATTTCATTTTTTTTAAACGGGAGAAAAAGATGTGTACAGTTGGCATATTATCATTTATTACAAGCTGAATAAACAACAGTTTTCAGAATCTTCTAAATTAAAATAAATTCAGTGTTAACCAAGGCTGTGCAGTGGTGCCTCGCTATAACGCGGGTTGTCTTTAGAACGTAACTCTTTCTTTTCTTTCTTTTCTTTCCTTCTTCCTGTTAAAAGGGAGTTTTTCCTTCCCGCTGTCACCAAAGTGCTGCTCACAGGGGGTCATATGATTGTTGGGTTTGTCTCTGTACCTATGAAGCGACTTTTGTTGTGATTTGGCTCTATATCAATAAAATTGAATTGAATTGAACTCCCGCGATAAATGAGGGACCCCTGTATTACTAAATGCCAAAACAATTTCTATTTGACAGAATCAAACAGAATTAATATCTGGCTAACTTTCTAACTCTAGATTGTTAAATGTCAAAAATAGAATAGATAAGATAAGATAAGATAAGATAAGATAAGATAACCTTTATTAGTCCCACACGTGGGAAATTTGTTTTGTCACAGCAGGAAGTGGACAGTGCAAAAGTTATGAGGCAAAAATTAGAATACAATAAGAATAAATACAGTACACAACTGTACAGAATAGAATAAAATAAATATACAATAAGATAAAAATAGAATACAAATACAAATACTATATACAACTGAGTAAAAATACAACGATGACAGAAAGGATTATTGCACTTAGTATTATTGCATATGTATGGATGTGTGTGCTTGATCAGTTAAAGTCTTTATTATGGAGTCTGACAGCAGTGGGGAGGAAAGACCTGCGAAATCTCTCCGTCCCACACCGTGGGTGCCGCAGTCTCCCACTGAAGGAGCTGCTCAGTGCTGTCACAGTCTGCTGCATGGGGTGGGAGATGTTGTCCAACAGGGATGACAGCTTAGCCGCCGTTCTCCTGTCACTCACCACCTCCACTGGGTCCAGAGGGCATCCTAGAACAGAGCTGGCCCTTCGGATCACCCTGTTCAGTCTCTTCCTGTCCCCAGCAGAGATGCTGCCGCCCCAGCAGACCACGCCATAAAAGATAGCAGAAGCCACAACAGAGTCATAGAAGGTCTTCAGGAGTGGGCCCTCCACTCCAAACGACCTGAGTCTCCGCAGCAGGTACAACCTGCTCTGCCCTTTCCTGTAGAGGGCGTCTGAGTTATGAGTCCAGTCCAGTCTATTGTTCAGATGAACACCAAGGTACCTGTAGCTGTCCACAGCCTCAATGTCCATACCCTGGATGTTCAGTGGTTGCAGTGGAGAATGCTTGTGCCTGCGGAAGTCTACCACCAGTTCCTTGGTTTTACTGGCGTTGATCTGGAGGTAGTTCTGCTGGCACCAGTCCACAAAGTCTTGGGTCAGACCTCTGTACTCCTTGTCGTCCCCATCAGTGATGAGGCCGACTATTGCAGAGTCATCAGAGAACTTCTGCAGGAAGCACTGGGTGGAGTTGTGGGAGAAGTCTGCAGTGTAGATGGTGAAGAGGAACGGAGCCAGAACCGTTTCCTGTGGGCCCCCGTACTGCAGACGACCCTGTCCGACACACAGCCCTGAGTCCTCACATACTGTGGTCGGTCGGTGAGGTAGTCCAGGATCCAGGTAGTGAGGTGATGGTCCACTCCAGAGTTCACCAGCTTGTCCTTTAGAACCGAGGGAAGAATAGTGTTGAAGGCACTGGAGAAATCAAAGAACATGATTCTCACAGTGCTTCCAGCGGTCTCCAGGTGAGCGAGGGAACGATGTAGGAGGTGAATGACGGCATCATCCGCTCCAATGCCAGGCTGGTAGGCAAACTGAAGTGGGTCCAGTGATGAGCTTATTAGGCGCCGAAGCTGAGCCAGGACCAACCGCTCCAGGGTCTTCATCAGGTGGGATGTCAGAGCCACCGGCCTGTAGCTGTTGAGGTCCTTGGGGCGTGAAGTCTTTGGCACTGGTACAACACAGGAGGTTTTCCAGAGCTGTGGGACTCTTCCCAACCTCAGGCTCAGGTTGAAGAGGTGCTCCATCACCCCACACAGTTGGTCCGCGCAGGACCTGACGACCCTCGAGCTGATGCCATCTGGGCCCGCTGCCTTCTTGCCATTAATCCTCCTCAGTTCCCTCCTAACCTGGGTGGTTGAGAGACAGGCTGGAGCCTTGTGTTGAGTGTGTATTGGATGCTGTTGTTGGGGGTGGGGGGGAGTGAGCAGGGTGAATAGAGGAGGTGTGAAGTGTCTGAGGTGGAGCAGCAGCAGTGGGGGTGGGTGAGTCTGCAGCCGATGTTGCAGACTGCCTCATGGCTGAATCAAATCTGTTGAAGAAATGATTCAGTTCATTTGCCCACCTCACATCCCTCCCAGGCAGAGAGTTCTGCTGTTTGTGGCCTGAGATGGTTCTGAGGCCTCTCCAGACTTCACCAACGTTGTTTTGTTGAAGCTGGTTCTCCATCTTCTGCCTGTAGCTGTCCTTCCCATTCCTTATCAGTCCCCTCAGCTCTCTCTGCACCCTTTTCAACTCCTCTTTGTCTCTGGATTTGAAGGCCCTCCTCTTCTGCTTGAGGACGGTTTTAATTTCTGGGGTAATCCAAGGTTTGTTGTTGGAGAAACACCGTACAGTCCTGGTAGGTACAGTGTTATCCACACAGAAGTTTATATAGTCAGTAATGCATGTAGTAAGGCTGTCGATGTCCTCTCCATGGTCGTCACAGATCACCTCCCACACAGTCGACTCAAAACAATCCTTAAGAGCCTCCTCGCTCTCCTCTGACCATCTCTGTACTGTGCGGGTGGCTGGTGGCTCCCTGCGCACTAAGGGCTCATACACAGGGACAAGGTGCACCAGGTTGTGATCAGATCTGCCCAGGGGAGGGAGAGGTGATGAACTGTATGCCTCTTCTGCATTGGCATACAGTAAGTCCAGTGTTTTATTGACTCTGGTTGGGCAGGTCACATACTGGGTGAAGGTGGGCAGTGTGGAGTCCAGTGAGGCATGATTGAAGTCCCCTGATATTATGAGAAGGGCTCTCGGAGATTGTGTTTGCAGTCTGCTGACCACAGAGTGGAGAGAGTCACAGGCTGCATCCGCGTTGGCCGAGGGGGGGACATACGCTGTTATCGCGATAACATGCGAGAACTCCCGGGGCAGGTAGTACGGACGCATGCTAACGGCTAACAGCTCAATGTCTCTGCTGCAGAGTTGCTCTTTTACAGTGATGTGCCCAGGGTTACACCATCTGTCATTCACAAAAACTGCCAGTCCCCCTCCTTTCCTCTTACCGAATAGAATAGAAAAACAAAAAATAGTGCAGTTATCATAAATATGCTCTGAAATAATCATGTCCAGAAAATACATGAATGCAATTCTTTCAAAGGTAACAGTTGTCATCTTCAACAAATTGTAAACATTCAACAAATGTGCAGTTGCATGCAAACAGAAAAACATTTTTACATTTTGGCAAATATACCATCCAGGTTGTGTTCAAATACAGCTTATTTGTATCAAAGCTTGTCGTTATATATATAAAGTGGAAAATCAGAAATTTCAGCACATATAAGCAGTTCATATTCGTTTGATCTTTCTGCTGCATAAAAATGGTCCTCGAAGCAGCTGACATTCAGAATCCTCACAAACATGAAGACAGACTCATTAACAGCCTGTGGCAAGACATGAGTGACTTCACCAAACAAAGGCTCTCCTCTAAAGTCTCTTACAGTGTTGGGGAGTAACGGAGTACATGTACCGCCGTTACCTATTTAAAATACGAAATATGAGCATAGCTGGACTGGCCCGGTGGGCCGATGGTGATTTTTCGTTTTTATGGGCCGATGGGGTTTTTTTTTCCGTTTTTTCCGTAACGGTGTAAACAGTGAAAGGTGGAGGATTGGCCAGATGAAGGGAGGTGTGTAAAATAACTCAGTTGTTTGGTGGTGGCTATGGCAGAGCTTCCACAGATTCAGTAACATTAGCAAGTGGTGGAGGCAGCAGATGCAACACGCTGGCAGGTGGATGAGGGAAAGGCAGGAGCAGAGACCCGAGGCGGTGAACTGAACTTCAGGTAAGAAGTTATGACCTGCAGTCTCTCTGGTCAGATATAAACCAGGTTTAGGTGGAGTTTATTTTTGTTGTGCTGACTTTTTACAGTCAGTTACAATAACTCGTACTGCGTGAGCTAGCATGACGGAGTTTATATACAGCTGGGCGGGTGCTGTGATGTTACTGATAGTGAACTTTATTTATCTTATTTTATTCATAAGGTTAATTATTAGAGTTTCCAACCGTCCTGTAAAAAACTGAATCGTCTGCATTCAGAGAAAATATTACCCGTGTCATGTTGAGCTGAAAAAGAACAGTTTGTCCAGGACTTCAGCTGCAATGAAAAAGACACAAAGCTGGAGTTATTCTGTCTTTGCTGCACAGCTGCCTCTTCTCCTCTCATCCTCCCCCCTCTCTCTCCTGTTTCTACTTCAATCATGAAACTGATCAATGATCAGCTGATCGGCTCTCTTGTTTGTTTATCGCTCACTTTGCGCCAGAAAGAGGAAACCAGCTGTCATGGTCCTGGGTCTTTTGACCCAGCGTTTTAAGTTTGAGTTTATTTTGTTCATTAGGTTATCTAAGTTCATTTGGTTATTAGACTCCTTGTGTTTTCTTCCCCTGTATTTAAGCTTCCCCTCACCCTTCGTGTTTCATGCTGCATGTCTTATGTTATCAAGTTTGTATTATCATGCCTAAGTGTTTCTAGTTCTTATTATTTCCCCCTCCGTTTCCAACCATGTTAAATCTCCCCTGCTCTTCATGCGTTTCATGTCTGTGTCTTACGTTGTCAAGTTCTGGTTGTCGTGTCTAAGTCTGCATGTTTCCTGTTTTATTTTGAAAAGGGGTCTTGTGTTCTGTGCTCATGCGGTTAGTTTTACTCTTGCCTGTGCATCATTATGTTTATCCTAGTCAGCTGTTTCCTCATGTGTCTCCACTTCCCCTAATCACCTCCTGTGTATTTAAGTCCTCTGTTTTCAGTGTGTGATTGTTCAGGTCGTCTGTTGTCCACGCCATGTTTCCGATGCCATGCTTCCAAGTTTCTTGTCTAGGTTTTTCTTATTGTTTGTTTAGATTCCCCAGTTTAGGTTTGTGTTAATTTTGCTTCAGTTTGCCTTGCCCTTTGTTTGTACCTTTTCTACCAGCCATATTAAACGGCTCGCCTTTTGTTAACATTCCAAGTTCTGTTCCCTGTTCCTTGGAGTCTGCGTTTTGGGTCCTTTTCTCAATTCATACAGTCTGCCCTCGCCAGACTGTGACACCAGCGGATGTCGTGCTAAACAACAGCAGCACGTTTAAGCTTGATCAGCTGTTGTTAGAATTTATTTAATATTAATTTCTAGTATCAGCTGATGTTTGCTGGAGCCACAGCTGTAAAGCTGCTGGTCATGATGTCGGTTTGGATATGTGGTGAGAGGGAAACATGAAGATGAAACCAGGAGATGTCCTTACTGAACCATCAGAGCTGTGATGGAGAAACAGGTTTACCTTTTAGGTGACATGGATGAGTTGAAGTTATGAACTGTTTCTGAGAGACAAATAACACCAGGATCCTTTTTTATGTAGCTGACAGCTGGTAACTGTGCAGGGGCGGGTCTAGCAAAGTGTTGCCAGGGGGGCATGTAGGGCATTAACAGGGAAAGGTGGGCACAAAGAAATACTTTCTTATTCTCATTTAAAATGTCTCGCTTTTAATAAATAATTATCTGAATCTTACAACAAACGTTTTCATCAATGCATAGAAATCCATTATTGTACATAGTAATTTTTTTAAGGTCCCATCATAATTTCTTCAGTAAGTACTGTACATGATGCCAGTATTTTCCCACACTTTCTAGATTCTGCACCAGTGCTGTGTGTAAAATGCCATCAAAAAGTCAGTTAAGTTTTATTCTTTCTCAGCTGTCTTTCTGTCTCCTTTCACTTTTTAAAGGTTGCCATGTCAGAAAAAATATTTTTGATGTGGCAAATGAATGGTTTATGAAAATATATCTAAATCTGTCATCAGTAATCAGTAATGACCATGTCTCACCTCTTCTCTGTCTTAATTTCAGGTTTTCACCGTGTGTTGTAGATAGTTCAGGAGGTTAACTCGACCAAGCAGTCTGCTTCCAGGTACTGTTTAGAATAGCAGAACAGGGAGGATGGTGTAGGTTTAAGTTTATTAGACTGATGCATGTATACCAACAAGACCGGTCTGGGTCCTTCTGCAGGTCCGTGAAGCTTCAGGTGTTTTCGGTCCAGATTACAGACAGAGGAACAGAAACAGTCATTTTATTACTTTTTTCAGTCGTGCTTGTGCTCGGCTCTTCAAAATAAAGTTTCATCTCTTTGCGTTCACATGGCTCAGCGACACACTGATGATGTGACGATGTGATCAGACATGTTCCTGATGTCATTCCTGTGAAGGAGTGAAGGAGTTGTCATGACGGTGTGTCACCTGCAGGTGGCGACGTTGGCTCATGCTGGCCGTGCTGAGCAGAGCTGATGCTCTCACTGAGTTTTTGTTGTGCTGCTGTCACTAAACCAGATCTGCTGTTTCCTGCAGACCCTGGGAGCATTTTGGCCACCAAGCAGCTGAAAACTTCAGGTTCCTCCACCCAGGCTTCATCTCCTACGTGACACACAAGTAAAGCACCACCTGTGATGAATTATCAATCATCTGAAATCGGGCCGGTGGGACGCTCGGGTTAAAATAACATCTCCGCTTCTTTCTCAGTTTCCTGTCGTCGCCTCGGCTGGCTGATGTCAGGGTTCGTGAGACGTACATGCTGAGCACCGGTGCTCTGATGCTGATGTGGGACTTCCACTCTCTGATGATGTAATCATCTTTCACGTTGATGTTCAATAAACGTCCATAAATCGTTTCAGTGGGTTTAGGGATCATTACCTCCTCGTCCTCAAGAATGCTGCACCTTATTTTAAAAAGTTCAAACCCACATCAGGTGTCAAAGACTGAAACCTGGGGGACTTCCTGTTTGTCCTGCAGGTTTCTGCCTTCGGTTTCCTCACAAGGAAGGAACTATGCCTCATTCTCCGATCATTACTACGACTCTGTCTGGAGGCCTCTGAACTTCTACGCCAACCACGACCCGCCGATGGAGGGCCAGCTGTGGGAGGAGCTATCGTCAGAGGATCATCATGCTGTACCAGAGGAGCGCAGACAGCTGAGGGAGGTGCAGAAGCGGCTCTGCTCCTGGTCTGGTTTTTGTGGGGACCTAAAACCTTCTCACTGTTTTATGCTTTAGTGTTTCCTAAAGAGAAACAAAAACTTTCACATTCAGGTTTTTCTTTGTTTTGCTCCAGAATATATTTAGAGAAGAAAATTGTGAAAAATTAAGGAGGATCCATGATTTCTCATCTCGTCTCACCTGTCCTATTTTATTCTATTTTATCTGATCCTATTCCATTGCTTTTGTCTTAATTTTTGATGCACTTAACTTGTACTGTCCATTTTCTGCTGCGACAAAATAATTTCCCACATATGGGACTAAGAAAACTTTATCTTATCTTTCCTCTTTACAAAAACGCTGATGCCTTTATGAGATTACAGAAATCATCTGAACTGCAGGTTCCTGCAGACACAGAATATTTCTGTCACACAGAGGAAAACTATAAAGAAGGCGAACGTTGGTTTCTGCCATACTGCACTATGCATTACTATAGTAACCTCAAAGAGCCATATTATTGGTCAGATCATTAAAGTTGCTCCAAAAGGCTGCTACTCCTGGTCCAGTGGTCCAGTTCAGGTAAAGCTAGCAAACAGCTGGCAGCTACATCCGCCTGTGCCGCCATCCACCTGCCAGTCATAGAGGCCACGCCCCTAAAAACACAAACTTTGATACAATTTAAACAGGTGAGTTATAAATACGTCATCATTTTTAATTATCTACAGAGGATAACGTGTTTGTTTCTGCTGTAAACTTTTGACATGGGAGTCTATGGGAACTGACTCACTGCTGCCTCTGCTGGGCGTCAGAGGAACTGCAGCTTTTGGTGCTTCATTTTTCTATTTTACTTTTTTTCTAATTAGTTATATAAATATTTTCAGCCTTGTTTAGCTCCTCCTATTTAAGTGTCAGATATAAACGTGGAGCGGGTGAAGGAAAGATGAAAGTGAAGAATAAATGCTGGACTGTGTAACGGAGTGATGATGAAGTTCATAACACGATCAAACACAAAACACGGCTTTGACTTAAATCCTTCACTGTTTCTGTGAAGTGAGGAGTAACGCTAGGAGGGTCTCAAGTTTTCCTCAGTGTACCGAAGCAGAGGCAGAACCCAACAGGAAAAAGATGACTTTGGTTTTCAAAATAAAAGAGTCAAGCTTTATATGTAATATTTTTCTTTTCTGTGGGTCAATCTGTGTTTGTCCAGGACTTTGAACACAATAATGAATCTGCAGCCAAGTCTAATATTACAGCTGCAATAAGGAATATTAAAGCTTAAAAATGTACCTGCTGAGAATTTTATCATTAGCTAATCTTTAATGGGAAAGCATAAAAAACAGAATAATCCCTCACATAACTTTCTTGAACGTATTCAGATTGATTGTTTTTGTCTGAACTCTGAATACCTATGAAATAACACAAAGAATCAGCTGGAAGCTGAACATTTGGCTTGGAAAGACAGTTCTGGCAGCAGTTTAATCAGATCATTGAAATTAAAATTTGTCCTGTTATAAACGTTTCTGTTGGGAAATGTTGGGATTGTGACAAATACAGGCCTACATTTAATTACTCAATAATTTTTAGTCTGAACCCGAAAATACACAAAATTCCATACAGGCTTTGACTGAGTGAACTCATGAATCAGCTGCCGAAACAGGTTAAATAGCTTAAATGAAGTGGAACAGCTCTGAGAAATAAAATAGAATATGAGTCTTACAGATTTCTATTATCACTCTTGCTCTGCATAACAATAAATAAAGTAGTAGTAGTAAAACTATTTAAAAATGTATAATAATACTAATAATGATTCTACTACTACTACTACTACTACTAATAATAATAATAATAATACCCAAAATTGGGAAATTACCACCTCAAAGCAGCTAAAACTAGAAATAAATATAAAAAAAAGATCTTAGATAGGTAAACTTTTTTTTTACCTGAACTACCTGAAAATACACAAAACCTCATCAATAATTCAAAATGTAAAAAAAAAGCTAAAAAAAAAAAAAACCCCTAAAATTATAATTTAACAATTTAAAACCATTTTCAGGTTTATTTTGAAAATCTTTTGCGGAAGTTTGGCGCTGCGTTTACGGAAACTTGACACCGTCGAGAGATTCGGGAGAATCCAGCGGAGAGAATGTGGCATTCAGGGAGAGGAGGGAAGACAAGATGAGCGACGGCAGCCGGAGGGCCGTGTGAAGTACCAAAGTCCGAAATCTGGATGAAAGTCTTGTGGGGGGGTTTTCCTGCGTGGGGGTGAAACTTTCATCTGACGCTCTTGGAAGTTTATAAAAACGCGTGGAAACGGGATTTTCCTGGAATACTAATGCGCGGATAAACGCTACTTTGGAATCTTCCTGAACACCGACGCCGTGTCCGTTAAATGTCGGGGATTAAAAAGTTTCTGCGTGTTTACTGAAGAGGCGGTAAGTCTCGAGTCCACTTATCGTGAAACGATGTTTCTTTTAAAGCTGTAAATGCGGTAAAAGTGACCCGTTAGGTAAGTCGGGTACAAAGGTCGGCGGTGTGTTTACATGCCAGCTCCTCGCCACACGTCGAGTCCCCGTCACGCTGTGGACATTTACACGAGTTTATTGCTAATCTGCCGAGTTAATGTTATATTAATAGAAACTTTCTAATGTGTGGACACTGGTCTCCAGTTCGGCTCGTGTTTACATCAGCAGGGATCTCTTTAATGCTCCAAAGTCGGTGATAGATGTGGACAACGGGGCTCGCTTTATTACTAAATCGTGAGTTTGTGAAACCTTACAGAGCAGTGTTGATAATATGTTCGTGTCTGAGTTGAACATCAGGGGACGTCTCATGAATATGTTCCGCGTACTTTATGATGATGCTTTTATAGAAAGAGCACTTTTAAATGGAGTCTGCGTGTTAAATGCTCCGAGCAGTCGATCCTGCAGCAGCGCAGCTTGACTTCAGACTAATAACTGTCAAGTGATTCGTGTTTGCGGTAATAAAATGATTTATTTAGCTCCACCGTGGAGTCCCCGCAGTGTCTCAGAGAAATTTATGTGCGTTGTTGCTCTTGTCATGAGTGCAGCGAGGATAGCAAACGCAAAGGGGGGACGTGATGGGTGTAAATGGGAATGACAGCTCTGCTTAGGCCCTGTGCTCCTCTGTGGCAGCCTGGTTATGTAAGAGGGGAGCAGGGAGCTCAGTGGTGTGTCGGGACTGGCTGCAAACACTCCCCAAAACACTCTTTCTGTTTATGTGGCAACAGAGTTTGTGAGGCCAGGCTGGTGTTTCAGGCAGAGCCGGGGACCGACCCGCTCTGCCAGCCTCCTCCTCCTCCTCCTCCTCCTCCACCCGTGTGTCTGAGGCTGCGAGGCCACTGGCCTGGAAGAGTTTAAGTAGAGCTCAGATGAAGTCACGTCCACAGTGAGTGCCCAGAGGGGAGCAGCGAGCCGGCCCACTCGTCACACACTCGCAGTCAGGTGACTTTGTGAAAAATGAGTTTGGTGTGTTTACACAGCAGAGGCAGCCGGCGAGTGTGTGTGTGTGTGCGTGTGTGTGTGTGTGTCTGTGTGTGCGTGTGCGTGTGTGTGTGTGTCTGTGTGTGTGCGTGTGTGTGTGTGTCTGTGTGTGTGTGTGTGTGTGTCTGTGTGTGTGTGTGTGCGTGTGTGTCTGTGTCTGTGTGTGTGTGTGTGTGTGTCTGTGTGTGTGCGTGTGTGTGTGTGTGCGTGTGTGTGTGTCTGTGTGTGTGTGTGTGCGTGTGTGTGTGTCTGTGTGTGTGTGTGTGCGTGTGTGTCTGTGTCTGTGTGCGTGTGTGTGTGTGTCTGTGTGTGTGCGTGTGTGTGTGTGTCTGTGTGTGTGTGTGTGTGTGTCTGTGTGTGTGTGTGTGCGTGTGTGTCTGTGTCTGTGTGTGTGCCTGTGTGTGTGCGTGTGTGTGCGTGTGTGTGTGTGTGCGTGTGTGTGTGTCTGTGTGTGCGTGTGTGTGCGTGTGTGTGTGTGTGTGTGTGTGTGTGCGTGCGTGTGTGTGTGTCTGTGTGCGTGTGTGTGTGTGTGTGTGTGTGTGTGTGTGCGTGTGTGTGTGTCTGTGTGCGTGTGTGTGCGTGTGTGTGTGTGTGCGTGTGTGTGTCTGTGTGTGTGTGTGTCTGTGTGTGTGTGTGTGTCTGTGTGCGTGTGCGTGTGTGTGTGCGTGTGTCTGTGTGTCTGTGTGCGTGTGTGTGTGTGTGTGTGTGTGTGTGTGTGTGCGTGTGTTTGCTGAGCTGTAATTAAACCGAGCTCTCATGTGGCAGCAGGTTAAACTCTCACTCAGCCCGAGCTCGCAGCTTACCTGGACAGGTAAGTCCCGCTGTACGACACGGCGCTGCAGATGCAAAAGATTCAGGAAATGTTTATTTCTGACATATGACAGAATACATGTGTGCAAATGAGAGGGAGAGACAGGTGAAAGGTGAACACGGAGGGAGCAGAGGTCCTGGGTGAGCTCAAACACCAGGGGTCAGCCATCGGAGGAGGGTGCAGGCAGGTGGAGAGGAGGGACAGAAGGGGAGGAGCAAGAGGGGAAAGAAGGTTTAAAGATGGTTTGGAGACGGAGGAGGCCGAGCTGAAGATGTTGGACAGCAGGGACAGGGTCATAAATGAGGCCATCAGAGGGGCAGCTCAGAGTCAGGGAGGCTGAGACGGTCTGAGCGTGTGCAGAGGAGGGAAAAGGAGGACCTCAGAGGAGAGGATGCTGCGATACGAGGAGCTGATTGGATGTGGCGAAGAAGAAGAAGCAGGTTGTCCTCGTGCTCTGGTTTCACAACAGATGTTTGCAGGAGTGGCTGAGGTCTGTTTCTTTGCAAAAGTGTGAGTGATTCCATCATGTGCGCTTTATGATGTGAGGAGGAACGTGCGCGCGCAGCCAGGGTAGTGTTGATGGTGTTCATGCCCTGAGGCCGCAGCAGCGTTAAAGCAAATCACTGCACAGGCTCAGGAGCACCGCAGGGACCGCCCACCAACAAAAACCAGTGAAACAGCCGTAACCCCCAGCATCGTCCCCGGGTCCGAGCTCAATAATGATGGACTGCACTGTCCCTCAGTCTGACCAATCAATGAGGGGACATCAAGGACAGCGGGGACAAAGTTTTCCTTGTGCACTTAATAAACAGTGTAATGTGTGTTCACAGTAAAAGTGATAGGTGTGTTCACATGTTAGTGGTGCAGCGCTGCAGTGTGTGGTGATGTCACCAGGTCTTCCCAGCATCTCGCTCCTGATGCTGGCGCCCTCGTGAGCGCACCTGTGCTGTGTTTGGCCTGAGAGCTGCAGCGCTGTAGCCTGAGCTCAGATCGATCGGTCGTGCAGCTGTCAGAGTTTTCACACTGCTTCCTGTGCGACGCCTCTGAGGCATGAACTGATCTGTTTTTCTCGTTTCAGGCTTCCACACAGCCCCCACCCCCCACCGACCCTGGAAATAACAACTGCCTGAAATAAAGAGAGCGGGAAACTAAGCTGCAGAGATCTTTCTCTCCTTTTATCTCTCCTGGTGCTCAGAGGAAACCTCACCGAGGAGTTTTTATCTTCACTTTGCTTCCTGGCTGTCAGCTGAGCGTCACAGGGAGGAAGTGGAGGTCTCACCTGAGGCAGGTGCACGTCTCCGGTGCTCAGCATGAGGCCCTGAGGAGGCAGCGGGATTTACTGTGAAGCTGGTTGGATTTTAAGGAGGAGGAGGGAGCATGGGGAAGGAGCAGGACCTCCTGCAGGCGGTGAAGAGTGGAGACCTGCTGTCCACCCAGAAGCTGCTGTCCAAGCTGAAGACCAACAGGAACAGTAAGTACGCCGGAGCCGATTATTCAAAACAGACACTCAGAAAACGAATCAAATGTCTGAGCTGCTCGTGTAAGTGGGGCGAGGTAAAACTGATCTAAGGTCAGACGCATCCCAACATCGACCCGTCGCACCATCAAAGTCAAAGAGCTCCTGTTTCTGTTAACATGGGACGTGTTTAAACATGTTTCTGTCCTGCTGTGACTAAAATCAGAGTTTATGGCGTTCTGATTTTGTTACACACTTTAGATGAACGTGGGAATGCTTTTTTCTCTGCACTCGTGGCTACGGCTCGGCCATATTATACCGTTCACGGTAATACCGCTACAGTGTTAGGCAATGATAAGAAAATGAAATACGGCGATAGAATATGGGTAAAAAGCGCATGCGCAGTGCCTTTGTTTTCATACGCTAACTAACGGCCGAAAAGCATGGCGGCGACGGAGAATGAGAAGGAGAAAGCGGATCGTTGAGTGAAACGGATGAACCAGAACTGGTTTGTAAAAATGCTGCAACTTCAGGTTTAGCTTTCGTCTGTCAGATACACAACAAAGCAGATTTTTTTTGTAGAACATGCAAGCGGCCGTCGTTATTGCCGTACTTGTTGGACTAAGGTGCTCGTAAATCTGGGAGTAATCTGGGTCCTAAAGTCAAACGAACACTGCAGCATCACTGAGAGTTAAACTGTCTAAATTCTTTCATCTTTAATAAAATGATCAGTGTTGCTGCTTTACCAGGTGTAACGATGAAGTTTAACATCCAGGCATCCATGAAAACAGAATTCATTACATTTAACGGAGTTAGAAGTTAGCAGGAAGCTAGCGGAAGTTAGCTCGCTAGTTTTGCTAGTTACCTAAGCATGATATAGCATGTTCTGACGGAGAGATTTATGAAAAAAATCAAACGTACAGCTCTGCTATCACTTCCAACATAAATGAAGACAGGAAACTAAACAGCAGTGACGTTTGTAGGGTTACTGAAGTTGGGCTAGCTGCTATATAATGATGTGCTACGTGATCGCTAGCGACACAGCTATGTTAGCATAACATAAACAGTGAAGCTGGAGGACGAACACTAACACTTTTCCACTTATAAAAGTTAACGTGAAGGTTCCTGATAGTTAGAGACAAATGCAATCGCATGGCAGGATGCTGTAAACGGACCAAACTTCAGTCAGGAGAACAACTGAGATAATCCATCCACAATACGAGGTTAGTCATTACTATACTGCAACAACATGGGAATAGAGCAGCTGCCAGAGAATTCAACATTAATGAATCAATGGTACAGAAGTGGAGGAAGCAAGAAGAATGAGTTTAATAAAGTTTGATTTATCTGACTGCTTTGTTTCGCTTAACGTGCCTTATAATCCCGTGCACCTTATGGTCCGAAAAATACATATTTGACTTTTTTATTTGGCACACTGCAGTTTAATGTTGCAAAGCTCCTCTTTTTAACTTCAGTGGATATTATACATGGTTAACTCAGGATATGTCAGCACATTTATATAGCTTTAATGCACATAAAAACAGCTGCTTGTTTAAGTGAAATAAATGGATGTTTTTTTGCACTAGTAAAGTTGTGGAGTTGTATTTTGTCTCGCATCAGTTATATCGTCAATTATATCGTTTTTGCAAATTTTCAAATATATATCGTGATAAATATTTTTGCCCATATCGCGCTGCTCTACTGGTGGCCTTTCTCAGTAACAAACGTAAAGAAACTGAATCACGGCATCGGCTTGTGTCATAAAGCTGCCGACTGTGCAGGGTCGTCACAGGGCTCGGAGAGGCTCCTGCTGCTGTCACACAGACTGAAAGTCTCCGGACGGTGATGCCGGCGTTTCCTCTAACAGCAGCTCAGATGTGGAGGAAGCACTTTTGCGTCTGTTCTCTTGCGTCGGGTTTTTGGGGTTTAAGTGTTTTCATGTCAGTGGAAAGTGTGAAACCAGAGCTGACCCAGATACCTGCCGTGGGTTCGGCTTTCTCTCATCAGACGCTCCTCAACACTGGCTTCGCTGACAAACTGAACGAAATGACTTGACCTAAGGATCCGCAGTGCATCGCACAAACGTGTGCGCTGTGGGCCGTAGCACACGTTCACTTATTCTCCACAAACGTGTAAACTGTGCTGCCTTCACAGTGTGGAGTATCTGCAGGCTTTTGCACACGTCTGTCCCCGAAATTGATGTTGGGAGCACGAGAGAGAACGGCGTCGCAAATCTTGGATACAACAGAAATGTTTGTTTGTAAACACGTTGATTTGGATCAGGGCCCTGTGCTTCGTACGTCGCTTACTACATCCAAGATCAAATGAAACATCCAAGACCAAATCATCGCGCTAACTCTGAGCTCGCTATTCCGGTTCCCCGAACACACCTGTTGTTGACGATTAGTATAGCTAGATGAAGTAATGTGAGATCACTGGGTGGCCCAACAGGGGCTACGCATCGATAGTAGAAACATTGATCGGCAACCCTTTGATTGGTCGGCGAAAATGTCGAAGGAGCGCGCTCGGTATTTTTCGGCAGCAGAGCAAGAACTCTTGAGTGAGGGATTTCAGGAGTTTCAGAGTTTAATTAAAACGCAAGGGAACACTGCAAAGGCTGCAAAAGCAAGGAGAGAGGGCTGGCAGAAAGTTGCTGACAAATTAAACTCGTAAGTAATTTAATAATAACAATAATAATGGAGTGGATTGATATAGCGCTTTTCAAGGCACCCAAAGCGCTTTACAATGCCACTATTCAGTCACTCTCACATTCACACACTGGTGGAGGCAGCTACAGTTGTAGCCACAGCTGCCCTGGGGCAGACTGACAGAAGCGAGGCTGCCATATCGCACCATCGGCCCCTCTGGCCAACACCAGTAGGCGGTAGGGTAGATTTATTATATTACACTATATTATCCAATATTATATTACATTATATTATAATATGTTATATTATATCCTCTTTCACATTAGAGCCACAACAGGACCCACTAGAACATGGGAACAAGTAAAAGTGAAATATAAGAATATTCTACAGAATGGTAATATTGATCACTTATATTGCTTGTCGTCTCTTGGACAGAGACCCTGAAATAATCTGTTTGTTTGTTTATAACAGCAACCAAGAAAAGGGCAGAGCAAAAAAAAAGACAGGTGGTGGTCCTGCACCCCCTCGTCAACAAGTTGGTTAAGTAAATAATATCCTCACGGGAATATCGATATCTCTCTATGAGCACACTGTCACGCTGAGCTAAAGGATCCTGTCTGTCCCGCAATATACGCTGAATTCTGAGGACTCTCCTTATCAATCTTGCACCTTCCGCAATGGGTTGCTCGCGTATACGGACAGGACATGGCTGCGACAGGCTTCCCAAATCCACCTTCGCTTTTATAGCCGTGGTCTCTCATCTTGATTACACGAAGTAATTTACAATTACTACTCTGAAATATGAATTACATCTGTAATAATCACATACATGTAATAGAATGATTAATAGTTCATTTCCCTTTTTTAGGAAATGACCTGTATGTATCTGTGTGACATCAATAAAAGGATCAGGTGCTGCATTATCTTTAGTTACATTGATGTTATTTATTTATGGTGAAACAGTGGTGGAATATCGCTGTTGCTTTCGTATGAATGACGCGGACATACCTGCGTGGCCGCGATCTAATCCTGGTTACATAAAGTAAACCTGCTCCCCAGCAGGTTTACGCTTACGTCTCTGTTGCTATGACAGCAAGTCCCGGATGAGCTTCGGGGAACCGAACGATCCAGGATCACGCGAAATCGTCAACAATCTAATCCAGCTAACTTACTTAGCGCGGTACGAAGCACAGGCCCCTGGTCCATGATGTCAGCCCTGCAGAGCACAGCGCTGAGCTTCGATGGAGACGGGTTACTCAAATCCACACAGACAAAACTTTATGGAGCACAACTTGAATATGCGAGATGTAATCTGCTGCTAAGTTTGGCCTCTTATATCAAAAACCTTTGTGAATATTTCAGCCGTGTTTCAGATAAAAACCTGAAGCTTTCACTTCGTGTTCTTACTCTCAGAAGAACTCAGACTGTAATCACAGGTGTGTGTGTGCGTGATGAGCCTAGTGGTCGAGAGACAGGAGACAGGAAGGGTAACTGGTTAGCAGCAAGTGAACTTTCAGAATAAGAGTGCAGGGGTGGATGAGCATCGCCATAAGACAGGATGTTCCAAAGAAGTCAAACATTTGTTTAGTGTGTGAGTTAAAGGAGGCGCGTGGCTCAAACCAGTGCTGTGTTCGTGTCAGCTGTGTGTGTTTGGTGTTGTTTGGCGCCACAATCACAGTGTCGCGTCATTTCACAGTAACAGGTAATCATGTAGCGTCTCTGAGGGGCGGTTCCCCAGCTCCCTCAGGGAATTCCCGCGCTCTGTCACATGACCCCCACCAATTGTTCTCACCTTGGCGCGCCCGATCCATCACCTGAGCACATCACGCCACCGCTCCTTAAACTGCTGTCTCACAGAGGTCAGAGGTCAGATGTCCACTCGCCTCCGTTTTTCGCATTCGTCTGATTTTCAAGTGACCCGGACTCGTCCTCCTGACATCTGGCGCTCTGATGTTGCCCCCGACCGTTATCACCCAAATCACAAGGAGCTCCCAGATGGTGGCCGGCCAGGATTAAGAGGATTTATACTGCTGGTTGGGGGGGGGGCTCTGTTTATCTGATGCTGAAGAACCTGCTTCTCAGAGCTCTGATGTTTACAGTCAGCACGCTGACTCTGCACTGCTCTGTTGCTCAGATTAGACCAAGACTAATCCCATAAACTCAGCTCAGGCTTTGTGCGTCGCAGGTCCATCGTTAGTTTGGTGTTTCTGCAGGTTTTGGACGCAGCAGCTGTTGGATCATTTCACAGCGTTATTCACTGTGGGGAAAGTTCCCTTTGTATTAACTGTAAAAATGGAAAGAAAGCTGATCTGAAGCTGCTGCAGAGCGGCAGCGTTCACCGTTTCTTATGTTTGGAGTCGACCCAGTAAACGATCGGGAGCATCGCCCCGTCTGTGCTTTGTGACGGAGCAGAGGAAAAGCCAGAGTCCCTCTCAGTGACTCAGGGGGTTTTGTCTCAGTTATAAAAGCAGACGTGAGTCATGGTCTCTGCGAGGCTGTGTGGCAGCTTAATGGCTCTTTGTAAATAATGTGAAATTAGTCATCGGGAAGCATACAATGCAACGCTGCAGTGGAGCTTTTCCTTCTGGGAAAATCCCGGTTCCCCTGATACAGGTCCTGAGACCTGTGAACGGCCCAGAGAGCGTTTGGCTCCAGAAGAAGGCCGGGTTAGAGCGGAGCGCTCTCGGGTGTCGGGTCCGGGTAAAGCGTGTTTCGTACAGAAGCGTGTAGCGTGCCGGGCTGTGGTGTTCACGTGGTCAGGTGTGCGTGCAGAAAGACTGAGCAGCTCGCTGCTGTGAGGTCACATCGGTGCAGCAGGTGGATTTTTTCATCTTATCTTCCCTGCACTCGTGCTCCACGCAGACTTTTTATCTTCTTCTACATTTCCTGCTGAGCGCCTGTAACTTTCCCCCACAGAGATCACAGCTCTCATCTTAAAGAACTTTCACTTTCTCATTTTGTGCTGCTGATGAAATCTGATGTTTCAATTCTTCGTCCTGAGTCTGAGAGGATTTTAGACCTTTGAACACAGGAAGACCTCGTCTCACAGCATCAGTGTTCTTCTGACTGAACCCGTAAAGCCGTCGGAAACACAATGGCGAGCGGCGTGTCGGAGGCTCTGCTGGGACAGGGAGCGCGGGGGCTCGTCAGCGCCCACATGCTGCCTGTTTCGTGTTTTATTCAGGGGTTTGGGTTCAAACTCAGCTCAGCCAATCACGCTGATCGCTGCTGGCAGGTCTCCCGTCCTCTTCTGGACTACTTTCACGCTGCTGCTCCTTCAGTTTCCTCCTTTAAAGACGTCTCCTTCTGCTTTCTCGCGCCGGTTCTGGTCTTTATCGGGAGTTTCAGAGCTTTTTAAAAGCACCTCATCAACTTTCTCCCGTCTGCGCTGATGTGTGGAGGAGCTGGAGGCAGGAACAGACTGATGGAAGACGACGAAAACTTGAATGAGAGAGGAGGAAGGATCTAAACAGGAAAGAGCTCTCTCCAAAAATCCCTTTCTCTCTCTGGTGCACAGCTCAGCTGGAGCTGCACCAACGTCGAGTTCAGACGATGTCCATCACATCTCATTACGGTGTCTCTGAGCCATGAAGCCTTTATGTCGTCTCCTAACCTCACAGACGCACGTTTGTTGTTTGTTTCTATAAATTTGGCAAAAATTGACCCAAAGGCGTCGAGCCTGAGCAGGAAGCGTCAGGTCGGACCGGATTCTCACTGCCGTTAACGCCTGTAAACCTCAGAGACACCCGGGTCTCGCAGTCACGATGATCCTCGCTTTTCCTGCTGACGGGTGGGAATAAATGAGTTGCGGGTCGTTTGAAGCGGGAAGCATTTCAGGGCTTCACACGGTCGCGCTGATCCAGCTTTCCTTTGCTCGCTGCTCTGAGGCGGAGGTTGGCACATACAGCGGGCTGTTTGTGCAGCCAGGCGCTTGAACGAACACCAGACTTTTAAAGTGAAGGGTTAATGAGCGGGAATTTTTCACTCTGCTCCACAGCGATTTGAGGGGAAGTGTTAAAAGCTTTCAGACAGTGCGTGAAATTCTTGCTCTGTGTTTGAGCTGCTGTTGTTTGCCGATCGTACCTCTGAAAAGAAGCGCAGGAACAAAGCTCCTGTGTTTGGGGCCGAGGGGCCCCTCAGGACCCCTGGCTGTCAGGGGTTTTAGTCCTAATGGGAAGAAACATGGAGAAGCCTTACTAAGGTTTTATTTTTCTTTAAACTGAAGGCCTTGCTCAGAGTAGAAGTCAACATAACTGAGAAACAGGAGGCAGCTGGTGGGGTGGGGAAATCCTGCCCACCGGGACGTTTCCCGGAGCCTGCTGGTCATTTCTGCTGGAAATCGTCAACTTGACCAGCGATTTTGTGGCGGCTGTTTCAGAATCCACAAATCTGCATTGCACTCAGAGCACTTGGGCAACATAGACGTGCTTCACCAAAGGACAGAGTCCAAAACCTGGAAACGCGTCACCTGATGAAATGGCTGATCCACACCTGAATCCAGTCCAGAACCAGGAGCTGAACCCTGCCAGCCTGTCTCACAGTGCTTTAGGTCGGACATGAAATAGATCTGCATACTTAAAGATAATAATTTGAATATCTGGCTTCGCTCTGTATCTCCTGCTTATTAAAAGCTGTAACTGTTGCAAAGTAAATTTAAAAAATGTAATAACTGAATTAAAAGCTGATTAAACAGAATCAACAGTCAGCTGATCGGTGAGTCGTCCGTGTGCTGATGAAAACAGATATTGTGATGCTGAATCATTTGTCTGGAAGAATGTAAATACAGAATATTAGAGGACCTGAAACGGAGCCCTGCGGAACACCACAGCTGTTCATACATGTGCTGCGTCCCATCTAAAGATAAAGACGTGATCATATCAGTAAACACTGATGTGATTGATATCTAAGGCCTATAAGTGAGTTTCTTTGCTGCCTTGTGGTTGGTCAGTTACAGATATTCGCCACTCAGTCCAGAGAGCATCTTTTAATCAGCGGGTGTCTCCTCCGTCGGCCCACCAGAGCAGCCGCGACTCGTTTCCTGAGTGAAAGGCTGTAACTCGGCTCCTTGCTTTTTGCATAAACACCTTCTCCACAGTAATGAGACCGGTGTCTTCCAAAATAACCCGCCTCTGAGCGCGCTCACAGCAGCGGGGCAGGAAGCTGTAATGGTTCTGTCTTCACTTTTTATAGAGGCTTTGAAATGGAAACGAGACCATAGTGAATTTGGTCTGAGGCTACGTCCTGCGCAGCGGGCTGCAGGCTGCTGGAGCTTTTCTTTATTTGCTGTTACGTAACAGATGTTCTGCACTGCGCTCTCTGCTCGGCCGCTTTCCTCTTTTGTGAGTTTCAAGCTCGATTCTTTTCTTTATGTCCGTGCAGCTCAGGGGTCGCTGAAGGATGGCACGCACGTTTCCAAGTGTTCCTTGTCCTCTCAGCTTCAGTGCTGTAAAGACGTCACGGAGGCTCTTCGAGGTCGCTGTGTTTCTGCAGGGTGTGAGGGGCAAAGCACAACAACACAAACACTGCTCTCACCTGTTCTGAGCGGCCACCTGTCCCATAAGCCTTAAAGTTTACCCAGAATGCACTTTGTGAATCAGCCAACATCGTGTGTCTGCATCACGTGACGTGAAACACCGTGGTGGATCCTTTGCATGATGTCACAGCTTTTGTTTTTAGACGGGTTTGCGTGCAGGTTTCCACAGCAGCCCTGTGAGATGTCTGAAAACACAGCAAGCGTATGAATTTCCTCCTAATTAAAAGCGTAAAACTAGGCCACTCAGAAGGGCACATCTTCTGAGGGTCAGTGCCTTATTTTGCAATTTTAAAGCGAGTGAGTGGGATAAACACCTACATTTTTGAAGGTGGCCTCCTCAGTCCCGCTGCTCCGCCTCCATCAGGAGTCATGAAATGGTATTTAGTGTCTTCTTTTATTATTATCTTACTAAATCTTTTGTGCATCTGTGGCTCCAGTCTGCTCATTAACAACTGCCTTTTTTGGGGCTGTGGTGCAGCAGCTTTGCACGAGTCACAGTTCAAAATAATCCTTCTTTATCTTATCCTTGGCCTTTGTGCAGCCTTTAAGTTCATCCTGTGTTTAAACACGAGCTGTTTTGGCTCCTCCCCCTTTAAGGACTTCCTCTTTTTAAAGATTGGCTGACTTCTGGAAGCCTGCTGACAAGAACCAGCCATGGAGTGAGTTTCAAGTGCTGGAGTTAAAGTCGGCTGGACTTCTTCAGCTGTTAAGATTACCGTAACCTGGGTGATGAAGAGCCCAGCTCAGGAAACGAGTGTTGGTGTCTGCGTCGTTGTTTCCACATGTCCTTGTTCCTGAAGGATTTCCTGAAGATCATTTTCAGCGCTCTAAAACAAACATAAACAGCCTGGCTGCTTTAGCTCCGCCCCCTGGCTGCTGCTACAGTGGAGGGTGTCGGTGAGGTCAGAGGGGTGATAAATACACAGATCCACAGGTTGTTTTCTGCTCTTAGACGTTAAGAGGTCAGACAGATGAATCTTATATGATCAGCCCAGGCAGAGATATGACGTTCAAACCCTCCGTGTACAAGGGGCAGCCAATCAGAAGAAAGCTGGCTTAAAGGGGAGGAGCTAGAATGCTTTTTTTCTGATTGTATAAAATAAAGAAGGATGATTTTGAAGTGAGTAGATCCCGAGGACCCTACCGGTGCTAACAACGTTCCTGGTGAAATGGCAGATCGGTGCTGAGGAGCTTCCACCTGAAGCCAGCTGTGATCTGTAGCTTGCTTTGAGCCGGGCCTCTGGCAGCAAACCTTCTCAGAGGGAAAAGTTCACAGTGTTGGTCCGACTCTCATTCTGTGCTGTTAGCGAGACTGTCCTGCGTCTGACTTATGAGTTCTGATCTGCCTCTGACTTTGTTTGAGGAACCGTTCCCACCACTGAGCACGAGAGGAATTCACTGCACTCTAATTTAGGTCAGGATTGTGGTGAGATGCTAAAAAACGAGGCTTTATTTTCCTGGCCTGTGCACGTCTGTCCAGATCTGCTCGCTCTGACACTTTAACGGCGATAAAAGGCTCAGAGATGAGTGCGGTTTGAGGCCGCCGGCCCAGCGTGAAGTCCCGCTCACAGCTGCGAATTACGAGCTCCAAGTTTTACTCAGTTTTCTGCTTCTCCAGCACCCACTCCCACCCGCCCCCTCAGCCCCTGTGTTGTATCTGTGCCAGCTATTGTCCGTGTAGCAGAGCAGCGTTTGAATGCAGAGGGGAGAATAGAGACGCTGATGTCATGGCGCTGGTATGCAAAGCCCACGGCAGTACCTTCGATCTGCTCGCTGAGGCTGGAATTTGACTCTGGTGAAAACCAGCCGCACACGGAGCGTTTCCTGAAGTCTTCAGCCAAAGAGAGGGAGGCGAGGGAGACCGGCGAGGCCTCGCTGCGCTGCCAGCAGATGCTCGCTCCTGCAGAGAGAAGAGGATGAAGCGCAGTCACACCTTTACGTTGATTAGGCTTTCTCACCTCTGCTGTGGTTCAGGTTCAGGCTTCTCAGGTCACAGCTGTTTCCTTCTCCTGGATTAGCTGGTCATCAGACCGTTAGCTGTCTTCAGCTTTCAGTTTCAGGGTTTGGATAATAATCCTTTGAACATTAAATATCTGCCATCTCAGCAGGCTGGTGCTTATGATACAGGATGTACAGATGTTACACATCGTTTCAGAGGCTGGTAATTCAGCTCTGTGACACTCATACACTTCCCCTCACATACAGGACGTCAGAAGCTCAGAGAGCTAAGGTTTACAAAACTTCTTTAAATAATTCATTATCGGCGATCGTGGCTGAAGAGTTGGGCGTTCGCCTTGTAATCGGAAGGTTGCCGGCTCGAGTCCCGGCTCTGACAGTCTCGGTCGTTGTGTCCTTGGGCAAGACACTTCACCCGTCGCCTACTGGTGTGGTGGTCAGAGGACCCGGTGGCGCCAGTGTCCGGCAGCCTCGCCTCTGTCAGTGCGCCCCAGGGTGGCTGTGGCTACAATGTAGCTGCCATCACCAGTGTGTGAATGTGTGGGTGAATGGGTGGATGACTGGGTGTGTAAAGCTTAGGGACGAGTAAAGCGCTGTACAAATACAGGCCATTTACCATTAGCCTTAAAATGTAACATTCATTCACCTCACTGTTAATCATCCACTGGTCATTCCTCCTAAACTCATGGAAATCACATTAGAGCACTAAAGGAAGGCTGCCACGCCCGCTGACCCGACCCCCAACCCCTCAAGACTTCATTCAGACATTAAACCCTCATTCAGTGTTCTCATATTTGTTTTTGTCACCTCATTGATCAATCACAAGTATAAGAATAAAGTGATCTCTGTGGCCTAAACTGTGAATGTCAGTTCATGTACAGTGGGGCAAAAAAGTATTTAGTCAGCCACCGATTGTGCAAGTTCCCCCACCTAAAATGATGACAGAGGTCAGTAATTTGCACCAGAGGTACACTTCAACTGTGAGAGACAGAATGTGAAAAAAAAATCCATGAATCCACATGGTAGGATTTGTAAAGAATTTATTGGTAAATCAGGGTGGAAAATAAGTATTTGGTCAATAACAAAAATACAACTCAATACTTTGTAACATAACCTTTGTTGGCAATAACAGAGGTCAAACGTTTACTATAGGTCTTTACCAGGTTTGCACACACAGTAGCTGGTATTTTGGCCCATTCCTCCATGCAGATCTTCTCGAGAGCAGTGATGTTTTGGGGCTGTCGCCGAGCAACACGGACTTTCAACTCCCGCCACAGATTTTCTATGGGGTTGAGGTCTGGAGACTGGCTAGGCCACTCCAGGACTTTCAAATGCTTCTTACGGAGCCACTCCTTTGTTGCCCGGGTGGTGTGTTTTGAATCATTGTCATGTTGGAAGACCCAGCCTCGTTTCATCTTGAAAGTTCTCACTGATGGAAGGAGGTTTTGGCTCAAAATCTCACGATACATGGCCCCATTCATTCTGTCCTTAACACGGATCAGTCGTCCTGTCCCCTTGGCAGAAAAACAGCCCCATAGCATGATGTTTCCACCCCCATGCTTCACAGTAGGTATGGTGTTCTTGGGATGCAACTCAGTATTCTTCTTCCTCCAAACACGACGAGTTGAGTTTATACCAAAAAGTTCTACTTTGGTTTCATCTGACCACATGACATTCTCCCAATCCTCTGCTGTATCATCCATGTGCTCTCTGGCAAACTTCAGACGGGCCTGGACATGCACTGGCTTCAGCAGCGGAACACGTCTGGCACTGCGGGATTTGATTCCCTGCCGTTGTAGTGTGTTACTGATGGTGACCTTTGTTACTTTGGTCCCAGCTCTCTGCAGGTCATTCACCAGGTCCCCCCGTGTGGTTCTGGGATCTTTGCTCACCGTTCTCATGATCATTTTGACCCCACGGGATGAGATCTTGCGTGGAGCCCCAGATCGAGGGAGATTATCAGTGGTCTTGTATGTCTTCCATTTTCTGATGATTGCTCCCACAGTTGATTTTTTCACACCAAGCTGCTTGCCTATTGTAGATTCACTCTTCCCAGTCTGGTGCAGGTCTACAATACTTTTCCTGGTGTCCTTCGAAAGCTCTTTGGTCTTGGCCATGGCGGAGTTTGGAGTCTGACTGTTTGAGGCTGTGGACAGGTGTCTTTTATACAGATGATGAGTTCAAACAGGTGCCATTCATACAGGTAACGAGTGGGGGACAGAAAAGCTTCTTACAGAAGACGTTACAGGTCTGTGAGAGCCAGAGATTTTCCTTGTTTGAGGTGACCAAATACTTATTTTCCACCCTGATTTACGAATAAATTCTTTACAAATCCTACCATGTGGATTCATGGATTTTTTTTTTTCACATTCTGTCTCTCACAGTTGAAGTGTACCTCTGGTGCAAATTACTGACCTCTGTCATCATTTTAAGTGGGGGAACTTGCACAATCGGTGGCTGACTAAATACTTTTTTGCCCCACTGTAAGTGGAGGCTTGATCGGCCACACAGGAATGCCTGGTCACATGTAGCAGGCTGGAGGAGGTGGTGTACGAGGGAGGAGGTCCTGGTGCTGCGACTGTCCAGATTGAAGGAGGTTTTTGTCAGCGAGGAAAAGAGGAACGGGCGTGGAGCTGAGCTCATATCCCCCCCGAACAATATGTGCCGAGTCCTGAGCCTCCTTCTTGTTTGAGGTTGGGATAGGAAGAGGAACACACACCACGCTCCACCCTGAACCACTTTACTGGGAAAACAATACTGGAAAGACCGGACAGAAGATCGACGGCTTCTGTCTGTCAGAGCATTTTTAGCTGAAATAAACAGTTCTGAGATAAAATGACTTTAAAGGGAGCTTTTAAGCCAGTTAGGCTTACAGTTACATTAGATGTAACAGGCAGGACAACCAGTAACAGGCCTGCATGTCCTGTCACCAGTAAAACATGGATAATGTTTCACTGGTAAATACTAATAAAACCCTGCTGTTTAGCACTGCCAGGCTGCATCATTTATGGGATTATTTCGCAAAAAAGTAATCTATTACACATCACATTACTTAAAAGTAATGCAGGACATTACGTCACTACACTGCCGTGAGAGTAACTAGTTACATTATTTCCTTGTTAGTGTATAAAATGAGCTGAAAGGTGTTTCTCATAATTACCAGTTAACTATAAAACCTGAGGCTGCACAATCTGTGCTTCAGTGTTAATGAAAGATGAAGAGCAGCCGGAGGAAAGTAAAGGCTGCTCGTCACTGTTCAGGCTCTGGCTGCTGGGCTGGAGTCTGCATGCTCAGCTCGATAGTCACTTTGGTTCTCAGCTAGCTCAGTGTTAGCTTCGTGTTAGCGTGCTGTCGGTGCAGATGTTTGCAGAGAGCGATGTAATGCTGCTTCTGTGCTGGATTCAATTTGAACTTTGACCTCATGATCTTGTTCTTGCAATAAAAACGATTAGCTTGAGCTCAGTTTAAGTCAGCACACAGTGTGATGTTTTTGTTAAAGTGAGCACATACTCGAGTAATCTCAGCTGCCTCGTGATTAATGCCACCTGGCCCCGTTGGTTTGGCACTCACCAGTGTGTGTTTAAAGCCTGCAGGCTGGCTATAATTAAGCTGTTCTTACACGAACAGTTTGAAGGAAAGAGTTGTGCTCCGGCACGTCCGAGCCGTTCATTCATCAGCAGCTCTCTGAGGTTTGAGTCTAAACGTGCCTCCTCTGGGACGGCGAGTGTGTCATTAACACGCTGCTGTAATTGAGTGGATGCTGGTGTTTGACTCAGTGTGCAGATGAGCCCCAGGACTGCTCTGCATGTCCAGTCTCTGTGGTGGTGCTGCTCCAGGACGTTGTCATTGCAGACCACCACCCACGGCGGGGTCCCTACTGACCTGGTTGTTTTCTGGCTCTCTCCTTCTGGTGGTCTTACCCCCCCCCCCCCCTCCCCCACTGTGCTGTGGCTACTTGTAGGTCCCAGGTTATGTGGCTGTGGGGGGGCTGGAGCAATGGAGCTCTGGAGCCCTGTGACGCTGGGTGGGCTCCAGACATTTTCATACTGCTTCCCACATGTCGTGTAAGAAGTGAAAGTGTATGTAATACAGAGCTGATCTAGGAAAAGCAAAAGCATTCAGATCATAGTCCTGGTTGTAAAAGCTTCCTGACAGGATAAAAACACCAGCTGCTGTTATAATGTGAATATTTACTGTTGGCCCACTCCATTAGCTCCACCAGGCCGGGCCCTGCTGCCCCATATATTCATGAGGAGTTTGTCTCCGTGCGGTCCAGCTGCCAGCCGCTCTGGACGCTGCTCAGGCCTGTAGAGTCCTGATCAGCGTCTCCACAGCAGAGTGTGACAGAGGCGGCTGTCAGCGCACTCAGGAAACCATCTCAGCGTCCTCATTAGGCTCTGTTGACTCTGGCCTCTTGGCAAATAGCAACCGAAACACACTTCTAACCCCTCAGTGTGGAAAAAACGAAAGTTCAGGAACCTGCAGACGGTCAGAAATGCAGATTCTCCCTGTTTGATCTGAGGTTCACAGAGCCCGTGATGTCTCACTCGCTCATTTAAAACGCCTTTAACAGCTTTAAGCTCAGTGAGAGTTTTGCTCTGCGCAGGCTGCATCTGTCAGAGTTACATTACAGCCTCACCGTTTCTAAGATGCCTGTTTCCAAACAGCAAGGATGAGTTTCTCTCATGAAATCATACTTTGTGTCAGAGCTGAGTGCCACGGGGCCCACGTGGTTGTTAATCAGGCTCATTATTGTGACCCTTCATCGTGGTTGGCTATCAGCTGACCCGAGCCCCGTCCACAGAGCGGCCTGACCTACGCACGTTTGTGTTTTCAGATTTCGGTTCAGACGATAAACGCTGAAACCTTTTGCGTGTCATGATGACCCAGCAGAGCGCTGACAGTCAAGGCTCAGGCTTTGCTTCAGTCTCCTCTCCGACCTTAAGACCGAACTGTGACCATCTCACAGGTGTGTTTGCACCAGGACGCGTTCAGGGACGCGTTCAGGGACGCGTTCAGGGACGCTCTCCTTGTTCCTGCCTCAGTTTTTAAGCTGATTGGTTGTAAAATTTCTCCACAGGATGGACACAACAGATCGCAGCTTCTGTTTCTGTGTCTCCGAGTTTGCAGGCGCTCGTTTCTGTCAGCCCGGCCTCAGAACAAAGTCCTTCCCTGCTTCTCCTCCATCAGTCAGGGTGCGTGACGGGCCTGTTTGTGCATGCAGAGGATGCATACATCAGCTGACGGAGGCCTTCTCTGTGTGGATACTGGAGCTTCTCATAACTCTGAGGTTCTTCTGCCTCTGCTGTGGAGTCTGCCCTTTTTCACCTCTTTGGTTGATGAAGAGTAATCGAATTATTAGAAAACATCTTCGCGTCTTGTGTTTAAAAAAACAGAGTAAATTTAATGTTTGAGGTGGTAGGTCATGTCGGTTTCACCTGCCGTCAGACAGGAAGTGACACAAAGTGACAAAAGTCAAGCATCAGCAACCAGGACTGACAAATAACAGCAAGACTGGAGCAGCAGAAAGCCTCCACAGTGGCACGGAGCAGTAAAAGTGTGAACTGCTGGTGACGTCACCGTGAGGTGGGAGGCGTCCAGCTGTTTGACCGCAGGAGCAGACTGTGCTTTGATCTGATCTGCTGTCTCTGATCAGACCTGCAAACATGTCAGAGACATCGAGCTCCCGTCGGCCGGGTCATCCTGAGCTCCTGAGCCTAAAACCAGCCCGACTTTCCCGCCTGAATCTTCATGGTGGGAGGTTTCCTGAAGCCGCTCGTATCGGCTGCTCTCCTCAGATGCAAGTTCAGGTTGACATTTGAGTTTCCTTTTCCTTTCAAAATAAAGGACGTGGCTGCGTTCCTCACTGGAACCAAAGCTCACAGGTACGTCGATGGACCGTGGGCTCGTGCGCCCTTCGTTTGTCTGCTCAGGCTTGCCTGAAGAGCGTGCGTGACGGTTTTGTTGTGCGTTTGGAGCCTCTGTGGCAGACCTGTGTGTTTACATTCCCACTGAGCCCGCAGAGCGTCGGCGGTTCAGGCTGAGGCGGGAAGGCGAAGGAGGAAGGTCTTATCAGCTGTGCTGCCAGCGTGACGCCGCTGTTATCAGGCGGCCGATAGAGCGGCTCCAGCCCGCAGATGCAAACGCCTCGTGGTGAGACGTGGAACCGAAAGTGATGAAGAATTTATCGGAACTTTGTCATGAAGTTGGAGAAAAGTTTGTGCTGTGAGGAGCTGAAGCTCCTTCGATGGGGAGTGTCACACTCAGGCGATCACTTTTACTAAAACAGGTTTTACACACAGTTACGTGGACGACGTGTTTCACTGCTTCACCTGCTGACAGGAAGTGATGTCACTCTCCTCCAGACTTCATTCACCTTCACTCTGCGGTGTTGATTGGTTAGTTTGTCTTTGCTGTGTGACTTTGTGAGTTAGGTCCCGTCACGGCGTCTCTGCTGTGGTTTCCTGTCAGGGTAAAAAAACTGTTTTTGTTCACTTTGTGTTCTTGTTGTTTCCTCACATCCACAGACGTCCTGAACTGTTGTCACACTGCAGGTTAAACACACGCTCACGTAAACATCAGACTCTTGTTTTTGTACAAGAATAGATTCAGAGAAAACCCAACGATCATACGACCTTTACAGCATCAAACTATAACAAGAAGTCACTTTGAAAATAGGGACGACTTTCAAAGTGTGTGTGTGTGTGTGTGTGTGTGTGTGTGTGTGTGTGTGTGCGTGAGCGTGTGTGCGTGTGTGTGTGTGTGTGTGCGTGTGTGTGCGTGCGTGTGTGTGCGTGCGTGTGTGTGCGTGTGCGTGCGTGCGTGCGTGTGTGCGTGTGCGTGTGTGTGCGTGTGTGTGTGTGTGTGTGTGTGCGTGCGTGTGTGTGCTTTGGTGTGTGTGTGTGTGTGTGTGTGTGTGTGTGTGTGTGTGTGTGTGCGCGTGTGTGGACTGCAGGGTCCGGACTGTAAATTAAGAGAGTCAGTCTGAGGAAGTTTCCTCGCTCAGTGATTTTGTTGTTTCCTTCAGGGCGGGGTCTGCTGCTCGCCCCCGCCCTGTGGAACAATAGTGTTGGGACAGGAAGTGAGGAAGGGCCACGGCTTTGTCCCTGAGAGCCGAGCCTCCGTCAGCACAACACCACCCCCTCCTCTTCCTCCCACACCGAGTCACGGTCAGGTTACAGCCCGATGCCTCCGCAGCGCGCGCGCACACACACACACACACACACACACACACACACACACACACACACACACACACACACACCCAGGATCAGTGCCACAGGTGTGTTGTTCAAATACGTTTAAACTTTATTGCTGTCTGAGGAAGCACAACCTGCTGAAAGCAACAAAAACATCTGATAAACATGGACAAGTCTGGATTTCCTCCATCAGGTACCTTCACTGCTTTTAAGCTCCGGGCTTTTAGCTTCTTTAAAGACTGTGTTTTACTCTGAAAGGACAGAAGGGCTGATTACTTCCTTTCTGAGCTTCATGAGCTGCACTAGATCAAAGATAATATTTTTGCATCTTTGTGTTTTGGAGCAGCTGTGCATGATCCACAGTTGAAAACAATCCTTCTTTGTTTAAATGAGGCCTCAGCTCATGCTGTGTCTGAAACAAGCTGCTTACGTCAACCAGTGCGTCTCTTTTGTCCAGGCTTCAGAGACATTTTGCTCTGATTTTGGTCCTTGCTGATTAACTGCTTGAACCACAGCAGGAGAAACTGAACTGAAGCTCGCAGTAAATGCATCTTTCTGAAAATAGTCAGGCTGTAATTCAGACGCACAGCAGAGTAAACTCGTTAAACATCCGTTATGCTTTTCTGGACTTCACGAAGCTTTATTGGAGCAGATCCAGCAGACAAACACTAGACTGTTATTCTTACGTTTAATATCTAACATATGCTCGCGTGTTTGTCTAAAGCTACAGCAGATAAAACCAGTTAGTCAGTCCTGCTGGGCTCCCAGTCCAACCGTAAGGGAGGAGCGCGGGCACGAGCCTCCCCCGTGTCCTCGTCGCTTCAGACCTCCGATAAGACGTAAGGACGTCTTCATCTTCACCGCGTTGTCCTCATTCAGTCAGCAGATAAGAGGCAGACTCGTCCCGCTGCTGCTTTGGACAAACGCTCGCAGAGCTTCCTGTGTTCCCGTGCCAGGCTCTCTGAAGGCCAGGAGGAGGAGGAGGAGGAGTGAGGAAGAGGTGCTGGTTGGTGCTCGTGTTTCCGGCCGAGCTTCATCAAACAAAACGGCTCTGTGAAGGACTCGCACTCAGACGTCACAAAACGTCATAAAACGAGACAGACTTACAGGAAGTGAGGGCCACGTTGTCTCCCATGAAACGAAAGGGACCCGAACACGGAGAGGTCAAAGTTCACCCTGCCTGACTGAAGCATTACAATGCCTTACTTATTGCAGCATGAGCGTCTCCAGCTGTTTCACAGTTGGCTAATCGGAGATGACGCAGAGTGAATGTGTGATGTTTGTCGATCGTTGATGATGGTTTGAGCTCCTCGGAGTCGCAGAGTGGACCGTGGACTCCTCTGAGCACCAAACTGTTCTGGAGTCAGCGTGAGGCCGTACGACCCACACTGACGAAGTCACACAGAAACATCTCTGACCGAGAACCCGACTGCGATCAGCTGACGAGGCTGAGCGCGCACTGTTGGCCTCGCGGGCTGGTATCTGCAGTCATGTGACCTGCTGAACCACATGAAGGCGCTGGTGTTTGAACCGCACGCTGTAATCTGCAGGAGTTTCACTTTGTGCCTCTGCGTTTGGAGGAGGGCCAGCACGCCGCTGCCGGCCTCCACGCGGCTCCGCGGCGCCCCGTCCTTTAGGGCTTTGTTTTACACGCAGCTGGGAAACAAAAAGATGTGAGCCGCAGCCTGCAGACGTCTAATCATAGACGCTCGCAGCGGGCGGCTAATTTTAGCTTCAGTTTTTTTCTTTTACAACAGATCTACTTTCAGGATCCACTTCACCATCCCAAACCAGACCGCTGAAATCTGCAGACTCCTGCAGAAAACCTCCTGCTCCTCCTCGCCGTGCATTCTTGTGGCGGCTGATCCGCAGGACGCCGACGTTTCAGCTGAAATTATAAAAAGCAGAAGCCTGCAGCCTTTGCTGGGACCCGGCCACGCCTCGCTCCACAAACATAAAGTTAAAAATAACTCTGGACAAATGTGCAGCAGATGATGAAGAAGCTGCCGGGGGTCGGTGTGGATGTCAAACCTGCCTCGTTAACGTCTGATCACGTTGTCAGAGAGTGTGTGTGTGTGTGTGTGTGTGTGTGTGTGTGTGTGTGTGTGTGTTTACAGAGGAGTTTAAATGGTTTTTCTGTGACCGATGTTCTAATTTAATTTTAACTTTCAATCATTAAATAATCGTTTCAGTAATAAAGACCAATGTCACTCCTATTTCAAGCCCAGAGATTAAACACACTGCTGTGTGTCCCACCGGAGCTTCTCGTAAAACATCCTGCGCACAGATCGTTTGGCGTCCTGGAGAGATGCTGGCGGGAAGCTTCCCTGCTGACTGGAGCCAATCAGAACCAGGGGAAGCAGGTCTGCAGCCGCTCGTCTTCAGAGTTACGTTGCTGCATCAACATGTCAGTGAAGCAGCAGTAAGTCGGACTGCTATCAGTCTGCAGTCGATTGGAGTCAAGTTGGCAACTATGTGAAGTTTGCTGATAGACGTGAAACAGACTCCTCCTTCAATAGTGACGTAGTCGCTGCAGTTTTACTGCAGAAAGACACAAAGGCTTTAAACAGTATAACCCGAGCACAGCCGCTCAGTCTCTGCTGGAGAGACGCCTTGCTCGTGGGCAGAGGCTGACTTGATTACCCATCCGTCTGAGAGTGACTGCAGTGAGTCAGTCAGACCCAACTGTTTGGAGGTTGTTAGGTTGCCTCCAACCTGGCGAGGTGGGTCAAGGTTGAGAGTTGCACGCCGGTGGCCACAGCTGTGGCTGTGACTCAGTGCTTTCACTTTAACCTCCTAGGACCTGCGTCCACATGTGTGGACATCACATTTTCGGTTATTTAGACCAAAATACTCAATCTTGCTCTACAAGGGCCTGATGTCCACCTACGAGGACATTATGCTGCTGCTGTTCTATCAAAATTTTAAACGAATATCCTCGTATGTGGCTCTGAGTTTTCTTAACAACAAAAATAAGGTTAAAAAAAAATCTGGTACTTCTTTGTTTTTACATTCATCAGGTCGCAATCAGCCCAAATATCAAAGAGAAATTAAAAATGCTGCAGTGGAAGAGTTCAGGTCTTAGGGGGTTAAACCGCCTAAATTTACTTTTTACTTTTAATCGTCTTGATCGTTGAATCATTTCCAGTCATTTTCCTGCAGAAGGGATTTTTGGTCCCCGCCTGATCACCGCGCGTTAGAAGCCGACTGTTGGTGCGCGCAGAGCTCGGGAGCAGCAGGCTGGTCCACAGCCTGGGCTGTGGTCTGGTTCCCCGAGCCATCAGGACCACTGATCACCACTCCACTGATCCTCAGCACTCCAGGGCCTGCTGCTGTCAAACAAACTCATTTATGTAAAAATGAAGCGATCACATTATTGATGTGATTATAGAATTATGGCGTTTCGTTCCGCCATGACGTCCAGTCTTTCTCTGAGAGAGAGGGTGAAGTAGAGTGGTCCCGCTTCACGTGGTGAAACGCAGCGGCGGCGACTTCCTCCCTGCGTTCAGCCCGTTCCTGCATCTCCGCTCATGCTGATTTATTCCTGTTCATTCTGAAATCCAGGTCATTATCAAAGCAGCGCTGTGGTCCCGGAGGGCGAGCCTGCCGTGTTGCCCCGAGATCCTCATTACTTCAAACGCTGCTGTTGTTGTTGGTGAGAGGGTGAGGGGGGTGGCAGCAGACTCACGGTGGAGGTGGTGTCTGTGAAGTCCCTGCAGGCTGACCTTTGACCCCTGACAGTAAACGCTGCAGCTCCTTTGATCGCTGTGTTTACAGGTTTTGACATAAGAAGTCAGAAGATGTTAAACTGGTTTCTATGAGCTCCTGAACCTGCGCAGAGCTCTGACTGCTGATAACTCAGCAGGAGAGAGACGCTCCGACTTCCTGTTGCTGACCGTGGCGTTACGATGACGCGCTGATTAGACGCCATCATACCAAACAGAGCCCGGACCGTCGAGGAACCCCCTCGCTTCAAGAAGGACGGCATTCCAGCGAGCAGCAGTGAAAACGAGGCTGCGAGACGAGGACGGGAACGAGTCTGTGGTGTCGCCCCCGGCGGCGAGGAGACTTTTCTGGCAGCAGATCAAAGAGGCGCCGAGCTTCATCTCTCAGTGTCTGAGCAGCAAACCTGCTGAGGAGGTCAGGGCCGGGCCAGAGGCTAATGAAGCGTGCTCGGGAGGACGATTTACGATCCGGTGTCCCCGTCTGCTGCAGGAAGCTTCTCCTCCCATCGGCTCTGATTGGATTTCCTCCGGTGGAAGAGAGTCTCTGACACCTCGTCATCCCGCAGCAGTCAGACGTGGACATTATCACCGACTCATGAGCTTCCACCTGCGGTCCAGACGCCTCTGACCACCGCT